>NW_027361806.1:27115000-27615000 GCF_039654945.1 Dendrobates tinctorius | reverse complement strand
CCCTATGAGGAGGGCAGTATTATATTCTATGAGGGGGTGCATTATTCCCTATGAGGGGGGCAGTATTATACCCTATGAGGGGGGCAGTATTATATTCTATGAGGGGGTGCATTATTCCCTATGAGGGGGGCAGTATTATACCCTATGAGGGGGGCAGTATTATACCCTATGAGGAGGCAGCATTATACCCTATAAGGGGGTGCATTATTCCCTATGAGGGGGGCAGTATTATACCCTATGAGGGGGGCAGTATTATACCCTATGAGGGGGGCAGTATTATACCCTATCAGGGGGCAGCATTATTCCCTATGAGGGGGTGCATTACACCCTATGAGGGGGTGCATTATTCCCTATGAGGGGGGCAGTATTATACCCTATGAGGGGGGCAGTATTATACCCTATGAGGGGGTGCATTATACCCTATGAGGGGGTGCATTATACCCTATGAGGGGGTGCATTATTCCCTATGAGGGGGGCAGTATTATACCCTATGAGGGGGGCAGTATTATATTCTATGAGATGGCTGCATTATATTCTATGAGATGGCTGCATTATACTATGTGAGGGGGCTGCTTTATATTCTATGAGGGGGCTACCCCAACTCCTGCTACATAATTAAGACATGTACAACCTTATATTATACCCGGATATTAGCGTGTTTTACCGCATAATTGGTGGTCTGGTATTTAACTCTATGCAGCTACATAGTGGGCCCCAAGAATGATTTTCTCTGGTGGGCCCAAGGTGTTCCAGTCCGACGCTGATTGCGGCCTCCTAAGAGCATGACCACATCAAGTGCAATCTGTACCTGAACATTGCTGAATCGCTCCCATGAAGCCAGATGAAGCAAGTGCAGATGGAGGCCAACCAGGTCTGAACACAGACATAACAGGATTGACCTCCACACATTGCCCAACCAGCAAACATAGATGAAGGGCGATGTTGGCCCAGACACAGGTGCACAATTAAATAAAGCTTGGGGCAGGGCGGGGCTGCCGTGTGTGTGCACAGCAGCCTAGATCCATCATAATGAACACAGAAAAATTTATAGCGGACATAGCCAAGCGTGCACGGCAGCAGTGGTGGTGAGCCACAAACCAACAACAAGAAAATAGGGGGGGAAGCCAGCACTGCTTAAGGTTAGAACGCATAAATTGAAGTGCATATGCACATAATATCCAGCTGTATTCAAAAATGAGATATTTGGCAAAAAAATTGATCAATTCAATTGATCTGGCTTCATGGGAGCGATCCAGCAATGTTCAGGTACAGATTGCACTTGATGTGGTCATGCTCTTAGGAGGCCGTAATGGCACAGTATTTATTATAAATGTAGAGTAGGACCCCCCACATGAGATTGCCTTGGCGCGGCGGGGTGGCTCAATTGAATTGATCAATTTTTTTGCCAAATATCTCATTTTTGAACACAGCTGGATATTATGTGCATATGCACTTCAATTTATGCGTTCTAACCTTAAGCAGTGCTGGCTTTCCCCCCTATTTTCTTGTTGTTGGTTTGTGGCTCACCACCACTGCTGCCGTGCACGCTTGGCTATGTCCGCTATAAATTTTTCTGTGTTCATTATGATGGATCTAGGCTGCTGTGCACACACACGGCAGCCCCGCCCTGCCCCAAGCTTTATTTAATTGTGCACCTGTGTCCGGGCCAATATCGCCCTTCATCTATGTTTGCTGGTTGGGCAATGTGTGGAGGTCAATCCTGATATGTCTGTGTTCAGACCTGGTTGGCCTTCATCTGCACTTGCTTCATCTGGCTTCATGGGAGCGATCCAGCAATGTTCAGGTACAGATTGCACTTGATGTGGTCATGCTCTTAGGAGGCCGTAATGGCACAGTATTTATTATAAATGTAGAGTAGGACCCCCCACATGAGATTGCCTTGGCGCAGCGGGGTGGCTCAATTGAATTGATCAATTTTTTTGCCAAATATCTCATTTTTGAATACAGCTGGATATTATGTGCATATGCACTCCAATTTATGCGTTCTAACCTTAAGCAGAGCTGGCTTCCCCCCCTATTTTCTTTAACATTTGGTCCCCTCCCCCTAGTAATATGACTTTTGATTGACACCTCATCAGTGAATTATTGGGGATATTCGTCCATCATCGTGTACGGTGAAGGCCGCCATGACGCAGCCCGAGGACTTCTCTTATAGGACATGTGACATGATTACATATCTGTAATTTTACCTATTTTCGAGGCGGAGTGATAATAATAAAACTTTCCATTTTCCCGGAAAGCCGGCGTATTAAATCTATCAGGGCGTTCTGCTTCCATCACATTTCCTTTAATGCTATAGATACAATCTCCTTTACATCACAGCCACCAGCGTCGCCGTTCTTGTACGTTCACGTAATACACACACGGCAGATTGTCAGCCGCCGCTGATCGGAGAGATCTGACGCTTCGTGGCCTTCATTTCTAAGCAAAGAAGGAAATTTTCACCCACAGCGTTCAGTTCTGTATTCAGAGAAACAGATCTGCGAAAATCTAGTGTAGAAAATAAAATGATCAGTAATGAAAGTGAGATAGACTGATACCTGCAGAAAGGCGACAATCGGGGAAGACGTCACAGTCCGTGCAGCACAGCGAGGCACTCCTTATTTACCCTACACAGCGCCCCCGGCCTAGAAATCAATGAACTGATGTTTTTATTGTTCTTGTGCGTCTGAGATAAATAAATGAAGCAACTTTGCAAAATATGTTAAAAATCTCCTTCCGATATTTTTGTACGAAGCGTCTATGAAAACAAATAGATGGCAAATGAAGCCTATGTGATCCCAATGTGCAGCATGGAATCCAGTGATCTGTTTTCCGTGGATCAGTTTAAAAGTGAATCCTTATTAGAATTGGAAAATCGAGTGATGTTATCTGGTCATCTGCACTAAACTATCAGGGGCCAAGATTCCACTGCCACCATTGTGAGGTTTTCTCATGCACTTCTGCGGAAAGGGAATCAGGTGGATGGAAACAACATGTGCAAAAAGCGATCAGAGGAGGATGTGAAGAACTGATCTGAAGAATGGATCAGAAGAGGACATGAAGAATCATTCTGATGAAAAAATCAAAGAAGGATGTGAAGAGTAGACATGATGGAAAAGCTGGACGAGGATGTGAATACTTCTTTCGATGAGAGGACCAGAAGAGGATGTGAAGGAATTGTTCTGAGGAAACAATCATAATGGAATGTGTAAAATGGTTCTAATGAAGAAGACAGAGGGGGGATGTGAAGAATCATTCATATTAGAAGATCAGAGGAGGAGGTTAAAATTATTCTGATGAAAGGATCAGTGTCAACAATCAATCATTGTAATGAAAGATCCAAGAGTAGAATGTTCTGATGAAAGGGGGCAAAAGAGGGGGTGATAAATCATACTGACAAATGAACAAGAAACGTGTGAAGAATTGTCCTGATAAAAGAGCTCAGTGGAAGATGTGAAGAATTGTGCTGACGAAATAATCAGAGAAGGAAAGGATGTGAAGAATTATTCTCGCAGAAAGAGTCAGAGGAAGATTTGGAGAATGGTTCTGATGAAACAGTGGAGGATGTGGATGTGAAGAATTGTTCTGATGGAAGCATCAGAAGGGGATGTGAAGAACTGTAACAATAAAGAGGAACGATGCAGTCAAGGGAACTACAGCCACAAAAAAATGCTGTACAAACGCACCACTGATCGCTCCTCAGCACCCTGTAACAGGAAACAACCAATGTCATCGCCATTAATCTCTATGGGAAACAGAGAGTAAACTTCTGAGAGCGACAGAGAAAAACCTGAATCGTCCCTTTCGAGGTGGTGGAGCGACAGTTCGGGAAAGGTGGTTAGTTTTTGGCATCTAGGCTCCTCAGATACCTGTGGATGAACACCCCGAGCCCCAAGGTGGAGATGCAGTAATGGTCTATGGGGGAGACTTTTTGGGCTCATCTCAGGCTAGTTTCACACTAGCGTTTTTTTGCGCTGCGTTTTTGCGCAATGCAAATGGGTCGCCCTCCCAGGGCTGTGGGGTACTCGGTACCGGGCCGGTGTCGGTGGGATGTGTCACAGCAGCGGTGACCCGGTCCGTGGCCCTGGGCGTCCAAGTAATGGCAATATGTGAATGGTGAATAGTTCATGACGCCACCTGTGGTGCTCGGCAAGGGAGGTGTTAAGCCAACGCTGCATGCAGATCCTCCGGGACAGATGGTGTGGTGCAGCAATGGTGGTATAGCCCTCCACAGGCATGGCTGTTGTCCCGGGGAAGTGTAGATGGGGAGACACTTAGGTGATCTAGTGTCTGGCGCAGGGGATGTAGCAGTGCTGGGCAGACGGATCAGGAAGGAATGGAGGACACCAGGGCATGTAGTTCCAAAGCTTTACTCACAGTCTGTAGTGCCCGCTTCTGTGCCGTGTCCTCCGGGTCAGGGACTCAGTCAAGCCCCAGGCAAGATGGAATGCTCCCTTCCACACTCCGCCAACTTATGTGCCTTTCCTGAACGTCTCCTCTATAGCGCCTTTAATTGTGAAGATCTCCAGTACCGAGGTACGCTGGAGTTCCTCCTGAGAGATGTTCCCAAGAACCTCACTTGTACGGCAGACAGCTGTAGCCTGCTTCGGGGACTCCCTTCTCCTGAGTCCCGGCTCTCTATCCAATTGCTGTTGTGCCCCAAGTCTTAGATGGGAGTAGTGCATTTACAGCCCACTACTCCACCGGTGTCTGCTGCAAAACCATAAGTGTCCATACAACCTCGGGAACCGGGCCCCGGCCTTGCACTGAGAACCTAGAGGCAGGGTTCCTCTTCTAACCCACGTCCTCTCTGCTCCCTCTACTCCTTCGTTCTGTACTTGTCTCTCTTTCTTATGGAAGCTTAGATTTCAGTTCTATGTCTTTCTCCTTCATTTCCTTCCCCGTGCCAGCTGGCTCAGATCACTGAGGCAGCTGCAGCACTCCTTCCTCCATCCCTTCTTCCAGGGATCCTCACTCCTGTCTGAGTGACTTCCTACCCGACTGACCTTCTGTCAGACTGACCTGTCATCCTAAACGATCCCACTCTTTTATGTATCCTAAACTCCACCCACCTCCCAGCACATCCAGTGTTCCAAGCAGGGAACCACCAGAGGTTCTCTGCTACCCTCAAAGCAAGGAGCCGCAATGTGGTTGTGCAGAACTACCCTGTTGTGTGGGGTGCGAGCGTTGGAGCCTGGAAAGGAGTTCCCAACTTAGGAGAAGGTGCAGTACCTCTGTGGCGACTGAGCCTCAGGGGCGCCACACAAACGCATACAAAAAACGCATCATGCGTTTTTATGCATTTGCTGCTTTTTTGCACATGTGTTTTAACCATTTTTTAGCCAGGTTTACGCTTAAAACGCATGCGTTTTTAAACGCAGATGTGCGCATGTCCAAGTGCACATCTGCGTTCCCGTAGACTGTAATGTGCTTTTTTGCGCATTACGTGCGCATGCGTTTTTTTAAGACAGGTCAAACGGACCAAAAATGCAACAAGTAGCATCCGGTGCGCCTGGGCGCACACTACAAAAAAAGCATGCGCACGTAAAACGTGTACAAACGCTAGACCATGCGCACCCATGTTAAAGATAGGGGAAAAGGATGCATGCGCATGTATGCGCAAAAACGCAGCGCAAAAAAACGCTAGTGTGAAACCAGCCTCAGGTCTTTAAATATCCTGTCCACATGTGCTGTAGGTGGTCCGACAAGCTGACAGATGGGGGGTCTACTAATTGTCATGTGAAAAAAATAATTTCCAAAAAATGAAGATGAAATAATGGAATAGAGAATGACTTAGAATAAAGATTCTGTGTTCAAGATTTGTCTTGAATTGTTTAAAAATAATAATAATAGTCCAAGCGAGCAGCGAATCTGCGTGTGATCGGGCTTCGCCCGGACCCTCATCCTCCCGCAGTTCCGGCCGCGCTGAACGTCTCCTCATCCTTCGCAGCGATATATTCTCGGTGACGTCTCGCTGGTCATTTGAATTGTAGAGAGCGAAGCCTTCATATTTTATCACGTATCTCACAGAACTGATGCCGGCTGTTTTTCATCCTCTTCCATGGCGAATCGCTGCTGCATTTCATATTGTAATTTACTTATCCGGGCCAGAAAAACAAAGAACGTTGTTAAATAAAGCCGCAGTATAGATCGTGGCTGGTAGAGCAGAGCGGCAGACGAGCGCAGCGCGGAGAGAGCCTGAACATTCAGCACAAGGCGATATTTCACAGGATGTCAGGACACAATGTATTTACATTTTTCGTGAAATATTCATAATCTTGTATATATCTGTGCGGCTTTACATCACTTCTCTGTATACAGCCGGCGACTCTGGAGACCTGGAGGGAAGGAGGAATCTGATCAGATGGGAGATGAGGAGGCGCAGTAAATCTTCTCTAATCTATGTGATGCGGGTGGTGTCACTGGAAGCAGAGGGGCCATCACCCCAATAACATGAGGTCAGAGCACATATTTCTGGCCATGCATGGAGGAGGCAAAGGCTTATGTAGATCAGAGTCCTGGGGTTACAGGAACAACCAGGGGGACACACGAAGCAGTGGATGGTCCTTCTTTAATTTCCCAGAGCAGTGGACATGCTTGGCTACCGCGCCACTGAAAGGGGGACTGTCACGGGGTTACCGCAACGGAGCGGAGCCTGAAGACCGCAGCATCTGGTTTCTCCTACTCCACTGCTGTGAAGAAGCACTTCTCTGGTTTATTAAATGTGTTCATTCCTTCTGGCAGAACAGGGGTTAATCGACCGTGTTGGAAATCTCTGTGCTCACAGCTGAGCTCAGTTAGCCACTCCTTTTCCCTTTATAATCTGGGCTCTATTACTAATCCTCGTCAGAGCTAGCATTTTGCTGCATGGCTAAAGGAGGGAGAGGAGTTGGTATGAGGAGAGTTGGAGGAGTTATCTGTGACTGCTGTTTGGGTTGTATGCTTGGTAATTCTTTATCCTTCCCAGTTTTGCTTTCTTCCCTTCCAGCACATCCAGGTGGATCCCTCTGTTACATGTGAGTGAATATTTTGTGTGTGGAGTTTTCAGTTTACTCTTCTCTTTGTTGCCCCGTTTGTCGGGTTGGTGTACTACGGTGCACACTAGCACCCCCCCTTCCCTGGGAGGGGGAAGAGAAGAGACGGATGGCTAACCCAGGATATAATGCAAGGGCGGAGGCCCCAGAATCTTTCCATCTGAAGTATCCCAGGGAACAGGGCGAGCTAGGGCACCCCCTAGTGTTAGGGTCAGGAAAGGAGAGCCTGGTCCCAGGTCACTCAACAGGTGTGTCATGACACTGACACAGATTGGTGTGTCCCCAGCAATTAGACTGATTTGTGGATAGAGGATAAGGTTTTGATTTTGGGTATAGAAGGGTCAATGATAAAAAGTTGGGCTGCAGTGTAAAGCATGATGGAGCTTGTGATCAGAAAACAGCTGGATGTCAGATGGCCACAAGCTCTCATTAGGCATCGCTGATAAGCTGTAGTCTCTGGAGTCGAGCAAATCTCTTAATTCACGGGGAAGGTTGATTTATCAGGCATGTGTGACCTGGCTAAAGCCACCGCCCAAGTACCGAGCTGGAAGGAGAAGTAAAACTAGACCAGGTAACACGCCACCATTACTGTTGGCCGCGTTTACAGAGCAGAGTGTTGTTCAGAGCTGAGGCCAGATCTTGGATGCTCGTTGTCTCTTCCGGGAGCACGGGAGGTCTCCGCTGGCTTTGGTAGTCTACAGAAGAGTTACATGTTCTTATCAGACTAATGTAGCCATTGATTATCATCTGCCACAATATTTCCTTCCATTTTTTGTGCCGGCGAGAGTCTCGCAGCCGCACAATCCTTGTGAGAACGCACAGGTTCTGAACACGGCGCCTCGTGTTATAATGTTACCGATCACCTGATGGACATTATTAATAATCGAGATCTGGAGGAAATGATGTGTTTTGTATCAGCGTCTCGCCCCGTACTCGTACATTAAGCTCCTCGGGTTTTATGTGTGCCGGGAACCTAAATGCTGGTTACGATGTCACCTCGCACCGGGCAGAACGGTAATTAGAAATAATTAGGTTATATATAGGAAAGTAGGAAAGTAATAGCCCCCTCTCAGGACGCGGCTCCTCCATAAGTGGCCAGCGACTTCCCGGATAATCCTCCGCTCCTGTGGATGTGATGGGGCCGCACATTATAACGCACTGTGCATTAGTGGAATGGAGCGTTCAGTTAGCAGCGCAGCCATTACCAGTGACCTTTGTGTCGCCCACAGGCTCCTGCCCATCAGATAATTCATTTTATTAGCGCGCCCCTAATAATCTCGTGTTATTAAACCTGCGCTATTAATTGGCCTTTCAAGCATTGCCTCTTGTACGCGGCAGGAGCTTTATTCTGAGAAATCAGGAGTTTACTAACTGAACAAAAAGAGTCATATAAAAGGCCTCAGTATAAAGCGCCCTCGCTGCCGCCGCACAACAAGGAATACGTGTGTGTGGCCCACCAGGCAGGGCCCCTGATCACAGGCCTGCAAGGGGGAACTGGGGAATTCAGTCTTGGGGTTCCAGTAGGAGGTGGGAAGTTATTTCGGGGCTTGGTCTTGTCTGGGGTCTAAATTATTTAGTGGTCTGCGATCTTAGTTTATTTGGGGGTTTGGAGTCAAAATTAATTTTGTGGTTTGGCTTGAGGTCTGAATTTATTTTGAGGTCTTTGTCTAGTCTGACATTCGGGGGCTTGGCTCCGAGTCTATAATTGATTTAGTCTGGTCTGGGGGTCTAAATTAATTCTTATTAATATGCATTTATATAGCGCCATTTATTCCATGGCGCTTTACATGTGAAAAGGGGCAATATAGACAAGTATAATAAACATGTGTAAGACAAGGGACACACAAGTACATAAGGAGAGAGGACCCTGCCCGCGAGGGCTCACAGTCTACAGGGATGGGTGAGGGTACAGTAGGAGAGGGTAGAGCAGGTTGTGCGGTGGTTCAGTAGACCGAGGATCATTGCAGGCTGTAGGCTTGTTGGAACAGGTTCTTCTTGAAGGTTTCCATTGATGGTGAGAGTCTGATGTGTTGCGGCAGAGAGTTCCAGAGTATGGGGGAAGCACGGGAGAAGTCTTGTATGTGGTTGTGGGAAGAAGAGATAAGGGGGGAATAGAGAAGGAGATCTTGAGATGATCGAAGGTTGCGTGCGGGTAAATTAATCTTGGAGTTTGACCGTAATTACAGATAACATTTTCCTCCCCTACAGTAGTGTAACTCTAATGGAGGCCAATCACCCGGCTGCTACCAGCCAGAGGAGCCATAATAAATGGAGGGTTCGGTCTGGGGTCTGAATTTATTTAGGGGCCTGGTTTGACGTCTTACTTTATTGAGGTCTTGTCCAGCGATCACAAGTAATTTGTTGTCTGTCATGGGGAATCTGAAGTCATTTTATTATTTAGAGGTCAGGTCTGAATTTATGGAGGGGTTCAATCTGGGGTCTAAATGATTTGTGTTGCATGTTTTCGGTACTGAAGTAATTAAGAATTGGGTCTGAGATCTGGACTTATTCAGAAGTAAGATATGGAGTATAAGTTTAAGAAGGGGCTCAATCTGGGGTTCCAAATTAATTTGGTGTCTTTTCTGGGTAATGATATAATTTTGAGGTCTGGAGTCTGAATTGATTTGGAAGTTCTGTCTAAGATGAGACTTTTGTGCTCTGGTCGGGGGTCTGATGTCTTTTATGCCCTCATGCTCTGATTGTAAGTCATGCTGGGACTTATACTTCCACAGAAGATATATTTTCTTAAATTCACCTTGACTGACAAGACTGCGCTCTCTGGTCGATGGTATGGGGGATGTTTGGGGGTGGGGTTGCTATTTTCTTTGGAGCACTTACGCCCCTGCTCAGCTTTGAGGGGTGTGAACTGTAAGCACAACCCTACAGGAGCTGCCGATGACGGGGGACACACCCGGGTCTAGGGAAGCTCTGGGCCGACTACAAGAGGAAAATACTTGAGTAGAAGTCATCCCAAGAATAAAAAATGCAGAATCCAAGCACATTGATGATAGTGACTGATGACTGCAGCACATGTCGGGGGTCAGGACAGAGCCCCCACAGACGCTGGGTAGGGAGGTCCCTTTGCAGTAATGGCTCTAGTCTTTGCTGCTGTTCTCCATTTTGCATTTTCCCAGTAGCGTCTCCCACTCCTGCAGCTTCTACCTGACTCTTCCCCTACTACTGACATTTTGGATTGAATGCAGACCTTCCTGTCGGGGGGTTGAGGAGAAGGTTACAGTAATTAACACTGGAAATGAGGAATGATGGGAGTTATGAGTGATGCAGGACAGCGGCGACTCCGTCACATCTGGTGTAAAAATGAAGGAAAAGAAAATAGGAGAATTTTCTGCAAATTGGAAACTTACACAAACAAAGTGACACAATGAAAATTCCTCCCCACAGAAAATCGTGTGCCCCCCGGGGGTCCGACCTGTGCATGAGCTGATATTATATGATGGGGGTGGGGAGTGGAGGGAGACAAAAATCAGGCACTGGTGCCTCCTAAGAGAATACATTTGAGTATAAATCATAAAATTTCTCTTTTTTTGCACATTTTTGAATTTTTTGGGTCTGAGCTTATGTAGTTTATAGCTTGATGGCGTTGGAAATGTAGGAGACTTCCCAGTGATATATAAACAAGAGAAAGGGGCTTCATAACTATAACTGACGACAGCCCTAGATCTGCCACCACTTACTGTCAGGACACAAAGGCCTGTGCCCACTTCCTGCAAAAATACAAAAACCCAACCCCACCCCACACCACGTAGGGGTACAAAGACCCAACCCCACTCCATGTAGGGGTACAAAGACCCAACCCCACTCCATGTAGGGGTACAAAGACCCAACCCCACTCCATGTAGGGACACAAAGACCCAACCCCACTCCATGTAGGGGTACAAAGACCCAACCCCACTCCATGTAGGGGTACAAAGACCCAACCCTACTCCATGTTGGGGTACAAAGACCCAACCCCACTCCATGTAGGGGTACAAAGACCCAACCCCACTCCATATAGGGGTACAAAGACCCAACCCTACTCCATGTTGGGGTACAAAGACCCAACCCCACTCCATGTAGGGACACAAAGACCCAACCCCACTCCATGTAGGGGTACAAAGACCCAACCCCACTCCATGTAGGGGTACAAAGACCCAACCCTACTCCATGTTGGGGTACAAAGACCCAACCCCACTCCATGTAGGGGTACAAAGACCCAACCCCACTCCATATAGGGGTACAAAGACCCAACCCCACTCCATGTAGGGGTACAAAGACCCAACCCCACTCCATGTAGGGGTACAAAGACCCAACCCTACTCCATGTTGGGGTACAAAGACCCAACCCCACTCCATGTAGGGACACAAAGACCCAACCCCACTCCATGTTGGGGTACAAAGACCCAACCCCACTCCATGTAGGGGTACAAAGACCCAACCCTACTCCATGTGGGGACACAAAGACCCAACCCCACTCCATGTAGGGACACAAAGACCCAACCCCACTCCATGTAAAAATATAATGACCCAGCCCCACTCCATGTGGGGGGTACAAAGACCCAACCCCACTCCAAGTAGGGACACAAAGACCCAACCCCACCCCATGTTGGGGTACAAAGACCCAACCCCACTCCATGTAGGGACACAAAGACCCAACCCCACTCCATGTAGGAGTACAAAGACCCAACCCCACTCCATATAGGGGTACAAAGACCCAACCCCACTCCATGTAGGGACTCAAAGACCCAACCCCACTCCATGTAGGAGTACAAAGACTCAACACCACTCCATGTAGGGACACAAAGACCCGTCCCCACTTCCTGTAAAAATATAAAGACCCAACCCCACTTCATGTGGGGGTACAAAGATCCGCTCCACCTGTAATTGGTCTCAGTGTCTGATGCTATAGGAAGATTACATTACAAGCAGTGAATAGCAGGTTAGACTGAAGGGAGACGCCTAGTGCTCAGCAATTTGGATGGAGTTTTAGGGGATAAGACAAAATACATTACCGAATAAAGTGATTTGCAGCTTGTCAATTCATCCTATTATGTATCAAATGAGACTGATTGCCTACATCAATATGGAGCATTTATTTACCTATTCAAAAACTTAAAAAATCCTCCATAACTAAGCAGCTACATGGGATCATGGCATTAAAGTAGATCAACAGTGTTCATGGAGGCAAATAGTCTACAGTGGTGTTACTGTCACTGGCAGAGAGATATCAGACGATTTATGGTGGCCTGAGTGTGAGCTAGTGTATGTAATAGTGTATGGATGAGGCATCAATTTGTCACTTGTTATCATTTATGCTCCTTGATGATGAAAGTGTTTCAGTTGCAATACCTCCACTATCCACACGGAGTGCTGTTAGAAAGCCTCATGTCTGTGCATCACTAATCACGAAGTACTGAGATACTGAGCTATGCAGTGCAATGCTCCACAGCACCACCTAGTGGTAGCAATATCAACTGCAGACAATTTAATGTTCATCTCTGCAAGTGACAGCTAACGCCTTGTGATACTTTTCCTTAATCTGTCAGATACAGACGATACAAGTTATAGTCCTGTGTAATAATTAAAGACATGCGACAGCTGTAAATTTACATCCATCAGGGAAGATCTGTCACAATGTTTATTTTACGCTACACCACACAGTTACATGGATATGAAATCAGATGTCAAATATATGTGAGTAATTAAAGGTGGCAGAGGCGAGGATTCTTCATCTGCCGCTTTAATTTTACTTTTTAAAGGGGCAGTAAACCCTGTCCGTGGGTTGTGTCTGGTATTGCAGTTCAGCTCGCTCGCCTCTGTGCATTCTGGCCTGTTCCCTATCCGTCGCTGATCGTCTTGGGAGATTTAAAGGGTAACTCCACTCAAAATGAAAACGTGTGTCTGCTATAGAGTGACCAACAATCCACTTACGAGTTCCCACTGGCTCTCTTCTTAGAAGAGCTTTTTACTCATGTACAGCACCATGGAATCTATGGCGCTATATAAATAAATATTAATAATAAATAATACTGTACATCAAGGGATTAATGGAAATTAGTCCGATCACATTCTACAGCGGAAACTTGGCAGTAAGTGTTCAGTTTCCCTGCAGCGCCATCGCTGGAGAGAGCAGGTATTACACAGTTCCACCTGGAATCAGCGGAGTTCTGTGTGATCAGGAGAGGACGCCGGTTTCCACTCTGGCTCATAGATGAGGGTCTTGAATCGAGGACTGACCGGCTCTGTTAGTTCTGAATTCGTAAAAGTGGGTTTCCTAAGCTGGACTGCCGGAAGGGCTTAGCTAAAAAACACTCCTATGCATTATCGAAATGTCACCGATTTGGCGTGGTGTCACGTTTTCTCTATTCACATCCAGAGCTGAATTCATAATTCTACTTGTTTCCTGCGTTATGGGAGTGCAGAAAGCAGCACCAGGATCTTAGATCGCGGGAATAGACCTTTATATACAACAGTCTCATTTCAGGGGTAAGCATCAGATTAGTGACTGCAGCTCTGGCTGTAACTAGAGCGTGACTCAGGCCGGTCTCACACGTCCGGATAATTCCGGTACCGTAGAAAACGGTCCCGGAGCTATCCGTGTTACATCTGTGTGCTGTCCGTGTGAATACATAACCTACACAAAGGATTTGACAACAAAATGAGGGGCTAAGGCATTAATTAAAGGCTCGGAACTGGCAAAAGTGTGATCCATTATTGATTATGGCTTAAAATAGAGCCGAAAATGTGTTGGACAATGACACATCATCTTAGGGGGGTGTTAGGACTCCTTTGCAGCACAAATATGTCTATTGACAATGAGGCGTTGTTGTGGTTGGCATGGCTTGTGTCACGTCGCTTTGGGGTTCGCCATCATATGCTTGATGAGGAGCCACGGCTGCACAAGAGGCTGTGGGTCCACCCTACACTCGTGCTATGTGGGGCATGTGGTCATTTTTCACAACTGTATAATCTACTTTGCAGATACCCGTTGAAGTTTGTTGCTTTTTGTCGGCTTTACATTACCGCATTTTTTGCGTCCTTACCTTCTCAGACAAGACACCTGTCTGCTATTGATACAATTGGTTTGAATGTTAACCCTTTAAGTTTTCTATAAGTTTGAAAACACACACGTATCGCCCACGGACTGCACACAGATGTGATCCGTGTGCGGTACGTGTTTACACGCACCCATTGACTTGTATGGTTCCGTGTGATCCGTGCGCTCCCACGAACACTGACATGTCGCCATGTTTTTCACACGGACACACGGTCCGTGAAAAAACGCTGACATGTGCAGAGACACATTCATTTTAATGTATCTACGTGTGTCAGTGTCTCCGCTACGTGAGAAAACTGTCACCACACGTACCGGAGACACTGACGTGTGAAGCCGGCCTCAAAGGGAACCAAAGGACATGAACATTTTATGCAGAAAAATCTCCGTACAAAGGAAGACTTGTCCTAACAGATAATGGATATTGGACAGGAAACCTGGCAGGAAAGAAACACAAATGATACATTTTACAACTAAATAAAAGACAACGATAAAGGGAATGTGTCGCTAGAAAACCCCGATTGCTTCCACCATGTTTTTGTCTTACGTGTATATTTATCATTTTTGGACGATTTTTCCATCTTTTGATCTATATTAGAAAACAAAATGAGGAATCTTTGGTTTGGGGTCACCCGGACAATTTTGTGTTTTCCATGAAAACTCATACTTTTATTAATCAGATGAGTTGCCAAATGAATATAAAATCTTGTCCAGACATTGAGAAAGTTCAAAAAAAAGATTTTTATTTGAAATAAAAATTTTCTCCTTCACACTTTGCTTTCTTCACAGAATGCTCCTTTGCAACAATCCCAGCATTGCAGACCTTTGGCATTCTAGCAGGTAATTTGCGGAGGTAATCTGGAGAAATTTCCCCCCATGTTTCCAGAAGCCCCTCCCACATGTCGGTTTGGCTTGATGGGCACTTTTTGTGAACCATACGGTCAAGCTGCTCCCACAACAGCTCAATGGGGCTGAGATCTGGTGACTGCGCTGGCCACTCCATAACAGATAGAATACCAGCTGCCGGCTTCTTCCCTGCATGGTTCTTGCATAATTTGGAGGTCTGCTTTGGGTCATTGTCCTGTTGTAGGATGAAACTGGCTCCAATCAAGCGCTGTCCACAGGGTATGGCATGGCGCTGCAAAATGGAGTGATAGCCTTCCTTATTCAAAATCTCTTTTACTGTGTACAAATCTCCCACTTTACCAGCACCAAAGCAACCCCAGACCATCACACTACCTCCACCATGCTTGACAGATGGCGTCAGGCACTCTTCCAGCATCTTTTCAGTTGTTCTCACAAATGTTCTTCTGTGTGATCCAAACACCTCAAACTTGGATTTGTCTGTCCATAACACTTTTTACCAATCTTCCTCTGTCCAGAGTCTGTGTTCTTTTGCCCATATTAATCTTTTCCTTTTATTAGCCAGTCTGAATCTGTACTAACATACTTGCACATGGGTTTTCAAGGGTGTTCTAACCATCCATTAGCCTTCTTATACAGTTAGCAAACACAAGGTACCATAAGAACATTGGAGTGATGGTTGTTGGAAACGGGCCTCTATACACCTATGAAGATATTGTCTTACAAATCAGTCATTTGCAGCTAGAATAGTCATTTACCACATTAACAATGTATAGAGTGTATTTCTGAATCATTTAATGTTGGCTTCATTGGAAAAAACTGCTTTTCTTTCAAAAATACGGAAATTTCAAAGTGTCCCTAAACTTTTGAGTGGTAGTGTACATTCACACACACACATATATATATATATATATATATATATATATACAGTTCATATTTATATTAATAAAGATTTTGATATGAAAAGAAAGAAAAATGTTTTAAATACATTTAACACAAAAATCGAATTTAAAGAATAGGTCGCTTTGTGATGAGGCATTCCCTTTATATATTCCCTAAATATAAGCAGCATGACAGTAATGATCCCATATAGCAAAGCCGGGTAACATTATCTCCCGCATCTGCCAGTGTGACCTTGTACATTGCAGCAGAGCAGACACATTCCACAGCAGATATTCGCTCTAATTTAAAATCATAGCTTGTGGGGAAGACACGACATGCCACTCATCCTGCACACTGTAATTTAGTGTTGTTTCAAAAGCTGCAATTTCTGATTGAAAGCCTTATTGTTATGCTCTGGTGTTTGCTGAGGGAAGAGTTGGTAACATAAAACTTGTATGCGGGAGTTTTAGGATGCGTGCCGCCTCTGTTCATATGGATTCAGGGCGAGAGGTTATGTTCCAGACCATTTCATTTAAACGCACCATTGTCTGTGCACTGGATACATTGTATCGCACCGCGGTCTTTGCAGCCTTTCATCGTAGTTGGGCCCCTGGATGATTATTTTGGGGTTCTCATTATACTGTGCGCCATGTCTGTGCATTGGATACATTGTATCACACCGCGGTGTCATGATCCAAGGTGGATCTGACAAGTAAATGGACAAAGTGAACCTTTTTTCCTTTGGCTTGGTGCCAAAGTAGTGTGACTGCCCCCGGTGGCCATTAGTGGCCCAGTGGTGGGATTAGTTTCTGCACCAACCAATTCCCTAGTGAGGGTTTAGGGTCAGGACGAGTCAGGGTTTTAAGGTTCCTGTGTGTCGCCCGGTGCGGAACCGGCATAGGGAACGTTAGGAGTGCAGGGACTCTTGCTCAGGGGAGTGCAGGAGGTCTCCACGTCCCTTGTGGTACTCGCTGCGTCCAGACACACGTGACCGTGACATTATCACCAACCCTACATTTTTTTTCTGGTGAGCTTTGGCCATGTGGAGACCGCTGAGTAATTGCTGCCGGGCCTCACTGAGGTGAGTGAGGAGCGGCATGGTGTGTTAGAGCCACTGCAGCAGTAGTTATCAGGGTCTGGGGCCTCTCCTTGGGCTCAACCAGAAAATCAAATGGCCGCTGCGGTCTGGCAAAAAACCCCTAGAGTCGCTGCTGGGGAGGGGGACTTGCTCATGCATGCGGAGGTACCCAGGCAGGTGGGAAGAGTTGGTGCCCCACGGAGCTGCCTGGTATTCCCCGAGGTGAAGGGGTACATCCCTGTGGTGAGCAGACTGGTGTGCAGTCTGCGGGGCTCACACCAAATCTTCAATACCACCGAAGAGGCCGCCCCCTCCTGGTCGTGTGGAGGAAGGCGACCAGCAAGTGTATATTTCCTCCATATTCCTGTCCCCTTCTCCTCCAGGTGTGAGCGGCAGGTGCGCTGCGGGGGAGTAGGGACAAATCTCACCCCTCGCCATTAACCAACCCTGGGAGGCGCAGGCCTCATGGTGAAAGGGTTGGAGGGTGGTGTCCCTTGGTGAATAGCGGGGGGGTGAGTGTGGACACAGGGGGACGCCTCTGTTGTCGAGTCCAGAATGAGTTCACCAAAATATGACAAACGAATGTGTGGCAATAAACGTTCAGGTCCGGACCTGTGTGTGAACGAGCATGTATGGGTGGCCACCAAAAAACATCTTGTGAAAGTGTGTTATGGAGTCTGATCAGCTGATAGCAAACATACACATACATAAACTCGTTCCCCAGGTCGGCGCTGTGGAGATGAGTGGTGCCTCCAGAACATGTATTGCCAATACCAGCAGTGCGTTTATCATAAACCTGTAGTTTCAGGGGGTGGTGGGGTGCACCCAGGATCTGGGCGTCCCCGCTGTAGGTGTTTTCCTGTTGAGGAGTGGTCTTGAGGGTCCTGAGGCCCCTCATTAAGGAGGGGGTACTGTCATGATCCAAGGTGGATCTGACAATTAAATGGACAAAGTGAACTTTTTTTCCTTTGGCTTGGTGCCAAAGTGGTGTGATTGCCCCGGTAGGCATTAGAATTATTACACGTGGTGTCGTTCATTTTAAGGTGCCCCAGTGGTGGTGAGCAGTAGTGCACTTTAGTTTCTTTGGTTTAATGTGCACGTAATTATAAATCAGGTGTGAGGCTCTATAAAAGAGTCAGGTGTGTTCATTCACGGTTGGTGATATTGTGAGTTAGTCATTCTCAAGGAAGCCTGGGTGAAAGTAGGAGCTGAATGAGAGTCCTGGGCAGCCCAGCCAGAGGGGTTGAGTCAGCTATGGAGTCTGCATGGAGGGCTGGCATGGCGTGGTGGAGTCGCAGTTTATGGTGTCAGCAGGAGGTGCTTGCATGGCTTGGTGGAGTGGCGACGATGGTGAGAGTTCCACTCAGCATGCTGGACTTGGTTGCTGAAAACTGGACTCAAGCATGCTGAACTTTTTGGCAGAAGCTGGACTCATCTTTGGGACTCTGCTTACTGCGCAGCTGCATCTGGTGGTGGACTCTGCTCCAAGGCTGCACTATGGTGATGGATCCTGTCATGTCCCACGACTTGGGAAATCATTTAATATTTGCATTGTTTGTGTTGCATCTCTGTTGCTAGGCAGAAGTTTGCCTTTCCCTGTATTTTGTTCCAACTCTCTCCCTGTAGTCCTGTGATGTATGTTTGTTCCCTCCTTCATTCTCCATTTTGTGATCGTCCCTCCATCTGTATGCATCCTGTTACATGTCCACTGAAGAATATTCCTTTTTACCTGCTGCTTTCATCATAATACAAGAATTTCAGTTAAAGCATCCCTCTTTTCCTGGAGTCTTCTTACATGAGATCGTGGCTGAGTTAAGCTGTCTGATTAATCGGTATGAACGTGAGTACAGGTCGATACGGAAGGGTCCCGGAAAGAGAGGTCTATCCAGGCACCATACGTTCTACATATCCATGAGTCAGAATAGTAAAAAGGAATAACCTGCCTTCAGAGACAGTAACTCAAGGTCTGTGCTAAATCTCAGTGGAAAAAGACATTTCCCAGATAGACTGTAACCCAGTTCCAGCCAGACCCCAGCGTGCATAGAAGCCACACACTGCAGCTGAACAGAGAGGAATATAACTCCCATCATTACACAGGACCCTGCAGCTGCTCCAGCATTAGATACAAAGTATCAACTCTGTGCAGAGTCTCTGTGTATTTCCTGTTGCTGAACAGTGGGAAGTATAACTCCCATCATCAACTCTTCCTGCCTGCAATCTAATCATGTCTGAAGCAAGGAATACAATGTCCCTACCAGACTTACAAGCACAGGAAAGAGACCCAGACCCCCATCCACCATCTAGCAAAAGGGGAAAACGTACAGTCAAACCCACATGGAAAGTCATGGAGAATTTAGAGACTGCAAAATGTGAATTATATAGTGATGTGTCTTCAGTATGGAAGAAAGTGCTGAGTCATATAGACACTGCATCAAGGCCTGCTTCTCATGAGTTACCACCAGAGGGAGTCCTAGAACAATTATGCACAGCATACCAAATGTATATGGAGAAGAGTGACCAATACATTATTCTCCTGAAGAAACTGAATCTCCCAGAGACTTTAAACGAATTGCAAGGTTTCCAGCAGCTTAATTCTGAAAGAGACTCACTGTACGTGACATTAAAGCCAAGATAGAGGCTAGAATCGCACGAACACCAGATGCATCAACTCGCTCATCCAAATCGTGTAAGCACTCAAAACGTTCATCTAGGTCAAGTTCATCAAAATATTCTACTCTTACTGAGCAGCTTATAAGAGCACGTTCTAAGGCTGAAACTACTAAGGTACAAGCTGCCTTTGCACAAAAGAGAGCAGAAAAGGACGCAGCTGTTGCACAAAAGAGAGCAGAAATGGACGCAGCTGTTGCACAAAAGAGAGCAGAAATGGACGCAGCTGTTGCACAAAAGAAAGCAGAAATGGATGCAGCTGCTGCACAAAATAGAGCAGAAATGGATGCAGAAGCGGCACGCGTGAAAGCGGAAAAGGAAGCTCTAGAGAAGGAATGTGAGCATGCAACAGCCATGGCAGAATTAAAGGTACTCGAGCAGGCTGTCAGTGGGAGTCAAAGAGACAGCGTCAGTTTGTGTGAAATGGAGGCAGAAGACCCTATTGAACGCACAAGAGACTACGTGCTAAGCCAAGATGGCGAACCGCAGATCATCACTAACACTCTTGATGGTGTTGACGCTTCTCTAGAGCACCAGGATGCCGATCCACTTACAGAATCCTGCATTCAAGGTCATTATACCCTCGACAACCACACAGTGCCACCTCCACATGTAGCAGAAACTATACCCACCAAACCAGTTGCTGGACTAAATGCATATGCCACTCCATACTTCCCCATGTTTCAAGGCCAAGACGTCTCCACCTCTATGTACAACACCGCTCAGTCTACAATTGTGCATCCTAAGTCAGAAAGAACAGACATGTCCGACTTCGCAAGGTACATGATTCGCCGTGAACTTACTAAAACCGGTCTCACAAGGTTCGACGACCAACCTGAAAATTACAGAGGTTGGAAAAGTGCCTTTAGAACCGTAACTGGAGACCTCGGCATCACTGCTGCGGAAGAGCTGGACCTGCTGATCAGATGGTTAGGACCACAATCCACAGAGTGTGTCAAGAGACTCAGGTCTGTACATATCAGTAATCCAACGGCTGGTCTCATGGCTGCATGGGAAAGACTAGAGAGAAACTTTGGCAGTCCAGAAGCCATAGAGGATGCACTGTTCAAGCGACTACAGAGTTTTCCAAAGATATCCAGCAAGGACAGTTCAAAGTTCCTAGAGCTCAGTGACCTGCTGTTAGAGCTCCAGCTGGCCAAGGCAGACACCCACCTACCTGGCCTTAGCTACCTGGACACTGCTCGTGGAGTAAACCCCATTATCTCCAAGCTACCATACAATGTACAAGAGAAGTGGACTACAATAGGGTCAAAATACAAGAAAGACCATCAAGTGTCATTTCCTCCGTTCTCCTACTTCTGTGAGTTTATAAAAGACATTGCAGAGCGTAAGAACGACCCAAGCTTTTCCTACGGAGAATCCAGTGGCCCAGCTTCACCTCCCTCTAAATACGTGAGCACACGCTCGAATGACAGAAACCACAGGAGTCCAGTTTCAGTGAAGAAGACGGATATTCTTCCCTTACCAACATCAGCCCCAGGCAAGAGCAACAAGGGTGAAAAGATAGAGAACCCAAATCGTGAGTGTCCCATCCACAAGAAGCCACATCCCTTAAAAAAGTGCATCGGCTTCAGGAAGAAACCGCTCCAAGAACGCAAGGAACTTCTAAAGAAGTTCGGGGTATGCTACAGATGTTGTGCTTCTACTGAACACCTTGCTAAAGACTGTAAAACTACAATTAAGTGTATGGAGTGTGACAGTGAGGATCACGTACAAGCACTCCACCCATACCGTCCTGACTCTACACGTACTCCTTCCCCCACCACAAGCCATGGCGGGGAGGACGCAGCTCAAACTGCAGGTCATACCACAATATCTTCTTCATGAACAGAAGTCTGCGGAGAAGGTCTCTGGGACAAGTCCTGTGCGAAGATTTGCCTGGTGAACGTATATCCCAACGGTCACCCAGAGAAAGCCGTGAAGGTGTACGTCCTCTTGGATGATCAGAGCAACCAATCACTTGCAAGGTCACAACTCTTTCATATGTTTAACTTAAAGGGAAATGCTTACCCTTACATCTTAGGTACCTGCAGCGGTGTTACAGAGGTCTCTGGGAGAAGGGCCAGTGGTCTTATAGTGACATCCCTCGACAACACCGTGGAGATACCCTTACCCACACTTGTCGAGTGCAACCAGATTCCATCCAATCGAGAAGAGATCCCAACGCCAGAGGCTGCTCTTCATCACCCACATCTCAAGGGGATAGCAAACAAGATACCAGCCCTCAACAACAGCGCAGATATCCTGATTCTGCTTGGCAGAGACATTCCCCGGCTGCACAAGGTACGTCAGCAAATTAACGGACCACACGACGCACCATTTGCCCAACGCTTTGATCTAGGCTGGGTAATTATAGGCGATGTTTGCATACACAAGATGAAGAGACCTAATAACATCTCCTCTAACAAAACACACATCTTGCCAAATGGTCGCAGCACTCATTTTCAGCCATGCCCACATCATTACTGGGTGAAAGAGAAAGTGAGCAACACCAAGAGGCAACAGGAATCCTTCAACAACATGAACATGCTCCAGCCCTGGGACGAAAACCTCGGGTCAACAGTGTTCGATTCCACAAGTGAAGACAACAAGCTAGCACCCACAAGGGAAGATAAAGAATTCATAAAGGTTATGGACAAAGAATTTGTTCAAAATGACTCCAACAGTTGGGTAGCTCCTTTACCCTTTCGTTTCCCAAGAGCGAGGTTGCCAAACAACCTGCAGCAAGCAACTGCAAGGTTCTCATCCTTAAAACGTACCCTAAAGAGGAAACCAGAGATGGAG
Organism: Dendrobates tinctorius; assembly: GCF_039654945.1. Classification (NCBI taxonomy): domain Eukaryota; kingdom Metazoa; phylum Chordata; class Amphibia; order Anura; family Dendrobatidae; genus Dendrobates; species Dendrobates tinctorius. Next base: position 27,592,617 of record NW_027361806.1, on the reverse strand, counting down.
AAGCATTTCATTGACTTTATGCAGAACATCTTTGACAAAGATCATGCTGAACCTGCGCCACCACTGAAGGAAGGAGAAGAATGTTGGTACCTTCCATCCTTTGGTGTCTATCACCCTTGCAAGCCTAACCAGATCAGAGTGGTGTTTGACTCCAGTGCTCAGTATGAAGGCCTTTCTCTCAACAACCTGCTACTAACTGGACCCAACCTGAACAACAGCCTCCTTGGAGTATTGATCCGCTTCAGACAAGAACCTGTTGCTATAATGGCCGACATCCAGCAGATGTTTCATTGCTTCATCATGAAGGAAGACAGCAGAAACTATCTTTGGTTCCTATGGCACAAAGACAACAATGTCAACAATCAAGTCATAGACTACCGGATGAAGGTCCATGTCTTCGGCAACAGTCCTTCACCTGCTGTGGCGATCTACGGACTGAGACGGACAGCCCAGGAAGGTGAGAGTACGGATCCGATGCTCGTCAATTCGTAGAGAAGAACTTCTACGTAGACGACGGGCTCAAGTCCTTGCCCACAAGTGAAGAGGCAATTGACCTACTCTCCAGGACACAGGAAATGCTATCCACATCAAACCTCAGACTCCACAAGATCATCTCTAACAGTCAAGAAGTAATGAGCGCGTTTCCATCTGAGGACCATGCCACGAACCTAAAGGACCTCAACCTAGGTTCTGATGTTCCTCCCACACAGCGCAGCCTTGGTCTACTGTGGGATATCAAACAGGACACCTTCACCTTTCAAGTGTCGCCCTGTGACAAACCCTTTACCAAACGAGGAGTCCTATCTGTCATAAACAGCATCTACGATCCTCTCGGGTTTGTAGCATCCATCACTATTCAAGGCAAGATACTGTTAAGACATCTCACTGCCGAGAACACTGATTGGGACACCCCGCTTCCGACTCAGAAACAGCAAAGGTGGGAGACATGGAAGAAGTCCTTGAAGTTCTTAGAGCAACTCCAAGTCCCACGTTGTTATTCTCCAATGATTCTTACCCCAGCTACACTTCTTACACAGAAGATTGGAGCTGCTACAGTTCCTCCCGGGAATTTCGAAAACAAGGACATTTACAAATGTCAGTGGAAGCAAGTACAACACATAGCCAACGTGTTTAGGCACCTTTGGAAGACCGAATACTTGCACCTGCTTCAAAACCATCACAAATGGCAGACACCCAGTCCCAATCTCCAAGAAGGAGACCTTGTTCTCTTAAAAGACAAAGAGGCTCATCGTAACGACTGGCCAATGGGTCTTATCACCAAGGTCATGCCCAGCGAGGACGGAAAGACTCTTAAGACAGAAGTTAAGGTGACAAAAGGGGGCTCTACCCGAACCTTCCTCCGTCCGGTCACTGATCTCGTGCTGCTACTGCCAAAGGAGGACGTCACATGAACTGAACATTGCTCCTGGACGTTGCTCACGGCGGGGAGCATTCCTCCTCATTCCCCAGTTTTTTATTGAACATTGACATTTTCCATTGGATTGCTGGGTTGGTGGAAGAGTTGGCATGTTTCCGCGGCTTCCCCAATCCGAAGATGGGTTTATAGTCTTGGACTTATCTTCCGGTGTGATCTACGGGTCAACAACAACGAGTTGGACTTTAAAAATGTTTGATGTTTATTATTGCATACATGTTTTTCTCTTTTCTCTTGTTTTTCAGGTTCGAACGACTTCGAAGAATTACGGACATCGTGAAATCCAAGGATTTCAGACGGGGAGTGTCATGTCCCACGACTTGGGAAATCATTTAATATTTGCATTGTTTGTGTTGCATCTCTGTTGCTAGGCAGAAGTTTGCCTTTCCCTGTATTTTGTTCCAACTCTCTCCCTGTAGTCCTGTGATGTATGTTTGTTCCCTCCTTCATTCTCCATTTTGTGATCGTCCCTCCATCTGTATGCATCCTGTTACATGTCCTCTGAAGAATATTCCTTTTTACCTGCTGCTTTCATCATAATACAAGAATTTCAGTTAAAGCATCCCTCTTTTCCTGGAGTCTTCTTACATGAGATCGTGTCTGAGTTAAGCTGTCTGATTAATCGGTATGAACGTGAGTACAGGTCGATACGGAAGGGGCCCAGAAAGAGAGGTCTATCCAGGCACCATACGTTCTACATATCCATGAGTCAGAATAGATCCGGTTATGGTGATGGATCCGGGTGGAGAAGATACACGCAGGTGGTGGGCTCTGTTGCTAGGAGCGTACGCAACAGAGCAAAGCTAAGTGGTGTTCCCCCTGTATTGTCATTTTCCCTTGTGTGTGTTTAGTGCAGTGGTGGGATTAGTTTCCGCACCGACCAATTCCCTAGTGAGGGTTAAGGGTCAGGGCGAGTCAGGGTTTTAAGGTTCCTGTGCGTCGCCCGGTGCGGAACCAGCATAGGGAACGTTAGAAGTGCAGGGACTCTTGCTCAGGGGAGTGCAGGAGGTCTCCACGTCCCTATTCCCTATTGCAGGGCCCACCATTGTTAATGTCCCCAGGTTTCCCTTTATTATTTAAATTCGCCTTACTGGAGGCGGGGTTTCCAGACTATTGTATAAATACGTGTAATACCTAAATTCGCCAGTTGGAGGCGGTGTATCCAGCTGCACGTCTTATTATTTAAATTCGCCCAACTGTAGGCGGTGTATCCAGGGTCATGTGTGTCATATGGGTTCGCCTTGCGAAACTCGCTATGTCCAGACACACGTGACCGTGACACGCGGTTTTTGCAGCCTTTCATCATAGTTGGGCACCTGGATGATTATTTTGGGGTTCTCATTATACTGTGCGCCATGTCTGTGTACTGGATACATTGTATCACACCGCGGTCTTTGCAGCCTTTCATCATAGTTGGACCCCTGGATGATTATTTTGGGATTCTCATTATACTGTGCGCCATGTCTGTGCACTGGATACATTGTATCGCACCACGGTCTTTGCAGCCTTTCATCATAGTTGGGCCCCTGGATGATTATTTTGGGGTTCGCATTATACTGTGCGCCATGTCTGTGCACTGGATACATTGTATCGCACCGCAGTCTTTGCAGCCTTTCATCATAGCTGGGCCCCTGGAAAATTATTTTGGGGTTCTCATTATATTGTGCGCCATGTCTGTGCACTGGATACATTGTATCACACCGCGGTCTTTGCAGCCTTTCATCGTAGTTGGGCCCCTGGAAGATTATTTTGGGGTTCGCATTATACTGTGCGCTATGTCTGGGCACTGGATACATTGTATCACACCGCGGTCTTTGCAGCCTTTCATCGTAGTTGGGCCCCTGGAGGATTATTTTGAGGTTCTCATTATATTGTGCGCCATGTCTGTGCACTGGATACATTGTATCACACCGCGGTCTTTGCAGCCTTTCATCATAGCTGGGCCCCTGGATGATTATTTTGGGGTTCGCATTATACTGTGTGCCATGTCTGTGAACTGGATACATTGTATCGCACCGCGGTCTTTGCAGCCTTTCATCGTAGTTGGGCCCCTGGATGATTATTTTGGGGGTTCTCATTATACTGTGCGCCATGTCTGTGCACTGGATACATTGTATTGCACTGCGGTCTTTCCAGTCTTTCATACAATCATAGAATCATAGAGTTGGAAGGGACCTCCTGGGCCATCTGGTCCAACCCCCTGCTCAAAGCAGGATTCGCTAAATCATCCCAGTCAGATGTCTGTCCAGCCTCTGTTTGAAGACTTCCATTGAAGGAGAACTCACCACTTCTCATGGCAGCTTGTTCCACTCATTGATCACTCTAACTGTCAAAAAGTCTTTTCTATTATCTAATCTGTGTCTCCTTCCATTCAGTTTCATCCCATTGCTTCTAGTCTTTCCTTGTGCAAATGAGAATAAAGTTGATCCTTCTACAATGTGACAGCCCCTGAGATATTTGTAGACAGCTATTAAGTCTCCTCTCAGTCTTCTCTTTTGCAAACTAAACATTCCCAAATCCTGCAACCTTTCCTCATAAGACAGGGTTTGCAGACCGGTCACCATTCTGGTTGCTCTTTTCTGAACTTGCTCCAGTTTGTTGATGTCTTTTTTAAAATGTGGTGCCCAAAACTGGACACAATATTCCAGATGAGGTCTGACCAAAGAGGAGTAGAGGGAAATAATGACTTCACGTGATCTAGACTGTATGCTTCTGTTAATACATCCTAGAATTGTATTTGCCTTTTTTGCTGCTGCATCACACTGTTGACTCATATTCAGTCTGTGATCTATTAATATACCCAAGTCTTTTTCACATGTGCTGCATGTGCTGTTGCTTAGCCCTATTCCTCCCATTCTGTATAAGCTTTTTTCATTTTTATTGCCCAGATGTAGTACTTTGCATTTTTCCCTGTTAAAAACCATTCTGTTAGTTGCTGCCCACTTCTCCAGTTTATTTAAATCTTTTTGAATCCTCTCTCTCTCTTCTATAGTATTAGCTATCCCTCCTAGCTTTGTATCATCAGCAAATTTAATCAGTTTACCATCAATTCCTTCATCTAAATCGTTGATAAAGATGTTGAACAATACAAGGCCCAGGACAGAGCCCTGTGGTACCCCACTTGAGACATTCTTCCAACTGGATGTGCAGCCATTTACGACCACTCTTTGGGTCCGATCACTAAGTCAGTTATGAATCCACCTAACAGTTGCCTTGTCCATTCCATACTTAGTCATTTTTTCAATAAGGATTGTATGAGATACTTTGTCAAATGCTTTGCTGAAGTCAAGATATACTATATCTACAGCATTTCCTTGATCCACCCAATCAGTGATTCCATCATAGAAGGAAATTAAGTTAGTCTGACATGACTTATTAGTTACAAACCCATGCTGACTCTGTTTAATCACTTCATTCTTATCCAGGTACTGACATACATGTTGTTTAATAATTTGTACAAAGATCTTTCCTGGTATAGAAGTCAGACTCACCGGCCTATAGTTGCCTGGGTCCACCTTCTTCCCCTTTTTGAAGATAGGAACAACATTTGCTCTTCTCCAGTCTTCTGGGACTTCTCCTGTTCTCCAAGAATTTTCAAAGATTATGGAGAGGGGTTCAAAAATTTCTTCTGCTATCTCCTTCAGTACTCTGGGGTGTAATTCATCTGGACCTGGAGACTTGAATTCATTTAGGTTAGCTAAGTGTTTCCTCACTATCTTTCTGTTTATAGATATCCTGGATTCTTCTATTCCCTTAATAGGACAGTGAAGAACAGTTGATGTTACATTTCCTTTCTGAGAGAAAACAGATGCAAAATAGGAATTTAAAAGTTCGGCCTTCTCAACATCCTGTCTTACCATTTCATCGTAGTTGGGCCCCAGGATGATTATTTTGGGGTTCGCATTATACTGTGTGCCATGTCTGTGCACTGGATACATTGTAATGCACCGTGGTCTTTGCAGTATTTCATCGTAGTTGGGCCCCTGGATGATTATTTTGGGGTACTCATTATACTGTGTGCCATGTCTGTGCACTGGATACATTGTATCACACCGCGGTCTTTGCAGTCTATCATCGTAGTTGGGCCCCTGGATGATTATTTTGGGGTTCTCATTATACTGTGCGCCATGTCTGTGCACTGGATACATTGTATCACACCGCGGTCTTTGCAGCCTTTTATCGTAGTTGGGCCCCTGGATGACTATTTTGGGGTTCTCATTATACTGTGTGCCATGTCTGTGCACTGGATACATTGTATTGCACCGCGGTCTTTGCAGCCTTTCATCGCATTTGGGCCCCTGAATGATTATTTTGGGGTTCTCATTATACTGTGCGCCATGTCTGTGCACTGGATATATTGTATCGCACCGCGGTCTTTGCAGTCTATCATCGTAGTTGGGCCCCTGGATGATAATTTTGGGGTTCTCATTATACTGTGCGCCATGTCTGTGCACTGGATACATTGTATCACACCGCGGTCTTTGCAGTCTTTCATCATAGCTGGGCCCCTGGATGATTATTTTGGGGTTCTCATTATACTGTGTGCCATGTCTGTGCACTGGATACATTGTATCGCACCACGGTCTTTGCAGCCTTTCATAATAGTTGGGCCCCTGGATGATTATTTTGGGGTTCTCATTATACTGTGCGCCATGTCTGTGCACTGGATACATTGTATCGCACCGTGGTCTTTGCAGCCTTTCATCATAGTTGGGCCCCTGGATGATTATTTTGGGGTTCGCATTATACTGTGCGCCATGTCTGTGCACTGGATACATTGTATCGCACCGCGGTCTTTGCAGCCTTTCATCATAGTTGGGCCCCTGGATGATTATTTTGGGGTTCGCATTATACTGTGCGCCATGTCTGTGCTCTCGATACATTGTATCGCACCGCGGTCTTTGCAGCCTTTCATCATTGTTGGGCCCCTGATTGATTATTTTGGGGTTCACATTATACTGTGTGCCATGTCTGTGCACTGGATACATTGTATCGCACCGCGGTCTTTGCAGCCTTTCATCATAGTTGGGCCCCTGGATGATTATTTTGGGGTTCACATTATACTGTGCGCCATGTCACTGGACTTTGCTACAGAAATGTTCATTTTTTTCACGTTTGGAGCAGTTTATTCAATTTATGACAAATGGGGACAAAGGAAAAGAATCTCCAGATTGGAAGAACCTTGGTTGGATATTATAAGCAGTGTATTAATAGATAATCATTACCCAAACCACCACTGATCGAGGCAACACGGAGCGCAAGGCCTCTGAAGTTCAGGAATCTCCTGAGAGATATTCATTCTGTCAGCACCCTTAATATCAGGTTCGGGGTCCCACCTCCAGCTCCATCTATCATCTACTTTGCTTACATCACATTCTATGACGTTTCGCCATGGAATTATCTTGGAATTATGATACAATCCCTCGATGTGTAATTCTGGGTTCTGCATACAATGGTCACAGTGTAACATGTTGTGAACATAAACCTGCACCGCTGCTTCTCCATCAATAGGGGGCACCATAAGCCCACGATCCGCACGGCTCAGCGCCTTCCCAGAATCTGCTGTTTTCTTTGGCTCGCCTTCCACATGATGAATTGAATACACATATCACTCAGGATTATCCCCTTGTCACTGACTGATAGGAGTCAGAGTTTTTGTTTTTTTCGTCTGATTTATTTGCGGATACTTTTCTTAATATTGTGTCACTGGATTCTTTTTTTTTCTCTCGAGCCGACACAATTAATTTTCATCCTGGAAAATTAACAGGATTTGTAACCAGAAGAGGAGAAACTTCATTATTTTAGAACAAAATCCTTGATGTCAAGTTTAAAGGGAACCTGACGGCTAAACTGCCCCATGTGCTGATTGCCCCTTTACACCCTCCCTGTCGGCCCTTTCTATGGTCATATTGATTTCTTCATAAACCATACACATTTTTATAACTGAGTTTGCAATATGCTAATTATATGCTAATTATTGGGTGACCGGTCGCAGGGACCGATAGTGCTCTTGTAAATCATGTTCCTCCCTCCCACAGGACGTGATAAATTGATTAGTGTGATAATTAGGCCGGGAAATAAATATCTACCTATTTACAAAAACAAAAACCTGACCAGCACCAAACCGAATAAAGCAAGTGTGAACTGGTGCAAGCTGCTGTGACTGCATAATGTCCACACAGAAGAATCCGAGCACGAAGATGAACGCAAACCGTGAATATATGAAGACACTTCTGGCAGAGCACTGCTAATCCTATCAGCCGCAGTCAGAGGACATAAACTGGAGTGAGATCGGAACGCAAAGCACGGACTGGCCAGCGGCTCTAAGGACCCAATCACAACAGCCGCATAGAAATACATGAAGCCGTTATGCTCAGGTCAGGGGAGACGCAGGCCAGTCCGTGCATTGCGTTCCGATCTCACTCCGGTTTATCGCCGTCTGACTGCGCCATTATGATGTTTGTAATCAGCGCCGGATCCTACCTGCACTTTAAGGGCTCATACCCATGTGCGAGAAAAAAACCAGTCTTATTTCCGGACCGAAAAAACGGACAAGTACCATGCGAGTGTCACGTGATTTCTGTGCGATTTTTAAACGCAACATCCGTATGACATGCGTATGCAATCTGTATGCAATGCGATTTTAACAAGAGCTTTTACATAGTTCTCTGTCCTTTACACATAATTTTAAAACAAAATATTCTTCAAAACGCATACACACACACACATATATATATAAGATAGATATATAGCTTCAAAGCCGGCATATGATCTGCCATCTGCCGCATACAGTATAATCACAGAGTGGCAGGAGAGAATGGAATAGCTAGAATAGATATATACACCTAGAATATACACTCACTGGCCACTTTATTAGGTACACCATGCTAGTAAGGGGTTGGACCCCCTTTTGCCTTCAGAACTGCCTCAATTCTTCGTGGCAGAGATTCAACAAGGTGCTGGAAGCATTCCTCAGAGATTTTGGACCATATTGACATGATGGCATCACACAGTTGGCGCAGATTTGTCGGCTGCACATCCCTGATGCGAATCTCCCGTTCCACCACATCCCAAAGATGCTCTATTGGATTGAGATCTGGTGACTGAGGAGGCCATTTGAGTACAGTGAACTCATTGTCATGTTCAAGAAACCAATCTGAGATGATTCGAGCTTTATGACATGGCGCATTATCCTGCTGAAAGTAGCCATCAGATGTTGGGTACATTGTGGTCATAAAGGGATGGACATGGTCAGCAACAATACTCAGGTAGGCTGTGGCGTTGCAACGATGCTCAATTGGTACCAAGGGGCCCAAAGAGTGCCCAGAAAAAATTCCCCACACCATGACACCACCACCACCAGCCTGAACCGTTGATACAAGGCAGGATGGATCCATGCTTTCATGTTGTTTACGCCAACTTCTGACCCTACCATCCGAATGTCGCAGCAGAAATCGAGACTCATCAGACCAGGCAACGTTTTTCCAATCTTCTACTGTCCAATTTCGATGAGCTTGTGCAAATTGTAGCCTCAGTTTCCTGTTCTTAGCTGAGAGGAGTGGTACCCAGTGTGGTCTTCTGCTGCTGTAGCCCATCTGCCTCAAAGTTCGACGCACTGTGCGTTCAGAGATGCTCTTCTGCCTACCTTGGTTGTAACGGGTGGCAATTTGAGTCACTGTTGCCTTTCTATCAGCTCGAACCAGTCTGCCCATTCTCCTCTGACCTCTGGCATCAACAAGGCATTTCCAGCCACAGAACTGCCGCTCACTGGATTTTTTTTCTTTTTCGGACCATTCTCTGTAAACCCTAGAGATGGTTGTGCGTGAAAATCCCAGTAGATCAGCAGTTTCTGAAATTCTCAGACCAGCCCTTCTGGCACCAACAATCATGCCACGTTCAAAGGCACTCAAATCACCTTTCTTCCCCATACTGATGCTCGGTTTGAACTGCAGGAGATTGTCTTGACCATGTCTACATGCCTAAATGCACTGAGTTGCCGCCATGTGATTGGTTGATTAGAAATTAAGTCTTAACACACAGTTGGACAGGTGTACCTAATAAAGTGGCCAGTGAGTGTATATATATATATATATATATATTGCATAGAGAGATAGAAGAAAAGCCAGTAATTCAATTACCGGGTTCTGTAAAATCACAGCAGGAGCTGACAGTATAGAAGAGATGGTTTACATACAGTAAATACATACAGAATAGTTAGATATATACATGTTAGTGACAAATGACAATTACTACAGTGTGTGTGCAAAATACTGGACATGTATTTAATTAATAAAAGATTATTTTGGGGAAAAAAATGGCCTGGGCTCCCGCACAATTTTCCAAACCAGCAGAGGGAAAGCTGACGGCTGGGGGCTGATGTTTATAGCCGAGGAAGGGACCATGGATATGGGGCCCGGCTGCAGGAACAGTTTCAGTAACGTCACCGCTAGTCTCCTCATTCACCAGTGGTTTTCAGCCGGGGTGGTCACATCTTAGCACCGTCCAGGTTGAAAAATGTATATCCCCCAGATATGGATTACGGCGTGGGACACAATGACGGACAGGTATGGCATATTGTTGGTTTATTTTTTATTACAGGAGAATCGGGGGCTTCACATGGATTAGGTGTGGTTGTAAGTATGGTTTAATTAGGAATCTTAAAGGAGTCTGTGTCTTTATTTCAATTAAAAGATTTTTACTGGGTGTCTGTGTTTTCTTTACAATTTGACTATGGCGTTAGTAATAGGGACGTGATATTGACGCCTCTCCATTATTACTCCAACTGCCACCGCTACAGGGCAAGTGGGATGCGCAAGGCTATGTGCCAGAATTGGGGCATCTTAGAGATTCGCCTTTTCTGGGGCGGCTGAGCGCTGATGTTTTTATCCAGGGGGAGGCATATATCCATGGCCCCTTCCTAGGCTATAAACATCAGCCCCCAGTCTTTGGCTTACCCTCTGCTGGTTACGATAATTGTGCGGGACCCCACACCATTTTTTTCCCCAAAGTAATGTTTTATTAAATACATGTCCAGTAATTTGCACACACACTATACTAATTGTATTAGTCACTGACATCTATACATCTACCTATTCTGTATGGATTTACTGTATGTAATCCATCTCTCCTATCCTGTCGGCTTCTTCTGTGATGTTACTATACCGCGGCTGCTTTATTACCGGCTTTTCTTCTACGTAATAATATTTATATGTGTGTGTATCACTGACATGGATATATATGGGAATATATGGGAGGAGACACAGATTAGATATTAGAAAAAACTTTTTGACAGTTAGAGTGATCAATGAGTGGAACAGGCTGCCACGAGAAGTGGTGAGTTCTCCTTCAATGGAAGTCTTCAAACAGAGGCTGGACAGACATCTGACTGGGATGATTTAGCGAATCCTGCTTTGAGCAGGGGGTTGGACCAGATGGCCCAGGAGGTCCCTTCCAACTCTACGATTCTATGATTCTATGATTCTATATATATATGTATGTATTCTATGTGTATATATCTATTCTATTATAACCTGTCATTGTGATTTTTCTGTAGCTGCATATGAATTGCCGGCTTTTCTAAGGACATTGGTGCGTAAAAATCGGACAGCATACGCATGGTGCGAGTGCTGTGCGATTTTTCTCTCGCACCCATTGACTTGCATTGGCGAGCCTCGTCTGAGATACGCAGCAAATCGTAGCATCCTGCGATTTTTTTCTCAGTCAGATTTAAGCTGAGAAAAAAAATTGCAGATGAGATGTAACTCACTGAATAACATTGGTCAGAGTCCAATCTGATTTTATTATCGGATTGCACTCGTCCGTATTTCTCGCAAATGAGTATGAGCCCTTAGTTTGTAAATTGTAGCTGGGAGAGGCGTGTTTGATAAATATTAGGTTTAGGGTCAAATTGATGAAAGCTCGACTTCTCATGGCTGGTGGGCTCTCATGAATTGGCCAATTTAAGCGTTAAGTACTTTCACTTTCATAAGTACATACATAACAGTAATGCAGCCGTAATATCACATAATCAGGGTTTACACAAGTCTGTTATCTATTATCTAGCTATATATTTTCTATTTATCTATCTATGTATCTATCATCTATCTATATATTATCTATCATCTATCTTCTATAGATAGATGATATATATTTTCAAAGTGAAGAAGTTATGGCTTGTTGTCACTAAACCTTTTTAAAAAATTAGAACACATTTTGTTTCCTATTTGTGTACCCTCAAGAGATCATTTTTATTCGGTCGTCCATGACAGCACCACCTGAGAGAGGGGATCCGCCCTTTAGGAACAGGAAACCTACAGATACAAAAGGGTGGCACCTCTCCCACGCATCAGTTGGTTTCCTGTTCCTAGAGGACAGGACTCCCTACAGATTGTCCGTCATGGAGTCGTCATGGATTCCCTGGCCGGCTGACCGACCCAGGTAGCGGGGGGGTCTCCTACCTCGGTCAGTGCGGGGTCCCTGGAAGCGCCACGGTGGGGCCGGGTAGGTCACCACGGCAGTGGACGGAGCAGGTGGAGCAGAGGGTCCGGTGGACACTGCCTCCAGAACGCCAGCACCGGGTACGTATGCCCCGGGCCCTCCTGGTGCGCTCCCCCGGGTCCGGTCCTCCCGGTCGACGTTGGCGCCTGGTTGGCGGTCATGGCGGCGAGCGCGGGGCTGGGAGGCATTCCGGGCGGGGGGGCGCCGTGCCGGCTCCTTCGCGCGTGCTCCCGCAAAGCTCTGGTGAGCGGCGGAAGTGACGCAGCGGAAGTGGCGGAGCCGGGAACGCCGAAACCGGAAGTCGGGTGCCGGCCGGCTTCCGATGCGCGCCGCGGGTGCGCGCCTGTCCGGGGGTCGCAGGCGGCGGCCTGGGTAAGGTGGGGGGGCCGGAGCATGGGGGGGAGGTCACGGGGGAATCCCGGGTGGGTGGTGCCATGGCCAGATCCCTGCTGACCCGGACACCAAGAGGCCATATAAGGCAGGCGGGGACGCTGCTGGGGTGCTTCCGAAGGGCCCAGCGATGGATACGACGGAAGCCCCCATAGACCAGCAGGACGAGGCGCAGGAGCGCCCGCAGAAAAAGGCCACAACAAAACCACATACGAGTGGCCAGCAAAAGAAACAGACGAACAAGCGACCAAAGCCGCGGAAGTTCCTCCAGACTAAAGGATCCCCCTGCCTCCCTCCGTGATCCGGTACCTGCTTCAACTGCATGGGTAAGAGATCTCCGTGAATGTACCCTGATGCAGTGTTCCCTTATGTTTTTTCGCAGGGGAAGAAAGCTACGGGAAAACAGAAGCACAGGGAATGTGCCCTCTGTAGTTGCCCCCTACCAGATGGCCACCCTAAAAAGTTATGTCAGCCATGCATACAACAGACGGTAGGGGTTGATAGAGACAGGGAGTCCAGGGGTAGATTGTCAGGCCCTTATACTCTCCCCCGTTTACGCAGGTAGCAGGAGACACCTGACTTCACTTCAAGCCTGAGGGAGATAATCAGGTCGGATATGAAAGTCTTATCTCAAGGGGAACCTTCTAGAAGAAGAGAGGCTAGTGTTTCAGGCTCGGAGGCCTCAGTCACCCCTAGGAAAGGCGATAACTCCTCGGACTCCTCGTCGTCTTCCTCGGATGAAGACTCTAGCCGGTTCTGCTTCCCCTTAGATCAAATGGACAGACTAGTGAAAGCAATAAGATCCACCATGGGGGTAGCGGACACAAAACGGGAACTCTCAGCACAGGACATAATGTTTGGGGGTCTAGACCCCAGAAAACGCAGGGCTTTTCCATTAAATGATAAAGTCCAGAGCCAAATAGTGAATGGAAGAGACCTGAAAAAAGGGGCACCATGCCACCAGCTTTCAAGCGGAGATACCCCTTTGATGACCCAGTAGTAAGCAGATGGGATAAGGCCCCGAAACTAGACGCAGCAGTAGCCAAAGCGTCCAAACAATCCTCCATACCCTTTGACGATATGGCCTCCTTGAAAGATCCGCTAGATAAAAAAGCAGATTCTTTTCTAAAAGGAACATGGGAGATGTCAGCAGGCGCACTAAGACCAGCGATAGCTGCCACCTGTACAGCCAGATCCATGATGGTCTGGCTAGATCAACTGGATTCCGAGCTAAAAGACGGAGCCTCAAGAGCATCCATTCGAAAAAATCTGCCGATCATCCAGAATGCCGCTGCGTTTTTAGCCGATGCTTCAGCAGACTCTGCAAGGATGGCGGCTAGAGCCGCGGGTCTATCTAATGCAGCGCGAAGAGCGCTCTGGTTAAAGTGCTGGCCGGGAGATATTCAGGCCCGGTCCCGTCTCTGTTCCATTCCTTGCGAGGGGGAGTATCTATTCGGCCCCGTCCTGGACGAATTATTAGAAAAAGCTGGGGATGACAAAGAGAAATTTCCCAGTCTGCCGAATCCTTCTTATAGACGTCCTTTTACCAGGAAAGGATATTTCCGTAGAATGCCGTCCAGAGATCAGGGCAGATGGGATGAGAAAAGAAGGAAAGGTACAGGATTCATGTTTGGAGGAGGGGGGCGCCAGGAAGGTCCAGCTCGTGACACGAAAAAGCCGCCCCAATGACTAGTTGCCCCGGTAGGAGGGAGACTAGCTGCCTTCTACCCAACCTGGTCGCTGATCTCTAATAGCATCTGGATACTGGGGGTGATAGCTGTGGGACTGCGACTAGAATTCTCTGGGGTTCCCCATGATCGATTTAAAATCACCCCACTCAGGTCTTCTACTTCAGAACAAGCTGCCCTGGAGGCTGAGGTTCATGACCTGTGCGGCAAGAAAGTCCTAACAGAGGTTCCAGAGGGAGAATGGGGGAAGGGTTTCTACTCCCCTCTGTTCCTGGTCCGCAAGCCAGACAGCTCCTTTAGGACTATAATAAACCTTAAGGCCCTCAACAAGTTTCTGGTCATATGTCCATTTAAAATGGAAACAATTAAATCCACAATAAAATTGCTGTTCCAAAACTGCTTTATGGTGGTGTTAGATTTAAAAGACGCCTACTACCATATACCCATCCATGCAGCTCATCAGTGTTTTCTCAGAGTGGCGGTTCAGTGAGATGGGTCAGTTCGACATTTCCAATATGCGGCCCTTCCCTTTGGTGTGGCAGTCGCCCCTCGAGTATTTACTAAAGTGATAGCGGAGGTCATGGCCCATCTACGTGAATCAGACATTCTGGTGGTCCCCTACCTGGACGATTTTCTTATTGTAGGCAAAACGGCAAACCATTGTTTGGAACAGCTACAAAGGGCAATGTCTGCCCTAGAGCGGTTAGGATGGTTGCTGAACATCAAAAAATCTCGGTTGCAACCGATGAGAGTCCAACAATTCTTGGGCCTAATCCTAGATTCTGAGAAACAGGAATGCCGTCTGCCTCCGGAGAAGCTTGTTCGCCTCCACTACCAGGTCCTGAACGCCTCCAATAACCCCACCATGTCCCTCAGGAAAGCCATGTCCCTTCTAGGCTCTCTCTCGGCCTGTATCCCGGCAGTCCAGTGGGCCCAGTTTCATGCAAGGAAACTACAGAGCGAGATTTTATTACATCAAAAAGTCCTTGGGGGTTACTTAGAAGGCCAGCTAACCTTGTCCCGTAACACAAGGGAGTCCCTAGAGTGGTGGCTAGACAAGGATAATTTATCTAAAGGGGTACCCTGGGAGTATAACATAACCCGCATAGTCACCACGGATGCTAGCCCTTCCGGTTGGGGGGCTCATATGGGTGAAATGCTAGTCCAGGACCAATGGGAACATCATCAGTTAGGAATGTCGTCTAACCTAAAATAATTGACAGCAGTAGAACAGGCGGCTAAAAAGCTCCTTGTGTATCTACAGGGCCATCACGTGCGAGTGTTCTCCGACAATCAGGTCACCGTGGCATATATCAATCACCAAGGCGGGACCCGTTCCAGACCCCTGATGATTGTAGCAGAGCGGTTGTTCCAACTAGCAGAGCAGCATTTTCTATCTTTAACAGCTCTACATATAAAAGGGAAGGACAACATCACGGCAGACTTTTTAAGCCGCAATCAGCTAAAGCAAGGAGAATGGTCCCTAAACTCCTCCATATTCAACCTGATTGTACAAAAGTGGGGACATCCAGAGGTAGATCTCTTCGCCACCAAGGAGAACAGAAAATTGAGACAATTCGGCTCCCTAAATCCCAGAGAGAATCCTCTGGCGGTAGATGTCTTTCTGATAAAGTGGGACTTCAGGCTAGCATACGCCTTCCCTCCTCTGTCTCTACTACCCCTGGTGATGAGGAAAATCAGAAAAGACAGAACAAGGGTTATAGTTATCGCTCCATTTTGGCCCAGGAGGGCATGGTTCTCATGCCTCAGGACCATGTCGGTATCCGATCCTTGGGTTCTGCCGGACATCCCGGATCTCCTGTCCCAGGGCCCAGTCTTCCATCCTCAGGTGGCTGGCCTACATCTGACGGCGTGGAGTTGGAACGGTCACTGCTAGAAGAGAAAGGCTTTTCCCCAGACCTAATTAACACCCTACTTAAAAGTAGAAAAATCATTACCACGAAAATTTATGTTAGAATTTGGAAAAAATTCCTTCAAAACTCAGGAGTAGTCGCTGGGGATTCAGCGCCTATAATTCAGATATTAGAGTTTCTACAGAAAGGTCTGGACATGGGGCTTTCTACCAGTACCCTTAAAGTACAAGTATCAGCCTTGGGGGCCCTTTTTAGCTGCAACATCGCTGGTAATTACTGGGTAATTACTGGGTCAGCAGGTTCATTAAACAAAATATAAAAAATATAATGACACGTCACTCCTCAAATTTTGGTGGTGCCCAGATAAGGGTAACCAATCCTTAATCAATATAAAAAATAATAATCCGGCACTCAAAAAGATCAAATGCTGATAATGAATATTTTTATTTTATTTCAGAGGGCATAATCCAAAAAAAGTGACGTTTCGGTCTATTCATTGACCTTCATCAGAGGGTTTAAGATAGAAGCCCATTAGAAGAGAGAAAAAACACCGGAGAATCATGAGTAGATCATAGAAGACAATCTGGTGCAGAAACGCTGTGCAGTAACGGGTGGTAGAACCAGACCAATAGTGAAGGATAGATTCATGCCGTGGGATTTGAACCTAGTCCTCACTGCTACGACGGAAACCCCATTCGAACCTATCTCATCGGCTTCCATAAAAAACCTGTCCCTCAAAATAGCCTTCCTGGTAGCTCTAACATCAGCTCGCAGAGTAAGCGATATCCAGGCATTATCTAGGCGTCCTCCTTATCTACAGTTCAAAGAGGATAGGGTAATACTTAGACCTGATCCAGCGTACTTACCTAAGGTAGTTTCTAGCTTTCATAGGACACAGGAGATAGTCCTCCCATCCTTCCTCCCTAATCCAGCTAACGAGAAGGAAGAGAAACTACACACCCTGGATGTTAGGAGATGCCTCATAGAATATCTGGCAGTCACCGATTCCTGGAAGAAAGATAATGCCCTATTTTTCTCCCATCAAGGCCCTAGGAAAGGTTGTAGAGCGTTGAAAAATACACTAGCCAGATGGATTAGAGAGGCGATTTCAATAGCATACACCTCAAAGGGCAGGTCGCCACCCGGGAAGCTGAGGGCACATTCCACCAGGGCCATGGCGACCACGTGGGCCGAAAGATCAGAAGTGTCCATTGACCAGATATGTAAGGCGGCTACTTGGTCCTCTCCGAGCACCTTTTATAGTCATTATAGGCTAGACTTGGGTGCTTCCACAGACCTCTCTTTTGGTATAAGGGTACTGCAGGCTGTAGTCTCTCCCTAAATAGTTTTACTCTCTGTAATTCTCTCAGGTGGTGCTGTCATGGACGACCGAATAAAGTCTTAGTTACTCACCGGTTAACGGTATTTTTCGGAGTCCATGACAGCACCCGTATATTCCCTTCCGTTAGTTTAATTTGGGTGTGCACGTCTTCCTCTTGTATATGCCCACTGGAGATAAACATTCATAATAATAATAAGAATACTGTACATAAATCATGCATTAACCTTGGAAGTCCTCTTGTGCTCTGTAATCCAACTGATGCATAGGAGAGGTGTCACCCTTTTGTATCTGTAGGTTTCCTGTTCCTAAAGGGCGGATCCCCTCTCTCAGGTGGTGCTGTCATGGACTCCGAAAAATACCATTAACCGGTGAGTAACTAAGACTTTCCTAACATGGGATGATTTAGCAATCCTGCATTGAGCAGGGGGTTGGACCAGATGGCCCAGGAGGTCCCTTCCAACTCTATGATTCTAACATTAGCATCACTGTCTCGCACTATTACACACAGTGGGCATCCAGGAGATGTGTGGCTGACATGACTGTGCAGTGACTGCGGCAGGATCAGCATGGTAGAGAGCTCGGACAGGGCAAGCAGGGGAGATGTGGCAGTTTTTGGGCTCTGGAAGCCCAGGCCGCAGCTGTATTACAGTATCGATGACGGACAGGGAGTGGATGCCTATCTGACCAGGACAGTGTAGAAGACAGACCATGGACATGCAGACACGTGATATGGCCAATTTAATCACTGGCATCAGCCATCAGTGAATAACAATTCCTCGTTCATTTTGACAATTGTTAGGTTTTCCACGTTACAGATGGATAATCTGCTCCATTTGAATGTGACAAAGCCACAGGTCACCGTGAAAACCCTCTCTGCCATTACACTGGAAACTGTACCTGACAGCACACCCATAGCAAACTGAGCCAGTTCTTGCCACTGGTTGTGTCGCTTGACGCAAAAGTCGATGGGATCAGCGCTCAGGGAGTCAGTGCAGATAAGACTGAGCCTGGCGGCTAGACGGTAGTCCTCTGTTTTCTGATGTCCTCCTGGTCCGTCATGCTATACATATTGGAATTGGCGCTGTTGTTGCCTCAGTTATTTGTAACGTTGTTAATTTTGTGAAAGAAAATTGCAGTCATGAAAGTGAAATATGGAGATGATGCTTAAATTGTTTCTAAACTTTCTTGACAAACTTAGCCACCCGAGGAAAGACCTGACATCAGAGAATCTATGTAGCGGTCGGGTTTAGAGTACGAGGCGGACACAAAGGTTTCAACAACAACCTGGCCATAATATCAAGGTGTGTCTGTGTCTACAATTTGGCAGTTTAAACAGGTAAACCGATGTGACAAAACAGACCCGCACAGGTAAATGTCTCAATCTACTGAAATAAATTATTGACACATTTTGGGATAGTTCACATGAATTCCTCCTGGCCAAAAAGGACCATGTAAAAACACATGCCAGGAGGTAGTAACACTGCCTGAAAATGCTGCAGCAGACCACACTATAGGTATTTGGTGAACTGGTTGCCAAAATGGAATATTGAGGTACGGTAGGTAAGCAAAAAGTAAAATGTGCATAAACTGTGTGTTTTCCTTTTTACTTGTTTATTTTTTCGTGGAGGAAGTGATTTTTTGGTTTAAAATTCTCCCACCCTTAAAGGGAAGGTGCCGCGATTTTAATTGTTGTATTAATAATTATTGGTTATACAATCAATTATTTTTAATACAAAATTAAATTAGCTACTTTAATAATTTTTTACTTATTGACTTTTATGTTTGCCACTGGGGGCTGCCATTTTCATTAGTGTGGGCATAAGTCTGGGCACGACACTTGCACGCCTCACTTACGGCAGCCATGGGCACAGGAGCCAATGGTCAGACTCAGACCGTATCTCTTGCATTGAGGCCGCTCCTCTTGCCGCTTAGCTGTCACCTGGGCACACCCTCCTGGGCTGTCCAGGCCATGGCTGTGGGAGAAGATTGCGACCATTTTGTTGTAGCCCGCAGCGTATGCTGTGGGCTTTAATTTCCCATCATTGCACACACTGCTCAGTGCATGCAATAACCGGAGCTGCCAGTAAGACCATTGGTCACAGAGCTGCAGGATCATGCTGGCAGATGTCAGTGTTGATGTCAGCATTAGCATGTGAGTGTGACCGTCAGTGTGAGTGTGACCGTCAGTGTGTGTGACTGTCAGTGTGAGTGTGAGCGTGTGAGCATCAGCGTGTGAGCACGAGTGTGAGCGTCAGCGTGTGAGTATGAGCGTCAGCATGTTAGTGTGAGCACCAGCGTGAGCATCGGCATGTGAGCGTCGGCGTGTGAGTGTCAGCGTGTAAGCATGATACAGCGAGCAGCACCATCTAACAGAATCCTTGCTGCCTGCCATCCTTGGTGACCGTCTACTTGTCAGTATAACTTGTAATCAACAAAATGGCTCCGCACTGTGTTCCTAAATTTCCTCTCTTATCCCTTAGCAAACACCCAGAAGGGGAAGAGAGGAGACATCACACCCATGTCAGCAGATTCAGCCCATATTTACTGCAGGGCAGTAATGTGAGCTAGTTGTACACTAGATTTTGTGTCAAATTTCAGTAGCTGCTCCCCCTAGTGTTTAAAAGTGAAAATACCAAACTTTTTACAATTATTTTTCATATTTTACTAAATTATAAATAAATTATATTTTTACAGAAAATTGTAACAATTAATTCTTTACATTTTTTCAATTGCTGAAAAAAAAGAAATTTTGATGGCACCTTCCCTTTAACAAAAAATACATAACCCCAAATAAAGAGGTTGCTACATAGGTACACAAATGGGATGGAAAGTAATTTGCTACAACAGCCAGCATTATTGTTTTGGCGCCCATGACTGTTAAATGTATAAACAGTTGCAAAACCTTAACTTGTTATTGTTTTTTTACTATATTTGTTATCATTATTTCCTTTTATTTATTTAATAAATATTGAAGAACCTTCGTCTTCAACCAAAACTGAACTGTAATTTAAAGAAACTAAAACTGCTTAGCTGTGAAGTTGCTACACGTAGGATCACATCTAGTAATAGTAACAAACATGCAGCAATATTGGTAGTAGGGTTACGGAGACTACACTATCCAAAGTACACAAAACAGATATTAAAAAACAAAGAGATCTTTCATATTACAGATAAAAAAAATTCATGTCCACGTGCCTTTACAAACTGAAATTGGAATTGAAAATCTAGCTAGAATCAGTCCCAAAAGCAAGCACATGCAACCGGCCGCTGCATTCAGCTGGCATGTATAGGCATCTAATATTAGACTATGGGAATAATGAAGAGGGCTCAAAAAATATTTTAACCAATGCCCAAATTTTGGTATGCACACACTTGTGTTTGAGTTTCAGTATTAAAATATTTTTTCTTAAAAAAATACAGTACATGACTTTTGTGTCTCAAAATACAAGAATTAGACTTTCAGGGTCACACAAGTTTTGAATTCAGAAGATGGCTTTAGTTGCAAAATTAACAAAGAGGGCTTTAAAACAGACCCTCCTTGCTTGCACTGTGTGAAAATAAGGTGCTGTTACTGCTACATATCATACATGCAATATATCCAAATGGCAATCAACTGAGCCACCCTGCATGTATTTACTCCTTTCACTGCTAGCAAGCAGCCTGAATGATACAACTTCCCACCTCTGCTGCCTCTATTTTCTGCTGCAATATATCCAAATGGTACAACTCCATACTTCTGCTGCTTTACCATTTTGCTGCATATTTTAATGTGTTTGCTAAAGCTTTGGTATAATTCATTTGTTGCACTGTATGTAATACTTAAGGGCCTGTCACACTAAGCGATATCGCTAGCAATATCGCTATAACATCACTGGTTTTTGTGACGTTATAGCGATATTGCTAGTGATATCGCTATGTCTGATACTTACCTCCGACTGGCTCCCCTCGCTGATCGCGCAAGAACGTCCTGGACCGTTTCTCGTCGTCAGCTTCCTGCTGTGACGGCGAGCGATGCGTGGACGCGGGCGGGAGAACGTCAGGATCGCCGCGTCTGACAGGTAAGTAGCGACCCCCGACCGCTGCTATGTCGCTGGTGAGATCTGCCTGTGTGGCAGCTCACTAGCGACCACTTAGCAATGCACCAGCGATCCTGACCGCATCATATCGCTGGTCGGGATCGCTGGTGCATCGCTAAGTGTGACAGTACCATTACTGCTTTAGATCCGTGACTGGGGCCTCTCTAGATCTTATCAGGTAGAAGGTGCTATAGCATATTGACACAGTCTGGTCTAGTGCCTTTGATTATCTAACCATCCCCTGGTGTGCTGGCCCCAGCTGCCAAATTATACCCAACCAGCTCCCACAATCCCTCTCTCCTGACCCTGTAGTGTGGCCTATATATCTTCCTATCTCTCTGACCGCTCCTTCAGTGTTTTGCTCTCTGGCTCCACGTCATCTCCTCTTCCTCTTGCTGTCGGGGTACATCAGGGCTCAGTCCTTGACCCCCTTCTTTTCTCTCTTTACAAGGCCCCAAGTGGACATACCATCAGCAGATTTGGCTTTCGGTACCATCTTTATGCTGATGACACACAACTATACACGTCTTCCCCCGACCTTACCCCCCGCTGTACTACAGAACGCCAGTGACTGTCTGTCCGCAGTCTCCAATATCATGTCCTCTCTCTATCTGAAACTCAACCTCTCCAAAACTGAACTTCTTCTGCTCCGCCATCTACTAACCTCCCTAAACCTGACATTTCCCTCTCCGTATACCCCAGGAGGCGCGCTGTCTGGGTGTTATGTTTGACACCAATCTCTCCTTCACATCCCATATACAATCTCTTGCCCGCTCTTGACGCTTATACCAGTATCATATAAAGGGAAATGCAGAAGCATATAGAATAGAAATACTATACGCTTCTTCACTTCCCTTTATATGATACTGAGTGACTATAAAGCTGTATAACTTCCCTCGCTATCCCAGTGATTATACAGCTACTGAACTTCCCTTTAAGTCACATTGAATGACTATACAGTACAGCAATTCCCTATATACCACACTATACAGCTGCAAAATTTCCCTAAAAATCACACTGAGTGACTATACAACTACAAAACTTCTCTATATGACACTGAGTGATTATACAGCTAATGCACATACCTTTAAATCATACTGAGTGACTATAAAACTACAGCACTTCCTTAAATATCACACTGAGTGACTATACAGCTACATAAATTCCCAATATATCATACTGAGTAACAATACAGCTACATAATTTCCCTCTATATCACACTAAAGGCCCCATCACACTAAGCGACTTACCAGCGATCCCGACAACGATATCAACATGTCAGGATCGCTGGTGAATCGCTATGTGATCGCTGGTGAGCTGTCAAACAGACAGCTTCACCAGCGATTAGCACAGCGACGCCGCGCGTGCGGCATCGCTGTGTTCAGCGCTGATTCATGTCAAAAATAGAATTAAAATAAAAAATATTGTTATTCTCACCTTCCGATGTCCTGCGCAGCATTCCCGCCTCTCTCCACGCTCCGGTCCCAGTAATCCTTTGCGAGAATTACCGTGATGACGTCCGTTCTCGCTGGATCGCGAAGTCTCACGGACATTCTTGCGAAGGATTACTGGGACCGGAGCGTGGAGAGAGGCGGGAATGCTGCGCGGGACGTCGGAAGGTGAGAATAGTAATATATATATATTTTTTTATTATTTTATCGCTGATCTCCCGCCTGTCACACACAGCGATGCGTGCTGGCCAGCGGGAGATCAGCGACGAAAGAAATGTCCAGAGGTTTCCAAGAGCGATCAGCGATACCGGCAGGGGGGCCGGTCGCTGATCGCTGTCACACATAGCGATCTCGCTGGTGAGATCGCTGTTGTGTCACAAAACTTGTGACTCAGCAGCGATCTCGCTAGCGAGATCGCTATGTGTGACGGGGCCTTAAGTGACTATACAGCTGCAGGACTTCCCTATATATCATACAGTCACTATACAGCTACAGAATTTCCTTCTATATCACACTAAGTGACTATACAGCTATAGAACTTCCCTATACATCACTCTGAATTATACAACTAGAGAACTTCTCTATATAACACAGTGAGTGAGTATACACCGACTGCCCTTCCTTATAGATCATACTGAGTGACTATACAGCTACAGCACTTCCCTATATATAATACTGAGTGACTATAGAGCTAGAACACTTCCCTATAGATCATGCAGAGTGACTATATAGCCTCCGCACTTCCCTATATATCACACTGAATGACTATACAGCTATATCACTTGATATATATTACAATGAGTGACAACGCAACTACAGCACTTCCCTGCACTTCCTATATATCAGAGCTACAGCAGTTCCCTATGTATCACAATGAGTGATGATACAGCTACAGCTGCTCCTTATATAACAAAAAACTACTATACAGCTACTGCACTTCCCTTTTATTATACTGAGTGACTTTACAGCTACATAACTTCCCTACGTATCCAAGTGAATTATTATATAGCTATGGAACTTCCCTATATAATCACATTGAATGACTATACAACTACAGCGCTTCCCTATATATTGAACTGAGTGACAATACAGCTACAGAACTTCCCTGTATATCACAACAAGCTCCTTACATATAACAAAAAACTACTATACAGCTACTGCACTTCCCTTTTATTATACTGAGTGACTATACAGCTACATAACTTCCCTACGTATCCAAGTGAATTATTATATAGCTACGGAACTTCCCTATATAATCACATTGAATGACTATACAACTACAGCGCTTGCCTATATATTGAACTGAGTGACAATACAGCTACAGAACTTCCCTGTATATCACAACAAGTTATTGTACAGCTGCTGCACTTCCCTATATATCACTCTGAATAACTGGACAACTACAGCACTTCCCTATATATCACATTGAGTGACTATACAGCTACAGAACTTCCCTATATATCATACTGAATCACTATAGAGCTACAGCACTTCCCTATATATCATTCTGAGTGACTATACAGCTACAGCCCTTATCTATATTTCACATTGAGATGATACAGCTACAGCACTTCCCTATATATCATAATGAGTGAACATACAGCTACAGCCCTTCCCTATATATCACACTGAATTACTATACAGCTGCAGCATGTCCGTATATATCATTCTGAGTGACTATACAGCTACTGTTCTTACCTATATTTCACACTGAGAGATGTTATAGCTACAGCACTAATGAGTGAATATACAGCTACCGCACTTACCTATATATCACAATGAGAGATGATACAGCTACTGCACTTCCCTATATATAAAACTGAATGACTATACTGCTATATCACTTGCTATATATTATAATGGGTGAATATACAACTACAGCACTACCCTGCACTTACTATAACAGTTCCCTATATTTCACAATGAGTACCGATACAGCTACAGCAGTTCTCTATACATAACACTAAATTACTATACAGCTAAAGAACTTCCCTTTATCATACTGAGTGACTATACAGCTATATAACTTCCCTATCTATCTCATCCCACTGAATTAATAGACAGCTACTGAAGTTCCCTATATATCAAACTGAATGACTATACAGCTACAGAACTTCGCTAAATATCACACTGACTGATCATATAGCTGCAACACTTCCTTAAATATCACACTGAGCGACTATACAGCTACATAAGATGAACTGTGCATGTCAGCGTGCGTCATCATCTAGTCATTAACGATCAGCCAATCTCATCATTTCTATCTCGCACATGTGCGCTTAAACTTTCAAGACGTATCAGCGCCATATCAGTTAAGGTATACCGGTTAAATGAGGACCTATCGCGCATGTCTCAACACGTCATAGGTATTTACATATCTCAACCTATTATATCTCTGGTACGGTGGCCTTCGCAGCGTTCATGCGCACCATTCTAAACAGAACATCTCAGTGCCATCTTACATGTGGCAAACCAATGATGTTTATGACGAGCTTCTGCACATTACTGGACCTCCCTATCTATCATACATTAAAGACTGAATCACCACTTTCTTATACTATTCTTTATTTTGACTATCTAAGGCAAATAAAGGATTTTTTTTAACCTCTAGTTAATTATTATACAGCTACTGAACTTTCCTATATATCACACTGAATTATCATACAGTACAGCACTTCCGTGTATATCACACTGAGTGATTATGCAGCTACAGCACTTCCCTATATATATCACACTGAGTGAGTATGCAGCTACTGCCCTTCACTAAAAATTATACTGAATGACTATACAGCTACAGCACTTCCCTATATATCATACTGAGTGACAGCTCAGTACATACAGTTACAGCACTTACTTTTATATCACACAGAGAGATGATACAGCTAACGCACTTACCTATATATCACTGTGAATGACTTTACAGCTATCACTTGCTGTAAATTACATTGAGTGACTATACAACTACAGCACTTCCCTGCACTTGCTTTATATCACAATGAGTTACGATACAGCTACAGCAGTTCCCTATATATAACACTGAGTGACTATACAGCTACAGCACTTCCCTACATATCATACTGAGTGACTATACAGCTACAGCTCTTTTCCATATATTGAGCACTTCTCTATATAGGGAGCACTTATCAATATGGTATATATGCAACAAGAGCACCTTCTTATATATCATTTTAACCTTGTTGAATGTTGGATTTCTATTCACAAACTGAGACTACTGCACCCATTTTCCATCAGGTACATCAGCCCTGAAGTAGAACACCACAATCGCATTAGGCCTTTTTCTGTGTTTATGCTGTGTGCTCGGAGCACTTAACCTTGTACAGTTCAAGCACAAAATGGTGATCCTTGGCTGACCCCTATCTTTTATACTGGCTGTGATATCCCCCCTCCTTATTGGCTGTGCTACACCATGTGATTAGATTCCTGCAGGTCGTTATGGGAAAACCTACGCGTCTGTGCTATCTATCTATCTATCTATCTATCTATCTATCCATCTCTCGTTACCATCCCTCCATTCATCTACGTAGAGCAGCAGTGTGATACTTTTTATGTGTGTTCAGACCTCCGGATTCTGACCACCAATCCACTAGGTATAAGGAAAAAATAAAAAATACTAAATACCGTCCACATTGCACTGATTTTCTTGTGTGCTGTCTTTGGTACATTTTGGATTATTTATTAACCTACAGTATCTACAAAAAAAACAAAACAAAAACTGACCAGCACCTCTGAACAGAATAAAGCAAGTGTGAACAGGTGTCAGCTGCTATGACTACATAATAATATAACTCAATTAACTGTAATGAAGCTTTAGTGTTTGACAAGGGGCCGTTCTCTGCATCAGACAAACTCGACTCTGCTGCATTCGTATACGGAAAATCTACAACAGAGACCTGGCGAGTAATAAGTACGGTAGATCATTTTGTCTCGGACGTCCCCGGCTCACAGTGATGTGAATACAGTGCAGAGATGCCACATAATGGCATCATGTTTAAATCATGGCATGTCGGCGGGCACCGGGCCGGGGAGCACAGGAGGCCTTTTACATAATAATCTGACAGATGTGTCATAGTGTTTAATCCCTAAAGCTAGTAAAGTCCTCTGATCACGAGGGCTGGGGGGCCAGATGGAGAAACATGTTGGTCTTTTATTCAGATTTCCTTGTATTACATTAAACCCCCTTGTCTGTGCAGTATTATGTGTCACTTACCTTCCAGAAAGAATTCCAACAGCAGAGAAAAAAAGAAATTTTCAGGGTTTTTTTTGTCTTTCGCTGTTTGAACAATTGTGAGTCATTGAACGGAAGATTTTTTTATGGTGTCTGAGAATAAATGCACCTGAAATTCATAAAGATTTATTCTGACACTGATTATATTGAGCATTCACAATTTACAGTCTGTAGAACAGTCAAAGAGTCTGTGCTGAGTATCTCTTATATCATTGTGACATTAGGAGCT
The DNA here is from genome assembly GCF_039654945.1 of Dendrobates tinctorius. NCBI lineage: Eukaryota > Metazoa > Chordata > Amphibia > Anura > Dendrobatidae > Dendrobates > Dendrobates tinctorius. The sequence continues at coordinate 27,565,389 of NW_027361806.1, read as the reverse complement.
AGAAGTCCCCTGCAGAAATCAAAATCTAAAGAATACAATTCTGTCTGCAGCCACCACTAGGGGGAGCTCCCTGTATACAGAGATACATAATAAGATCCTATCTGCAGTCACCACTAGGGGGAGTGCCCTGTATACAGAGATACATAATAACATCCTGTCTGCAGTCACCACTAGGGGGAGCTCCCTGTATACAGAGATACATAATAAGATCCTGTCTGCAGTCACCACTAGGGGGAGCTCCCTGTATACAGAGATACATGATAAGATTCTGTCTGCAGCCACCACTAGAGGGAGCTCCCTGTATACAGAGATACATAATAAGATCCTGTCTGCAGTCACCACTAGGGGGAGCTCCCTGTATACAGAGATACATGATAAGATCCTGTCTGCAGCCACCACTAGGGGGAGCTCCCTGTATGCAGAGACACATGATAAGATCCTATCTGCAGTCACCACTTGGGGGAGCGCCCTGTATACAGAGATACATAATAACATCCTGTCTGCAGTCACCACTAGGGGGAGCTCCCTGTATACAGAAATACATAAGATCCTGTCTGCAGCCACCACTAGGAGGCGCTCCCTATATACAGAGATACATAATAAGATCCTGTCTGCAGTCACCACTAGGTGGAGCTCCCTGTATACAGATACATAATAAGATCCTGTCTGCAGCCACCACTAGGGGGAGCTCCCTGTAAACAGAGATACATAATAAGATCCTGTCTGCAGTCACCACTAGGGGGAGCTCCCTGTATAGAGATACATAATAAGATCCTGTCTGCAGACACCACTAGGGGGAGCTCCCTGTATACAGATACATGATAAGATCCTGTCTGCAGTCACCTCTAGGTGGAGCTCCCTGTATACAGAGATACATAATAAAATCCTGTCTGCAGCCACCACTAGGGGGAGCTCCCTGTATACAGAGATACATAACATCCTGTCTGCAGTCAACACTAGGAGGAGCTCCCTGTATATAGAGATACATAATAAGATCCTGTCTGCAGTCACCACTAGGGGGAGCTCCCTGTATACAGAGATACATGAGAAGATCCTGTCTGCAGTCACCACTAGGTGGAGCTCCCTGTATACAGAGATACATAATAAGATCCTGTCTGCAGCCATCACTAGGGGGAGCTCCCTGTATACAGAGATACATGATAAGATCCTGTCTGCAGCCACCACTAGGGGGAGCTCCCTGTATACAGAGATACATGATAAGATCCTGTCTGCAGCCACCACTAGGGGGAGCTCCCTGTATACAGAGATACATGATAAGATCCTGTCTGCAGCCACCACTAGGGGGAGCTCCCTGTATACAGAGATACATGTAGCAACGATCAGTTGGCTAATCATTAATCGTTGCCTAATGATCTGGGCCATAAATCTATCGTTGGTCTCCCGCTGGGCAGCACACATCGCTGCGTGTGACAGCGAGAGACCAACGATCAGCGAGCTCCCAGCGCCCTACAGGAGATGCGGGGAGCTGGTGTCCAGGGTAAACAGCTGGTAGATAAGAGCCGCACGGCTCTTCTTGATCGCTGGTCCTGATCGCTGGTAAGTCTGCCTATGTAACAGCTCACCAGCGATCAGCTATGTCCCAGCGATCCCATCCACGTCGGATGGTTGGTGGGATCGCTGGGACATTGAAGCGTGGACCGGGGCCCTAAGGCTGGGACTGCAGCACCGCTTACTTGCCCAGGTCTCTGAACAAATGCACTACAGGATGCAGCCAGCCCATGTAGCAAAGATGTTGCAAAATACTAATAAGATAGTATTTAGTTTTTTCTTTTTTAATAAATTTGCAAAAATTTCTACATTTCTGATTTTTTTCAGTCAGGATGGGGTGCAGAGTGCACATTAATCAGGAAAAATGAACTTTTTTGAATTTACCAAATGGCTGCAATGAAACAAAGAGAGAAAAATGTAAAAGGGTGTGAATACTTTCTGTACCCTCTGTATGTTACCGCTGCAGCCAATTATTGGCCACGTTTTTTTTTTTTTTTCATTTTTCAGCCACGATGGGTCTGGTTCCAAAAGAAAAAAGACGACGTGGACAACTCTTACATAGATTGCTAGAAATGACTGAATCGGTGACTTACGTGGCTGCAATCTTAGGCTCCGAGCCTGGGCGTCCATAGCCGCCCAGCATGCCGTGTCAGGCCTCATTCACATGTCCGCGTTACATGTATGTGTTGTATCCGTTTTTTCACGGATTGAGCATCTACCCAACATTACCTATGGTGCCATTCACCATAACGGACCGTGTTTCTGGCAGCATACACTGTGTTCCAAATTATTATGCAAAAAATATTTCCTCCTATTTTCTCTACATTACCTCTATGAATTGCAGTCATTGTTATTTTCCCGTCATCTAATATTCTAGTATAATTGCAATGTTTTTGAACAAACTGCCTATGAAAACAGGATATTTTTTAAAATAATAAACACTCAGAATGCATGTTCCACATTATTATGCACAGCAGAGTTTTCAACCTTTTTATTTTTATTTTGAACAAAAAAATGGTGAGTTGTGAAGTTATAAACATTATCAGCTTATTACAGAATGACATCAAACAGTTTTCAAGTCAAAACTTTCTTCTCGGTGATGTTACATCTGCACATAGGACCCTTGTTGGAAAGAAGCTTCTGAACTCTCTCGTCCATTGGATTTGTCAGTTTTTGGATGGTTTGTGCTTCCGTTGTTTTGCCTGTGGACAGAATCCCCTCCCAGAGCTGTTGCTTAGATGTGAGCTGCCTCCCGCCATCATAGACGCTCCTTGTGATGATGCTCCAGAGGTTCTCAGTGGGGTTGAGGTCAGGGGAAGATGGTGGCCACACCATAAGTTTCTCCTCTTTATGCCCATAGCAGCCAGAGATGCAGATGTGTTATTTGCAGCAGGAGACGGTGCATTATCAGGCATGACAATGATCTTGCTGCGGAAAGCACGGTTCTTCCTCTTGAACCATGGCAGGAAGTGCTGTTCTAGAAACTCCACATAGATTATGGAGTTCATCTTTACCCCTTCAGGGATCCTAAAGGGGCCGACAATCTCTCTCCCCATGATTCCAGCCCAAAACATTACTCCACCTCCTCCTTGTTGGCGCCTTAGCCGTATTTTCATGGGGTGTCCATCAACCAGCCATCCTCCACTCCATCCATCTGGACCATCGAGCGTTGCACGGCACTCATCGGTCTTCATGTCTCGTTTGGCCACTGGAGCAGTTTCTGCTTGTGTGCAGTGGATAGAGGTGGTGGACAGGACGGCTTACGCACAGCTGCAAACCTCTGAAGGACCCTGCATCTTGCTGTTCGGGGGACGTTGGAGGCACCAGTAGCTTCAAAAACTCGTCTGCTGCTATGACAAGGCATTTCTGCAGCTGCTCTTTTAACCTGACACAATTGCCTGTTGGAAAGAGTCCTCAATGTTTCCTTATCAGCGCACACGTGTGTGCTGGGAATCAGCGACAGACTTCTTGATTGTGCGATGATCACGATGAAGTGTCTTGGCAATGTTGATTGTAGTCATGCCTTGACCTAAATACTCCACAATTTGTTGCTTCTCAGCAGCAGACACATCCTTTTTCTTTCCCATTTTGGCAAAAAATGTCGGCTGCTTAATAATGTGGAACAGCCTTCTTCAGTAGTCTTGCCTTTATTTGGACACACCGGCCAAACTAATGTGCACAGGTATCTGCAATTGCTTTCAGTGATATAAAGAGCCCTGACACCCATCACCAGCAATGAGTGTAAATGACAAAAAAATTCTAACCTTATCACTCCGAGACACTTTTTGCATAATAATTTGGAACACAGTTTAGATGACAAGAGTCAATACAAGTATATGGGTCCATGAAAGACACGTACAGCTCAAGGATGGAGTCAGTATCCGTGTGGCATCCATGTGATATCTGTATTTAACATTGCAAAGTATCGGAGACATGGCGTCATATACTTCTTTAATTCCTTATCCACCCATGAAAAACACTGATGACGCTGACGGTAAGAACGGACACACGGAGGACACATGGAGCGTACACTGATGACACCGGCACCATTTTTTCATGTACGTTTTTAACTAAGACATGTGACTGAGGCCGGAGGATTAACCCTCTGTGCACACACGTGGATACCTTCCCAGGGGCAGTAGAGGGGCTTTCAGCTTTTATCGCAGAGGTCTCTGGTAGCTTTATATTGCTCGGCTGTGAGATGCGTGGGACGCGGACGCGTTTCTCCTTCCAGCATTGATATCTGTTCGTAGTCACTGGATGTTTGCAGTAAATCTGCGTTTCTGTAGACAGGGTCACCAGTACTCTCCGGAGCACAGGCGCCGTACATTCACGCCGGGCTGTGCGGCTTCCGTCACCAGGACCTCACGCTGCTTGTGGTTGATGATATGTTTCGGAGAAGATGTCGCTGCTTTCATCGTCCTGTTCTTTATGTTTTATTAATGTAGAATTTTCTGATCCAAGTTTACAAGATGAAAACCGTTTTCTGTAGAAATAAAACCTAACAATTGAGAAACATTTTGCTTGGAGAGTGATGCACGCTGCCGCCTGTCTTTATAGGTGCTACCTCTGCCCTGGACTTTCTACACAGATTCCTATCAAAGGAAATGCATCGTCTGAAAATGTCCCATTCTTTAAATCAGGTTTACATGGTAAATGCTGGCTCCGCTCCCCTCCTGCCCAAAGAACTCTGCACAGTTAGGAGACTAAAACGTTCTCATAGAAGGGTGATGTCACAGCATACCTCCTCCCCTTTCATTTACAATCACCTCTAAACTGATCCCAGAGCAAGCCCACAACATTCTCCTGTAGAAGCTGATTAGGGATATCACAGCTTACCTCCCTCTCTCTGCACATGTCACAGTCTAAGCCTATAAAACATTCCTGTAGAAGTCAATAAACAGTGGCAACAGCTCCCCTTCCTGCACAAGGACCCCTGTCATTGAAGAAATAGGTGATGTCACAGCTCACCTCCAACTCCTCCCTGCACATTTAATTCTGCACAGGTCACATGCATGCCTAGAAATCTCTACTAAAGGAATCAATAGGTGATGTCACAGCTCACCTCCTTCCATTCCTGCACAAGTCACAGAACATGCCTTCAACAATGTAGCGTAGAAGATAATGGGTGGTGTGCTGGGGTCCACCGGAATGGATGTCCTGGGTGTAAATGTCCACGGGGGTTAAACATTTGCTCCCACGCGCTATGATTGGCAGCTGTTAACTCTGTTTCTTTTCGGTGCAGTGCAGCGAGTGGCCGCCTGGCGCTGTTGTTTATACAGAGTGCAGGAAACCAGATGAGTTTTTTTTGTTAACTGCTGCGCTCTGCATAGGCAACAATCAACGTGACAAAGCTCTGAATCACAATGGGAGCTTTTCCTTCTCAGTCATTGCCTATGGTGCCTACCACTGCTGCGCTCTGCATAGGCAGTGATCGAGGTGACAGAAGATGAGAGGCTAATGGAGGAAGACAGCACTGAATCCGGAGTACGGTCTGCTTTCATTGCTAACAGCTCCTTGTACATTTTATAGATTAGGGATTGGTTTAGACATGAGATTAGGGATAGCGTTATGGCTAGGGTTAAGGATAGGACAATGGTTAGGGACTGAGTTATAGCCAGGGTAATGAAATTGTTGCATAAAAGAAAAGTAAAAAGCAAAAAAAAAAAATTATGAATTTACCTTTTTTTTTTAATTTTCTGTTTGATTCAAAGCACAAACTATTGTAAGAGAGGCCCCTGTGTACAGACTGGTGCAGGGATTACTCATTCACCGCAGCAGACATGAGTGATTCTCTTACTGCACCGCCCTGGACTACAACTCCCAGAAGACATTGCTCTCCTTTGCATCATAGGGGAAGAGGAGCAGCAGAGGAAGGGACTGATTGGCTGAGGACTTTGGAGAAGTGGGGTGCAATCCTCCATCACACCACAGACATGTGAGCGTCTGACCCTGGAGCTGCGCACAGAGACAAGAAGTGAGCCCAATCGTTCAACTGCTCCGTGTGTGAGGGGAGAAGAGAATCCTGCAGCCCGGCCGGGTTACAGGAGACGTCCACCGCCACCTGGCCTAACTAGGGAGCGACTCCACAATCTATCCCTTGTGTCTATGGCATCTGGACTCTGCAGCCCCAAGCTGCGACATCAAGAAGTGAGTAACTAGTGCTGGGACTTGTGGTTCCACTGTTAAGGAGATAATAAGAGAGCTGTTGCTGAGGGGATTTTGTTCCTATTGTATTATGTGCACCAACGGCTTCTGCAGCGCGCCAGCATCCGCAGCAACTGTTGCTGTTCCTTGTTATACCTTCTGAATTTAACACCATTTATCCATCTGTAAATAAACCTGTTAATTGTTTCACCCTCATCTGTTGTGAGTGTGTATGGAGGGTGGACAGGAGTTTCCTGAGTCGACCCCTGGCAGAAGAGGAAGACCCTCCTGCATCCCTCTACTGCTCCCAGCAAGCATCGAGTGGAGGCACAGCGCCGTATTGAGGTGAGAACTAACGGACCCCCTGCCCACAGAGGGGGCTTAAAGGGGTGTTACGCTATAATTACATCAGTTTACAACACGTGTTGGGGAATGAATGGTTCAATCCTCGACCGGTGAGAGGGGTTCAGGGACTGTTAACAGTGCAAAGGTACGGGGGGGGACAAAATACATGCTGTGCCCTGGACACTGGCAACCTGTGCTATACTAGTGCCTCCATGCATATGATCTCTACACCATGGAAGACTAGAAACCCCCCATGAGAGTCAATAGGTGATGTCACAGCTTACCTCCCCCTCCTTGCACAATGATCACAGAATATACCGAGCAGACGAGAGGTCAGTGAGTCACTGCGCTTACTAGGTAAATAAGGCTTAAGTGGTGTGGCTGAAATAAGCAGGGGTGGAGACCGCTTAGACCTGCCCATGAGGTGCGGTGATAGACCTCAGTGCTATACCTACAGCCTGTAGAAAGGTGATAGAAGGACACAAACTAAGGAATAACTCCAAGCCAAATAAAGCTGAAGCACAAATTCCCCTACAGTGTCTAAAAATATTCCTCCCCCTCATATGTGCAGAAATGTGATGGAGAGAATTCACTTACCTTCCAACATCCATTACCGCATCAGCAGGTGGACGCCAATCCTCCTGGTAAGTGTCGTATTGATCCATGGAACCAATTAAGTAATTTTCCTATAATTAACACAAGTGAGTTCCTTCCCTTCCTGGGAGAATCGTGCCAGTATGTATCAATACGAGTATTAGGTGGTGATGGAGTGCGGCTCCCTCGGCCAGCCGTCTTCTCTTCTCCCGCTGTCTTCTCTTGTCCCGCCGTCTTCTCTTGTCCCGCCGTCTTCTCTTGCCCCGCCGTCTTCTCTTGCCCCGCCGTCTTCTCTTGCCCCGCTGTCTTCTCTTCTCCCGCCGTTTTCTCTTCTCCTGCCGTTTTCTCTTCTCCTGCCGTTTTCTCTTCTCCTGCCGTTTTCTCTTCTCCTGCCGTCTTCTCTTGTCCCGCCATCTTCTCTTGTCCCGCCATCTTCTCTTGTCCCGCCATCTTCTCTTGTCCCGCCGTCTTCCCTTCTCCTGCCGTTTTCTCTTCTCCTGCCGTCTTCTCTTCTCCCGCCGTTTTCTCTTCTCCCGCCGTTTTCTCTTGTCCCGCCGTTTTCTCTTGTCCCGCCGTTTTCTCTTCTGCCGTTTTCTCTTCTCCTGCCGTCTTCTCTTCTCCCGCCGTCTTCTCTTCTCCCGCCGTCTTCCCTTCTCCCGCCGTCTTCTCTTCTCCTGCCGTCTTCTCTTCTCCTGCCGTCTTCTCTTCTCCTGCCGTCTTCCCTTCTCCGGCCGTCTTCTCTTCTCCTGCCGTCTTCTCTTCTCCTGCCGTCTTCTCTTCTCCGGCCGTCTTCCCTTCTCCGGCCGTCTTCTCTTCTCCTGCCATCTTCTCTTCTCCTGCCGTCTTCTCTTCTCCTGCCGTCTTCCCTTCTCCGGCCGTCTTCTCTTCTCCGGCCGTCTTCTCTTCTCCGGCCGTCTTCTCTTCTCCGGCCGTCTTCCCTTCTCCGGCCGTCTTCTCTTCTCCTGCCGTCTTCTCTTCTCCTGCCGTCTTCTCTTCTCCTGCCGTTTTCTCTTCTCCTGCTGTCTTCCCTTCTCCGGCCGTCTTCTCTTCTCCTGATATCTTCTCTTCTCCAACCGTCATCACACTTTTGTCGATTGTTGCGGTCACGTTATTGTTCATCTCAGCAAGTGACAATGTTCCTAATATCAGATTACTTTGACAAATCTTACAAGAAGGAAGCGGCCATTATTGGATTAGTGTGTAGAATTTCGCCACTTCTACCTAGACCCAGCGACTGTTCATGGAGCTGAGGTGGATAAATGCGAAGAATCGCAGACATTTCTGTGTTCAGTCATCAAAGAAGACATCTTGTTTCTAATTTCTTTGTTTCAGATTCCCTGTTAGGGGCTGAGGTCTCATTGCGGTATATCGCACCGTTGTTAGCGGCTTTTGGCGAATTCTCTGAGTATTTTTTTTACCTACAATAAAAGAATCATGAAGTTAGAGAAGGGAGAATTTGGAGTTAATAGGATTTCTGAGATGATACCCAACGATTGCTCCTCCTACTCCAGTCGTGTGCTTGTTGCGGGCAGTTTTTGCTCATTTAGAGTCGACAGTTTCACATTTTTAAGAGGTCAACAATTTTTTCTGTATCAAATTAGAAAAACAAAATAATATTTTAAATATTTCAAGGAGTGTATTAGGGTCTAGGTCAAGGTCTGTGGGGGTCCCTGTTCCTCCTAGTCCTGCAGTGTCCAGTAATAGTGTCACACTGTGCTGATTCCTTTCATATAATGTACAAATAGTACAGTCATATACACGGATCCAATATAATACAACCACACCGTGCTGAATAATTGCTGTGCCGTGTGTCAGAGATAGCGGTCATATTGCATTTCCAATCTGCAGCGCTAAGTGCAGACTAATGTTCCCAGACTACGACTATACTGACGTAACCCCCATAACCCTATACTAATACCCAGGGTAGCGTCTACCATCACCAGAGAGAGATAGTGAGGCTTCCCATCATCCGGGACAGAGCCAATATATAGTACCAGTCCATCCACATACCCCGGTCACGGCACAGTAACTTGTTGGCACCTCCCTGTGATCCAGCGCCCAGGGCACATGTCACACCTGCTCCTCCTGAACAATGCCAACCCACACGACCCAATGGCATCATCAAAAATCTGCAGTGATCCCAAACTTATGGCCTCAGATGGTCATTGATACATGTTGTGTTCCGTCCATGTAGCTCCTTGCTGCTTTCCAAAGATGACTGTACCTCTGGCCACCAGGGACCTGTCACGTCGCTGTCAGACTCAGGGCCTGCTGTTCCGGCTTCGGCCACTAGGAGGCGCCAGACTGACACTTCGCCGCCAGACTTGGGGCCTGCTGTTCCGGTCTCGGTCAATAGGAGGCGCCGGGCCGTCAAGTCGCGTCAGACTCGGGGACGGATGTTCCTGCCTCGACCACTGGGAGGCGCCGTGCTTCACCTCAGGATGAGGGTGGTGACAGAGAAGAGGCCCCTGCGCAGGCATCTGGTGGCTGCAGGCTCCGCCCCTCTGTCAATCATGTAGGGCTTACTGCATGTCCGTCTGGCCTGGTCCTGGGGGCGGTCCTGGTTACATCATCAGTCCGGGAACCTGTGAGGGATGACCTGATCCCTCAAATACCTTGGGACTGGTCTTGCAAGCCGCCGGATATATTCTTGGTTTCCCTGCGTGCTACTGTGTAATTTGCTATAGTTAAACTCTGACCTCAGCTTGGATCTCTGACCATTCTATTGCCTGCCGTTTTGGTACCTCTGCCTCTATTCTGATATTTTGACACTGACCTTTGCTTGGATTCCCGACTCTCCTTCTGCCTGCTGATTCTGTACCTCGCTGTCCTCCTGGTTTTACTGACCCTGGCCTGGAATTTTGACTCTCCTTCTGTCTGCTGATTTTGTACCTCTGCCGGCCTCCGACTCCTGCCTCCTGACTTTGATTACGGGTTTTAGTTTTGACCCCTTGGCGGCCGTCCTGCTCTGGTCCACTGCTCCTCTGAACAGCTACCCCCTGGGCCTTGCTACAATTCCAGATCCCTGTATAGGGGTTAAGGGTCTCGGGGTTACTTGGGGTGCTGTTCCTACTGCAGCCCAGATTCGCAGACGGCCGTCACAGGACCAAGTAAGTGTGTAGATAATGAGTGCTCTGCTCACCCGCTAATCAGAGGGAATGGCCCTAGTTTCTGTGCTTTCAGATCTCCATCCAGACTTCTGCTCTGATCTTTGTGTTTTGCTATCTGTCCATGTTGATCCCTGCATTCTGCTCATGCGGACACTAGAGAGCCCATTTAGGACTGAAGCTTGTTGTTTCAGGGAGACTGGGGGGGGTGACGGGTTATATAAGGGGAGCGTCAGTCCACTCTGGGTGCAGAGGGCACATGGTGTCAGTAGGAGCTACACAGAGAGCTTGGGCCTTGTTAATTTAAAGAGTACATGACTAAAGTGGTGTGTGGCGCCCCCAGGAGTATAGTCGCCACAGTGGCTTTGCCTTCCTCCAGGGGAGGGTAATGCCAGGCTTGGATGCAATGATGGGTCTCTCTCGCAGGCAATCCATACATGCAACACAGTTCCACTCCAGGCCAGCAGGGGGAACTCTGAACCGGGATTAAGGGGAGGAGTGCTCTCTGAGGGCCAAGAGGAAGGAGTGGTCAGTTAGTCTGCAGAGGGTGAAGTGTGCAGACGTGGAGAGAGAAGATGGAGGTTGAGCTGGGAAAGGAGAGCTCCCTCACAGTGAGCGCATGAACTGGAGCCTGGTCTCCACGGTTGTATGGATACTAACTGCCCTGCGACAGACACCGGTGGAGTAGTGAGCTGTAAATGCCCTACTCCCATCTAAGACTTGAGGGCACAACAGCAGCTTGGATAGTGAGCCAGGACTCAGAGAGAGAGGAGTCCCCGAGAGAGGCTACAGCTGTCTGCCGTGCAAGTAAGGTTCTTGGGAACATCTGACAGGAGGAACTCCAGTGTAACTCTGAACTTGGAGTACTTCATTCAAACACGCGCTAGGAAGGAGACTGCATGGCCCGTCTGCTGAGAGAGAATCCCCGAGTTGCTTCCAGGCTAGCCTGCTCCAGTACCATCTATAATCAGGACCCTGGACTGCAGTTATCAAGTAAAGGTACAGAAATTGCACCCCGCTGTGTCTTGTCTGCTTCCTACCCTTACGGCACTGCTACATCCCCGTGCCAACCACCTCTACACTGCCCTGGGACTATAGCTTCACCTGTGGGGAGCTTTTACATCCTTGCTGCACCCTACCATCAGTCCCAGCGAATCTGCATGCAGCGTCGGCTTAACACCTCCCTTGCCGAGCACCACAGGTGGCGTCACGAACTATTCCATTCCATTAACTACATTCCCCCATTACTTGGGCGCCCAGGGCCACGGACCGGGTCACCGCTGCTGTGATATATTCCCCTGACACCGGCCCGGTACCGAGTACCCCACAGCCCTGGGAGAGGACGACCCAGGTGTGTCGCCCATTATGAAGGGAAGGTTGCCTCTGCGACTGCCCCTGATGAAGAATGTTGTGCCCACTTGTGAGGTGAAGAGGAAGAGACCACCAGGATAGAGCGTTGTCCCATAGCCATCCATAGTAAATGAGGAATAGAGGCCCGCCATGGTGGCTCAATGGCAAAGAGATGTAGCCATGACGGAAGGCAACTGGAAGCTGACCCGTGAGGATACAGTGGGGTGTAGTCACCAGGAGAGACTGCCAAAGTCCAGGTGAGAACAGCTGTGACTGTGAAGAGTAAACCACCACGAGGGCCTGAGGGGCTACTGTGTGAGTGCAAAGACCCCCTGAAGAAAGAGAGCGAAAGAAACAAAGGATCAGCCTGGCGTGAGAGGTCCGGTAACAATAAAGAACACTGACCGTACCGATCCCATCGCTGATCTTCTTTTACTGACCTTCTGCCTTGGTGCAAACTGTTTTGGTTATATGGACATGTGACCGGCTGACCGCTGCAGCCAATCACTGGCCGAAGAGGTGCCATGCTGGTTTCTGATTATATACTTGCTCCGGTGAAAAAGTATGAAGAGCAACAGGCGTTTCCGTCAGCATTTTGAGAGGAGGAATGTCAGGACTATTTTAGAGCTTGCTTTGGGGAAATTTATAAGCTATCAGGGCTGGATAACGCCTTTAAATTGGCCACGTAGACCTTAATCTAACTTAAACGGGCAATTTAGGATTTCTAAAAACCTGATCCTCCTGATTGTGCCTGAACCTGGGCCGTCCTGTACCCTCCTCCATCGGACGGAGACACACACAGATATACAGTAAACATCACCCACCGTGTGCACAAGGTCAGTCAGCTGCCACAACAGCCCTTCACTAAAAAGGTCATTCACCTCTACAGCCGGATTGTTATCGATTTGGATCAGCCACATCAGGATCAGACATTTCTGATTTGGGGACACTGGATCACGAGAGGATTTGGCAGCATCTGGCCCCGATGTGCTAGGAATGTGCGCCCCACGTACACTGTAATTACTACCGCCACCGTGTGATGGCCATCTCATTTACTGTTCAGTGATGGACATTTTGATTTGATTTTCAATATAGTTTGTGCCCCCGGCGGTATCACTTTCACTGCTCTTCTTTGTACCTGATGCAATGTATTAGCGTTCTCCCTGGAGGTCGTGATCAATCTCCCAGCTCCTGGCAGCCATCGCGCTCAGGAAGAAACTTGTCATCTGAAGATGATTGAGACGCTTGGTTCTAGTTATATTGGTCCAGATATTATATCCCTGAAAGTTATGACATAGCACACTAGAGGCTTATGGAGGATGTGGTTGTTGTATCGTAAGTGTGAGAATAAAGTGCCGTCCTGTGTATCAGACTATACAATGCTGAGACTTCTGGTACTAAATATTGGACGAATATAGTGATAAAGATACAAGAATCTCTATATATAAAAGTGAAATTATGGATGTGTGTGTGTGTGTGTGTATCACCAACCAATCACGAAGCATTTTTCATGTCACCAGAGCTGTTCAAAAGAAGCTGAGCTATGATTGGTTGCTATGAGCAACTTTACCCACTTGACAACACCTTAGCAGACACTGACATGGTGGGATAAATCTAGCATCCCCGGGAACATAAGCTCCAGCCATTGTGTGCCCCCCCAGAAAGGAGCACAGAGCACATGACAGAAATGAATCCCCCCTCCCGTGGATCCCCGGTATGCAAGTTAGGACAAATCCACTCAGCGTTTTGGTATTGACCCCAGGCCTCTCTCAAAGGGATCCTCGGTATGGAAGTCAGGGCAATTGCCTTCAAATGCTCTGGTACTGACCCCAGGCTCTCTTAAACGGATCTCCTGTACGGAAGTTAGTTAGGGCAAATCCCTCAGCGCTCTGATTCTGACCCCAGGCTGACGGGATGATGCGGGATATTATGGGTAATAGTCCGGTGGCTCTGGCTGACGGGATGATGTGGGATATTAGTGGTAGTGTTATGAGTTCATTTTCTCCTTTACCTCTGATGTCTGATGAACTCCCTCTGCTGGTGAAAGGAGGTAGTGAAATTGATCTGGATGGGAAGAACCTGTTATCTGAACAGGTGGAGTGTGATTGGACATCCGGAATTTCTGAGTGGATATAAGGCAGCCAACGCCCTGCAGGGTTGCTGGTGATCCTTTCTGCTCTGAGCTCTTGCATCCAGTTTAGTTCCTGTCTACTAAAAGCTAAGTTTTTGCTCTGCTATCTTTCCATGAGATTTTGTCTGTTTACTTAGTGTTTGTGTTCAGCCTGCCCTGGTTGGGACTGGCTGAACTCCATTTTTGTCTCTGATCGGTTGATCTCTTTGCTCTGTCTTCAGAATATACCTGAGTGCTGATATAGTGATTTTGAAGTCTAGTGACTTCAGGGCCTTTTCTATCAGACGTGTTGGACATTATTTTTGGCAGGGTTTTTTGCGGATTGCAGCCAGCATCTTTTCTGTCCTTTCCTATCTAGTTAGTTGGGCCCCATCGTTTGCTCAGCCTGTCTTTCTGTCTGTGTTTGTGTTTTCATCTGTTTTTCACGGACAATACATGCTGGGGGCTGTCTATTGCTTTGGGGTCTGCTCTGGGGAAGTTTAGATTTCCCCTTTCTTTCTTTAGGCTTATTTAGCTCTCCAACTGTGACGAGGGGTCTAGGGCACCGTAGGAACCCCCCACGGCTACTGTTAGTTGTGTGAATAGGATCAGGGGTCTGCAATCCGATAGCTACCAACCTCTCCGGTTTTCTGGACTTAGCTTGTGTTTTTGTTTTTTCCTCCTCCAGTGACTCATTCATAACAGAATCACCAGCCATACCGCAGATTCTAGGGTACTCAATAGCAGGAGAGAATTGTAAAAAAAAATAAAAAGAAAAAAAAAGTGTCAGTATTTTTTTTTGTGTATATTTTTTCCTCTATTTCTCTGAGGCCGTAGGGGGAATTTTTTCTCAATGGAGATTAAGCAATTGTCTGATCGTGTGGAGCAGCTCACTGCTGAAGTGCGGGGAATTTCCGCCTATCTTGCTCATTCACATGCTGCTGAACCAAAGATCCCTACTCCTGATGTGTTTTTTGGGGATCGGTCTAAATTTTTGAATTTTAAGAATAATTGTAAATTATTTTTTGCCTTGAAGCCTAACTCATTGGGGAGATCCGCGCAGCAGGTTAAAATTGTCATCTCTTTGCTGTGCAGCGATCCCCAGGATTGGGCGTTTTCTTTGAAACCTGATGATCCTATTCTGACTGATGTGAACACATTTTTTCAGGCCTTGGGGTTGTTGTATGATGAACCTAATGCTATTGATCAGGCTGAAAAGGCCCTGTTGGCATTGAGCCAGGGTCAGGATTCTGCAGAGTTGTACTGTCAAAAATTCCGAAAGTGGGCAGTCCTTACTACCTGGAATGATGGTGCCTTGGCAGCTCTCTTTCGGAAGGGTTTGTCAGAAACCGTAAAAGATACTATGGTGGGATTTCCTGTTCCCTCTGGTCTTGACGATTCTATGTCATTAGCCATTCAGGTTGATCGGCGTTTGCGTGAACGCAAAACTGCACGAGAGGTGTTGCCACCTGTTGAACAAATGTCTGAACCTATGCAATGTGATAGAGTTTTGTCTAGGGCGCAACGTCAGGAGTTCAGAAGGCGTAATAAGCTGTGTTTTTTTTTGTGGAGATGCCTCTCATATTTCTGTCTGCCCTAAACGAGAGAAACGTTTTGCACACACATTTGCTGTGGGTGGTGTTCAACCTAAGTTTCTTCTGGCAATTACTCTGATCTGCTCCCTGTCCACATTTTCCGCTAAGGCTTTTGTGGATTCGGGAGCAGCTCTGAACCTGATGGACTTGGATTTTGCTAAATGTTGTGGGTTTCCTATGACACCTCTGCGGACGTCTATCCCTTTGAGGGGTATTGATGCTACTCCTTTGGCGAAGAATAAACCTCAGTTTTGGACCCAGGTGGTAATGCGGGTCGCTCCAGACCATCAAGAAAATTGCAGATTTTTGGTGCTGCATAATTTGCATGATACCATTGTTCTGGCGTTTCCCTGGTTGCAAATCCATAATCCAGTTTTGGATTGGAAATCTTTGTCTGTGGTGAGTTGGGGTTGTCGGTGTGCCCTTAGTGACGCTCCTGTTTTCTCCACCTCTCCCCAGTCGCATAATGTTCCTGACTATTTGGCTGATTTTTATGATGTATTTAGTGAGAATGAGTCTGCGTCTTTGCCTCCTCATAGGAGTTATGACTGTGCAATTGAGCTGAGCCCTGGGTGTAAATTTCCCAAGGGTCGACTTTTCAATTTATCTGTACCCGAGCACAAGGCTATGCGATCCTATATTAAGGAGTCGTTGGAGAAGGGTCATATTAGACCATCCTCTTCACTCTTAGGTGCTGGGTTTTTTTTCGTGGCCAAGAAAGATGGTTCATTAAGGCCTTGTATTGACTATCGTTCCCTCAACAAAATTACCGTTAACTATCAGTATCCGTTACCCCTGATTTCTGATCTATTCTCCAGAGTTAAAGGTGCTTTCTGGTTTACCAAGCTTGACCTCAGGGGGGCGTATAATCTTATTCGCATTAAGCATGGGGATGAATGGAAGATGGCGTTTAATACTCCGGAGGGACATTTTGAGTACCTGGTGATGCCTTTTGGGCTCACTAATGCCCCTTCTGTCTTCCAGTGCTTCATGAATTATATTTTCCGAGACTTTGTGGATACATTTTTGATCATCTATCTGGATGATATTTTGATCTTTTCCAAGGATTGGGATTCTCATGTGGAACATGTTCGAACTGTCTTCTGGATTTTGAGGGCGAATTCCCTGTATGTCAAGGGATCGAAATGCCTTTTTGGGGTACAGAGGATTTCATTTTTGGGATTTATTTTGTCTCCGTCAACTATTGAAATGGACCCGGCCAAGGTACAGGCCATTTATGATTGGGTTCAGCCCACTTCTTTGAAGGCCTTCCAGAAGTTTTTGGGTTTTGCTAATTTTTATTGTAAATTTATAGCTAATTTTTCTGGTATTGCCAAACCATTGACTGATTTGACTAAGAAGGGTGCTGATGTGCTGAATTGGTCTCCGGAGGCTGTTTCTTCCTTTCAGGAGCTGAAGCGAAGGTTCACTTCTGCTCCGGTTTTGCAGCAACCTGATGTCTCACTCCCGTTTCAGGTAGAGGTGGACGCTTCTGAGATTGGTGCAGGAGCTGTTTTGTCCCAAAAAGATCCTGTAACATCTAAAATGAATCCCTGTGCTTTCTTTTCCCGAAAGTTCTCCTCATCCGAACGTAACTATAATGTGGGGAATCGGGAACTGTTAGCCATGAAATGGGCATTTGAGGAGTGGAGACATTGGTTGGAGGGAGCTAAACATCAAGTCGTGGTCCTTACTGACCACAAGAATTTGATTTACCTGGAGTCGGCCAAACGCTTGAATCCTAGAAAGGCTAGGTGGGCCTTGTTTTTCACACGTTTAGATTTTGTGGTCTCTTTTCTTCCGGGCACTAAGAATGTCAAGGCAGACGCCCTCTCTAGGAGTTTCTTTGCTGATTCTCCTATTGTGACCAAGCCTGCTACCATCTTAGGTGAGGGGGTAGTTCTTTCTGCCATCTCGCCCGATTTGAGACGTGCTCTGTAAGAGTTTCAGGAGGACAAACCTGAGTGTTGTCCCATTGGAAAATTGTATGTTCCTGACCAGTGGAGGAAGAGAGTAATGTCTGAAGTTCATTGCTCCGCATTGGCTGGTCATCCAGGTATTTTTGGTACTAGAGATTTGGTGAGTCGGTCTTTTTGGTGGCCCGCCTTGTCTCGTGATGTCAGGAATTTTGTGCAGTCCTGTGGGACTTGCTCCCGGTCTAAACCTTGTTCTCGCTCTAGTGGGTTGTTGATGCCTTTGCCGGTGCCCAGGAGGCCATGGACCCATATTTCAATGGATTTTATCTCTGATATGCCTGTCTCTCAGAGAATGACTGTTATTTGGGTGATTTGTGATAGATTCTCTAAGATGGTCCATCTTGTACCACTCCCTAAGTTGCCATCTTCCTCAGAGTTGGTGCCCTTGTTTTTGCAACAGGTGGTTCGCTTGCACAGTATCCCTGAGAACATTGTATCTGACAGAGGAGTTCAGTTTGTTTCTAGATTTTGGAGGACTTTCTGTTCCAAGCTGGGAATTCAGTTGTCCTTCTCCTCTGCGTTTCACCCTCAGACCAATGGGCAGACAGAGAGAACAAACCAGACTTTGGAGTCGTATTTGAGATGTTTTATTTCTGCTGATCAGGATGATTGAGTTTCATTTTTGCCCTTGGCCGAATTTGCTTTAAATAATAGAGCTAGTTCTGCCACCTTGATGTCACCTTTTTTTGTAACTTTGGGTTTCATCCTCGATTTTCTTCAGGGCAGGTGGAGCCCTCTGCCTGCCCAGGTGTTGACACTGTGGTGGAGAGAATGCACCAGATCTGGGACCAAGTGGTGGATAAGTTGTCTCTCTCCCAGGAAAAGGCCCAGCGGTTTTCCAACCGGCATAGGACCATTGGTCCCCGGTTTAAGGTGGGTGATATGGTTTGGTTGTCATCAAAGAATATCTCTATGAAGGTGGCTTCTCCAAAGTTTAAACCTAGATTTATTGGACCTTACAAGATTTTGGAGATTCTTAATCCAGTCTCTTTTCGATTGGCTCTTCCTGTTACATTCAAGATCCATAACGTGTTTCATAAGTCTCCGTTAAAGAGGTTTGTTGAGCCAGTAGTTCCTGTGGTGGCACCTCCTGACCCTGTATTGGTTGAAGGTAATGTGGAATATGAGGTTGAGAAGATACTGGATTCTCGTCTAGACAGAGACTCCAGTATTTGGTTAAATGGAAGGTTTATGGCCAGGAGGATAATTCTTGGGTCTCTGCTTCCGATATTCATGCCGAAAGTTTGGTTCGTGCTTTTCATCGGGCCCATCCTGATCGCCCTGGTGGCGTGGATGAGGGTTCGGTGACCCCTCCTCAAGGGGGAGGCACTGTTATGAGTTCATTTTCTCCTTCACCTCTGATGTCTGATGAACTCCCTCTGCTGGTGAAAGGAGGTAGTGAAATTGATCTGGATGGGAAGAACCTGTCATCTGAACAGGTGGAGTGTGATTGGACATCCGGAATTTCTGAGTGGATATAAGGCAGCCGACGCCCTGCAGGGTTGCTGGTGATCCTTTCTGCTCTGAGCTCTGGCATCAGTTTAGTTCCTGACTACTAAAAGCTAAGTTTTTGCTCTGCTATTTTTCCATGAGATTTTGTCTGTTTACTTAGTGTTTGTGTTCAGCCTGCCCTGGTTGGGACGGGCTGAACTCCATTTTTGTCTCTGATCAGTTGATTTCTTTACTCTGTCTTCAGAATATACCTGAGGGCTGATATAGTGATTTTGAAGTCTAGTGACTTCAGGACCTTTTCTATCAGACGTGTTGGACATTATTTTTGGCAGGGTTTTTTGCGGATGGCAGCCAGCATCTTTTCTGTCCTTTCCTATCTAGTTAGTTGGGCCCCATCGTTTGCTCAGCCTGTCTTTCTGTCTGTGTTTGTGTTTTCATCTGTTTTTCACGGACAATACATGTTGGGGGCTGTCTATTGCTTTGGGGTCTGCTCTGGGGCAGTTTAAATTTCCCCTTTCTTTCTTTAGGCTTATTTAGCTCTCCGGCTGTGACGAGGGGTCTAGGGCACCGTAGGAACCCCCCACGGCTACTGTTAGTTGTGCTGAATAGGATCAGGGGTCTGCAATCCGCTAGCTACCAACCTCTCCGTTTTTCTGGACTTAGCTTGTGTTTTTGTTTTTTCCTCCTCCGGTGACTCATTCATAACAGTACATACATTACAGATCCTGAGTTACATCCTGTATTATATTCCAGAGCTGCACTCACTATTCTGCTGGTGCGGTCACTGTGTACATACATTACATTACTGATCCTGAGTTACATCCTGTATTATACCCCAGAGCTGCACTCACTATTCTGCTGGTGCGGTCACTGTGTACATACATTACATTACCGATCCTGAGTTACATCCTGTATTATACTCCAGAGCTGCACTCACTATTCTGCTGGGGCAGTCACTGTGCACATACATTACATTACCGATCCCGAGTTACATCCCGTATTACCAGGGTCGGACTGGGGTGTCTAGGGCCCACCAAGGGAATTAATTTTAGGGGCCCACCTACAGTAATGTACAACTCAACATTTAGGCTTTGAGACCACGGAATTACACCATGGGTTCTTTTGCCGTATATCCCACGCCAAATCTGCATCATTTCAGCATCCTAATTCTACTAAAAGCTGCACCGTTGTTCATATGCTGCAGATCTTTCCGCACTACGATTCATTTAATCCTTTAGGGCAGCAGGCCTGTTTTCACCTTAATGCCCAGGCCATTTTTTGCAAATCTGACCTGTGTTACTTTGAAGTTAAAAAGTGACCCCATTTTGGAATCTACACCCCCAAGGATTGACGTAGGGGGTATAGTGATCACTTTGTCCCAACAAGAGTTCCATGGTAGATGCTACACAGCCCAGCCAATCGAAGCATTCGTATCTGCAGGAGGGGCTAAAATTTGCCCGGACCAGCCAGGCAGCGTTGCTGCCTGCCGGTCTTAGCGGCGAAAGCCTCCCGGTACCCGGGCGATTAGCTGCCCCAATAGGCAGCACAGGTCCCCAATAGGCAGCATTGGTCCCTATAGGCAGCACAGGTTCCCAATAGGCAGCACAGGTTCCCAATAGGCAGCACAGGTCCCCAAAAGGCAGCACAGGTCCCCAATAGGTAGCACACGTCCCCAATAGGCAGCATTGGTCCCTATAGGCAGCACAGGTTCCCAATAGGCAGCACAACTCCCCAATAGGCAGCACAGGTCCCCAAAAGGCAGCACAGGTCCCCAATAGGTAGCACACATCCCCAATAGGCAGCACAGGTCCCCAATAGGCAGCACAGGTCCCCAATAGGCAGCATTGGTCCCCAATAGGCAGCATTGGTCCCCAATAGGGAGCAAAGGTCCCCAATAGGCAGCATTGTTCCCAATAGGCAGCATTGGTCCCCAATAGGCAGCATTGGTCCCAAATAGGGAGCACAGGTCCCCAATAGGCAGCACAGGTCCCAATAGGCAGCACAGGTCCCCAATAGATAGCATTGTACCCAATAGGCAGCACAGGTCCCCAATAGGCAGCACAGGTCCCAATAGGCAGCACAGGTCCCCAATAGGCAGCATTGTTCCCTATAGGCAGCAATGGTCCCCAATAGGCAGCACAGGTCCCCAATATGCAGCACAGGTCCCTATAGGCAGCACAGGTCCCCAATAGGCAGGCACAGGTCCCCAATAGGCAGGCACAGGTCCCTAATAGGCAGCATTGTTCCCTAATAGGCAGCACAGGTCCCAATAGGCAGCACAGGTCCCCAATAGGCAGCATTGTTCCCTATAGGCAGCATTGGTCCCCAATAGGCAGCACAGGTCCCCAATAGACAGCACAGGTCCCTATAGGCAGCACAGGTCCCCAACAGGCAGCACAGGTCCCCAATAGGCAGCACAGGTCCCCAATAGGCAGGCACAGGTCCCTAATAGGCAGCATTGTTCCCTAATAGGCAGGCACAGGTCCCTAGTAGGCAGCACAGGTCCCCAATAGGCAGGCACAGGTCCCTAGTAGGCAGCACAGGTCCCCAATAGGCAGGCACAGGTCCCTAGTAGGCAGCACAGGTCCCCAATACGCAGCACATACAGACAGTAACTCACTGACCCGGCGTTGGCCTGTGTACCAGATACACAGGCGACAGGCTGCGACGCGTCTGACTCTGAAGAAGAAGAAGACTGTCACTGTAATCCCACGGCCGCGGTTGAGGACTCCTGGATGGCCAGGCCCCGCACCGCCCGTCCTGCTCCTCCGGCCTCCGGGTGTGCGCAAATCACCGGTCCGTCACGCTGCCTGGGCTCAGCTCACATTGACTTGACAAGTCTGGGCAGTGGCGGTGACTCCTCCAGAGAGCTTCCAGTTACCCGCCAATGCCGCACTGCGCGCAGGAATCAGTGCGCGGGGCGGGGGCCTCCGGGGTGTGCTGTGCTCTGTCCGGTAGTCAGAGACAGAGCAGAGAACGACACGACGTATCAATGCGCGGTATCCGGCGCGGCGGGCGGGACTAGGAAGCAGAGCAAGAGTCCTCCTCTGCTCCTGCTCCTTGCCGGCTGCACTGCAGGAACATCAAAGTACCGGATCGCGGCTGTGAATCTCCCCGGTTCGGGGAACTGGCTGCTTTTTTAACAACCGGTTCCACCAAACCGGGGAGAACCCGCTGAATCCCACCCCTGGGCAGGGCCGGCTCCAGGTTTTTGAGGGCCCCGGGCGAAAAAGTCTCAGTTGGCCCCCCCTTAACACATACCACGACTCATGCCGTGTGACATCCGTGGTGACGGCCAAAAACGGACTTCTCTCTGTGTGGATCACGTGGACACGCATGTGATCCACACGGACACTCGCTCTGTGGCAAAACACGTTCATGTGATGGAGGCTACTGATTAGTAGTGTACGCATGAAAGAAAGAAGAGAGGGGAAATAAAGAACAGAGAAAGAAAGAGAAAGAATGGAAGGAAGAACAGAGAAAGATACAGAGAGAGAAAGAAAGAAAGAACATAGAAAGAACGAACAGAGAAAGAAAGAAAGAAAATAAAGAACAGAGAAAGAAAGGAAGAACAGAGAGAGAAAGAAAAGACCAGAAAGAAAGAGAAAGAAAGAGGGTAAAGAAAGAAAGAACAGATAGAGAAAGAGGGGAAAGAAAGAACAGAGAGAAAGAAGAAAGAAAGAAAAAGAACAAAGAGAAAGAAAGAGTGGACAGAAAAAAAGAACAGAGAGAGAAAGAAAGAAAGAAAGAAAGAAAGAGAAAGAAAGAAAGAGGGGAATAAAGAACAGAGAGGGAGAGAAAAAAGGGGAAAGAAAGAACGGAGAGAGAAAAAGAGTTGACAGAAAAAAAGAACAGGGAGAGAGAAAAAGGAGGGGAAAGAAAGAACAGAGAGGTAGAGAGAAAAAGAAAGAGGGGAAAGAACAGAGAGGAAGAGGGGAAAGAAAGAACAGAGAGAGAGAAAGAAAGAGAGGAAAGAGAGAACAGACAGAGAGAAAGAACAGAGACAGAAAGAAAGAGAACAGAGAGCGAAAGAACAGAGAGAGAGAAAAAAAAGATTAGAGAGAAAGAACAGAGAGAGAAAGAAACAGAGAAAGAAAAATTCTATTAAGATACTATAGCAGCCCAGCTCCCATTGTAGTGCCTACCTGAGCCTCCTGGTGCAGGACATATCATGATCCGCTCACATGGCCGACATCCCCGATTTCAGGGCGATCTCGCTGTCCGCTGTCAGAGGAGGACACGGTGATGGATCTGAAGCATTCCCTGAAGTGCCTCCATGGTTCCGTCACAATTTCCTACTGAAATGACCTAATTTCTGGTCAGCTTCCAGCACGTCACTTCCGGTAGAACGTTACGTGCAAGTTTTAAATTGCTCCTCGGGGCTCCGCTGTGTACTCCTGTGTCCCGCGGGGAAAGTATGCTCCCGGCTGGGGCAGTCTCTCTCTCAAAATCGGGACTGTCTCGCTGGATCCGGGACAGTTGGGACTCGGGAGGTATAAATTCTCCCCACCATACACCTCGTACACACACGGCTCCGCTCCGTACACCTTGTACACACGCAGCTTCACTCCGTACACCCCCGGCTCTGCTCCGCTCCATAAACACGTGGCTCAGCTCCGTACACACAGGGCTCCGTTCCGTACATCTCGTACACACACGGCTCTGCTCCATACACCTTGTACACACGCAGCTTCACTCCGTACACCCCCGGCTCTGCTCCGCTCCATAAACACACGGCTCAGCTCCGTACATCTCGTACACACACGGCTCTGCTCCATACACCTCGTACACACACACGGCTTCGCTCCGTACACCTCGTACACACACGGCTCTGCTCCGTACACCTCGTACACACACACGGCTTCGCTCCGTACACCTCGTACACACACGGCTCTGCTCCGCACACCTCGTACACACACGGCTCTGCTCCGTACAACTTGTAAACCGCTCCAGACCCCACCCAAGAACACACACGGCTCTGCTACATCCACCTTGTTAAACCCCTCCCTGACCCCACACAAGTACACACACAGCTCTGCTACATCCACCTTGTAAACCCCTCCTGACCCCACACAAGAACACACATGGCACTGCTACATCCACCTTGTAAACCCCTCCTGACCCCCACAAGTACACACACGGCTCTGCTACATCCACCTTGTAAACCCCTCCTGACCCCACACAAGTACACACACGGCTCTGCTACATCCACCTTGTAAACCTCTCCTGACCCCACACAAGTACACACACGGCTCTGCTACATCCACCTTGTAAACCCCTCCTGACCCCACCCAAGAACACACACGGCTCTGCTACATCCACCTTGTTAAACCCCTCCTGACCCCACACAAGTACACACACGGCACTGCTACATCCACCTTGTAAACACCTCCTGACCCCACACAAGTACACACACGGCTCTGCTACATCCACCTTGTAAACCCCTCCTGACCCCACACAAGAACACACACGGCTCTGCTACATCCACCTTGTAAACCCCTCCCTGACCCCACACAAGTACACACACGGCTCTGCTACATCCACCTTGTAAACCCCTCCCTGACCCCACACAAGTACACACACGGCTCTGCTACATCCACCTTGTAAACCCCTCCCTGACCCCACACAAGTACACACACGGCTCTGCTACATCCACCTTGTAAACCCCTCCTGACCCCACACAAGTACACACACGGCACTGCTACATCCACCTTGTAAACCCCTCCTGACCCCACACAAGTACACACACGGCTCTGCTACATCCACCTTGTAAACCCCTCCTGACCCCACACAAGTACACACACGGCTCTGCTACATCCACCTTGTAAACCCCTCCTGACCCCACACAAGTACACACACGGCTCTGCTACATCCACCTTGTAAACCCCTCCTGACCCCACACAAGTACACACACGGCTCTGCTACATCCACCTTGTAAACCCCTCCTGACCCCACACAAGTACACACACGGCTCTGCTACATCCACCTTGTTAAACCCCTCCTGACCCCACACAAGTACACACACGGCTCTGCTACATCCACCTTGTAAACACCTCCTGACCCCACACAAGTACACACACGGCTCTGCTACATCCACCTTGTAAACCCCTCCTGACCCCACACAAGTACACACACGGCTCTGCTACATCCACCTTGTAAACCCCTCCTGACCCCACACAAGTACACACACGGCTCTGCTACATCCACCTTGTTAAACCCCTCCTGACCCCACACAAGTACACACACGGCTCTGCTACATCCACCTTGTAAACACCTCCTGACCCCACACAAGTACACACACGGCTCTGCTACATCCACCTTGTAAACCCCTCCTGACCCCACACAAGTACACACACGGCTCTGCTACATCCACCTTGTAAACACCTCCTGACCCCACACAAGTACACACACGGCTCTGCTATATCCACCTTGTAAACCCCTCCTGACCCCACACAAGTACACACACGGCTCTGCTACATCCACCTTGTAAACACCTCCTGACCCCACACAAGTACACACACGGCTCTGCTACATCCACCTTGTAAACCCCTCCTGACCCCACACAAGTACACACACGGCTCTGCTACATCCACCTTGTAAACCCCTCCTGACCCCACACAAGTACACACACGGCACTGCTACATCCACCTTGTAAACCCCTCCTGACCCCACACAAGTACACACACGGCTCTGCTACATCCACCTTGTAAACCCCTCCTGACCCCACACAAGTACACACACGGCTCTACTACATCCACCTTGTAAACCCCTCCTGACCCCACACAAGTACACACACGGCTCTGCTACATCCACCTTGTAAACCCCTCCTGACCCCACACAAGTACACACACGGCTCTGTTACATCCACCTTGTAAACACCTCCTGACCCCACACAAGTACACACACGGCTCTGCTACATCCACCTTGTAAACCCCTCCTGACCCCACACAAGTACACACACGGCTCTGCTACATCCACCTTGTAAACCCCTCCTGACCCCACACAAGTACACACACGGCTCTGCTACATCCACCTTGTAAAACCCCTCCCTGACCCCACACAAGTACACACACGGCTCTGCTACATCCACCTTGTAAAACCCCTCCTGACCCCACACAAGTACACACACGGCTCTGCTACATCCACCTTGTAAACCCCTCCTGACCCCACACAAGTACACACACGGCTCTGCTACATCCACCTTGTAAACCCCTCCTGACCCCACACAAGTACACACACGGCTCTGCTACATCCACCTTGTAAACCCCTCCTGACCCCACACAAGTACACACACGGCTCTGCTACATCCACCTTGTAAACCCCTCCTGACCCCACACAAGTACACACACGGCTCTGCTACATCCACCTTGTAAACACCTCCTGACCCCACACAAGTACACACACGGCTCTGCTACATCCACCTTGTAAACCCCTCCTGACCCCACACAAGTACACACACGGCTCTGCTACATCCACCTTGTAAACCCCTCCTGACCCCACACAAGTACACACACGGCACTGCTACATCCACCTTGTAAACCCCTCCTGACCCCACACAAGTACACACACGGCTCTGCTACATCCACCTTGTAAACCCCTCCTGACCCCACACAAGTACACACACGGCTCTGCTACATCCACCTTGTAAACCCCTCCTGACCCCACACAAGTACACACACGGCTCTGCTACATCCACCTTGTAAACCCCTCCTGACCCCACACAAGTACACACACGGCTCTGTTACATCCACCTTGTAAACACCTCCTGACCCCACACAAGTACACACACGGCTCTGCTACATCCACCTTGTAAACCCCTCCTGACCCCACACAAGTACACACACGGCTCTGCTACATCCACCTTGTAAAACCCCTCCCTGACCCCACACAAGTACACACACGGCTCTGCTACATCCACCTTGTAAAACCCCTCCCTGACCCCACACAAGTACACACACGGCTCTGCTACATCCACCTTGTAAAACCCCTCCCTGACCCCACACAAGTACACACACGGCTCTGCTACATCCACCTTGTAAACCCCTCCTGACCCCACACAAGTACACACACGGCTCTGCTACATCCACCTTGTAAAACCCCTCCCTGACCCCACACAAGTACACACACGGCTCTGCTACATCCACCTTGTAAAACCCCTCCCTGACCCCACACAAGTACACACACGGCTCTGCTACATCCACCTTGTAAAACCCCTCCCTGACCCCACACAAGTACACACACGGCTCTGCTACATCCACCTTGTAAACCCCTCCTGACCCCACACAAGTACACACACGGCTCTGCTACATCCACCTTGTAAACCCCTCCTGACCCCACACAAGTACACACACGGCTCTGCTACATCCACCTTGTAAACCCCTCCTGACCCCACACAAGTACACACACGGCTCTGCTACATCCACCTTGTAAACCCCTCCTGACCCCACACAAGTACACACACGGCTCTGCTACATCCACCTTGTAAACCCCTCCTGACCCCACACAAGTACACACACGGCTCTGCTACATCCACCTTGTAAACACCTCCTGACCCCACACAAGTACACACACGGCTCTGCTACATCCACCTTGTAAACCCCTCCTGACCCCACACAAGTACACACACGGCTCTGCTACATCCACCTTGTAAACCCCTCCTGACCCCACACAAGTACACACACGGCTCTGTTACATCCACCTTGTAAACCCCTCCTGACCCCACACAAGTACACACACGGCTCTGCTACATCCACCTTGTAAACCCCTCCTGACCCCACACAAGTACACACACGGCTCTGCTACATCCACCTTGTAAAACCCCTCCCTGACCCCACACAAGTACACACACGGCTCTGCTACATCCACCTTGTAAAACCCCTCCCTGACCCCACACAAGTACACACACGGCTCTGCTACATCCACCTTGTAAACCCCTCCTGACCCCACACAAGTACACACACGGCTCTGCTACATCCACCTTGTAAACACCTCCTGACCCCACACAAGTACACACACGGCTCTGCTACATCCACCTTGTAAAACCCCTCCCTGACCCCACACAAGTACACACACGGCTCTGCTACATCCACCTTGTAAACCCCTCCTGACCCCACACAAGTACACACACGGCTCTGCTACATCCACCTTGTAAACCCCTCCTGACCCCACACAAGTACACACACGGCTCTGTTACATCCACCTTGTAAACACCTCCTGACCCCACACAAGTACACACACGGCTCTGCTACATCCACCTTGTAAACCCCTCCTGACCCCACACAAGTACACACACGGCTCTGCTACATCCACCTTGTAAAACCCCTCCCTGACCCCACACAAGTACACACACGGCTCTGCTACATCCACCTTGTAAAACCCCTCCCTGACCCCACACAAGTACACACACGGCTCTGCTACATCCACCTTGTAAAACCCCTCCCTGACCCCACACAAGTACACACACGGCTCTGCTACATCCACCTTGTAAACCCCTCCTGACCCCACACAAGTACACACACGGCTCTGCTACATCCACCTTGTAAAACCCCTCCCTGACCCCACACAAGTACACACACGGCTCTGCTACATCCACCTTGTAAAACCCCTCCCTGACCCCACACAAGTACACACACGGCTCTGCTACATCCACCTTGTAAAACCCCTCCCTGACCCCACACAAGTACACACACGGCTCTGCTACATCCACCTTGTAAACCCCTCCTGACCCCACACAAGTACACACACGGCTCTGCTACATCCACCTTGTAAACCCCTCCTGACCCCACACAAGTACACACACGGCTCTGCTACATCCACCTTGTAAACCCCTCCTGACCCCACACAAGTACACACACGGCTCTGCTACATCCACCTTGTAAACCCCTCCTGACCCCACACAAGTACACACACGGCTCTGCTACATCCACCTTGTAAACCCCTCCTGACCCCACACAAGTACACACACGGCTCTGCTACATCCACCTTGTAAACACCTCCTGACCCCACACAAGTACACACACGGCTCTGCTACATCCACCTTGTAAACCCCTCCTGACCCCACACAAGTACACACACGGCTCTGCTACATCCACCTTGTAAACCCCTCCTGACCCCACACAAGTACACACACGGCTCTGTTACATCCACCTTGTAAACCCCTCCTGACCCCACACAAGTACACACACGGCTCTGCTACATCCACCTTGTAAACCCCTCCTGACCCCACACAAGTACACACACGGCTCTGCTACATCCACCTTGTAAAACCCCTCCCTGACCCCACACAAGTACACACACGACTCTGCTACATCCACCTTGTAAAACCCCTCCCTGACCCCACACAAGTACACACACGGCTCTGCTACATCCACCTTGTAAACCCCTCCTGACCCCACACAAGTACACACACGGCTCTGCTACATCCACCTTGTAAACACCTCCTGACCCCACACAAGTACACACACGGCTCTGCTACATCCACCTTGTAAAACCCCTCCCTGACCCCACACAAGTACACACACGGCTCTGCTACATCCACCTTGTAAACCCCTCCTGACCCCACACAAGTACACACACGGCTCTGCTACATCCACCTTGTAAACCCCTCCTGACCCCACACAAGTACACACACGGCTCTGCTACATCCACCTTGTAAACCCCTCCTGACCCCACACAAGTACACACACGGCTCTGGTACATCCACCTTGTAAACCCCTCCTGACCCCACACAAGTACACACACGGCTCTGCTACATCCACCTTGTAAAACCCCTCCCTGACCCCACACAAGTACACACACGGCTCTGCTACATCCACCTTGTAAAACCCCTCCCTGACCCCACACAAGTACACACACGGCTCTGCTACATCCACCTTGTAAAACCCCTCCCTGACCCCACACAAGTACACACACGGCTCTGCTACATCCACCTTGTAAACCCCTCCTGACCCCACACAAGTACACACACGGCTCTGCTACATCCACCTTGTAAACCCCTCCTGACCCCACACAAGTACACACACGGCTCTGCTACATCCACCTTGTAAACCCCTCCTGACCCCACACAAGTACACACACGGCTCTGCTACATCCACCTTGTAAACCCCTCCTGACCCCACACAAGTACACACACGGCTCTGCTACATCCACCTTGTAAACCCCTCCTGACCCCACACAAGTACACACACGGCTCTGCTACATCCACCTTGTAAACACCTCCTGACCCCACACAAGTACACACACGGCTCTGCTACATCCACCTTGTAAACCCCTCCTGACCCCACACAAGTACACACACGGCTCTGCTACATCCACCTTGTAAACCCCTCCTGACCCCACACAAGTACACACACGGCTCTGTTACATCCACCTTGTAAACCCCTCCTGACCCCACACAAGTACACACACGGCTCTGCTACATCCACCTTGTAAACCCCTCCTGACCCCACACAAGTACACACACGGCTCTGCTACATCCACCTTGTAAAACCCCTCCCTGACCCCACACAAGTACACACACGGCTCTGCTACATCCACCTTGTAAAACCCCTCCCTGACCCCACACAAGTACACACACGGCTCTGCTACATCCACCTTGTAAACCCCTCCTGACCCCACACAAGTACACACACGGCTCTGCTACATCCACCTTGTAAACACCTCCTGACCCCACACAAGTACACACACGGCTCTGCTACATCCACCTTGTAAAACCCCTCCCTGACCCCACACAAGTACACACACGGCTCTGCTACATCCACCTTGTAAACCCCTCCTGACCCCACACAAGTACACACACGGCTCTGCTACATCCACCTTGTAAACCCCTCCTGACCCCACACAAGTACACACACGGCTCTGCTACATCCACCTTGTAAACCCCTCCCTGACCCCACTGTCCCACACATAAACGTTACCTCATCCATCCAGACCAGCACCATAATGACAAGCGACCAGCACAGCAGAGTCCTGCAGCCGCCCTGATCATGTGACCCGACTCCTCCCCTCCTGTGACCTCATCACAGGTCCTGTGCTGGCACCGCACACAAGATTACAGCCGAAGGAAGCGATGATCATTGCTGGCTGTAAGGGGCTGCGTCACTGCGTGGGTCCCTGGCGGAGGGCGCAGGATGGGGTCAGTACATGGGGGGCGTGGCGGCGGCCGGCGGGTATCCCAGACAGCGTGAGTGGGTCCTCCCATCTCGCCAGGGCCCCGGCACTTGCCCGGGTGCTGACGCCGGCCCTGCCCCTGGGTACGAGCGACCAGTGAGTGACAGTGACATTCGGGGGCGGGGCCCACCGAGGGATCCAACGGTCCCTCGGTGGGCCAGTACAGTATTACACCCCAGAGCTGTGCTCACTATTCTGCTGGTGCAGTCACTGTGTACATACATTACTGATCCTGAGTTACCTCCTGTATTATACTCCAGAGCTGCACTCACTATTCTGCTGGTGCAGTCACTGTGTACATACATTACATTACTGATCCTGAGTTACATCCTGTATTATACCCCAGAGCTGCACTCACTATTCTGCTGGTGCAGTCACTGTGTACATACATTACATTACTAATCCTGAGTTACATCCTGTATTATACCCCAGAGCTGCACTCACTATTCTGCTGGTGCAGTCACTGTGTACATACATTACATTACTGATCCTGAGTTACATCCTGTATTATACCCCAGAGCTGCACTCACTATTCTGCTGGTGCAGTCACTGTGTACATACATTACATTACTGATCCTGAGTTACATCCTGTATTATACCCCAGAGCTGTACTCCCTATTCTGCTGGTGCAGTCACTGTGTACATACATTACATTACTGATCCTGAGTTACATCCTGTATTATACCCCAGAGCTGCACTCACTATTCTGCTGGTGCAGTCACTGTGTACATACATTACATTACTGATCCTGAGTTACATCCTGTATTATACCCCAGAGCTGCACTCACTATTCTGCTGGTGCAGTCACTGTGTACATACATTACATTACTGATCCTGAGTTACATCCTGTATTATACCCCAGAGCTGTACTCCCTATTCTGCTGGTGCAGTCACTGTGTACATACATTACATTACTGATCCTGAGTTACATCCTGTATTATACCCCAGAGCTGCACTCACTATTCTGCTGGTGCAGTCACTGTGTACATACATTACATTACTAATCCTGAGTTACATCCTGTATTATACCCCAGAGCTGTACTCCCTATTCTGCTGGTGCAGTCACTGTGTACATACATTACATTACTGATCCTGAGTTACATCCTGTATTATACCCCAGAGCTGCACTCACTATTCTGCTGGTGCAGTCACTGTGTACATACATTACATTACTGATCCTGAGTTACATCCTGTATTATACTCCAGAGCTGCACTCACTATTCTGCTGGTGCAGTCACTGTGTACATACATTACATTACTGATCCTGAGTTACATCCTGTATTATACCCCAGAGCTGCACTCACTATTCTGCTGGTGCAGTCACTGTGTACATACATTACATTACTAATCCTGAGTTACATCCTGTATTATACCCCAGAGCTGCACTCACTATTCTGCTGGTGCAGTCACTGTGTGCATACATTACATTACTGATCCTGAGTTACATCCTGTATTATACTCCAGAGCTGCACTCACTATTCTGCTGGTGCAGTCACTGTGTACATACATTACATTACTGATCCTGAGTTACATCCTGTATTATACCCCAGAGCTGCACTCACTATTCTGCTGGTGCAGTCACTGTGTACATACATTACATTACTAATCCTGAGTTACATCCTGTATTATACCCCAGAGCTGCACTCACTATTCTGCTGGTGCAGTCACTGTGTACATACATTACATTACTGATCCTGAGTTACATCCTGTATTATACCCCAGAGCTGCACTCACTATTCTGCTGGTGCAGTCACTGTGTACATACATTACATTACTGATCCTGAGATACCTCCTGTATTATACTCCAGAACTGCGCTCACTATTCTGCTGGTGCAGTCACTGTGTACATACATTACATTACTGATCCTGAGATACCTCCTGTATTATACTCCAGAGCTGCGCTCACTATTCTGCTGGTGCAGTCACTGTGTACATACATTACATTACTGATCCTGAGTTACATCCTGTATTATACTCCAGAGCTGCACTCACTATTCTGCTGGTGCAGTCACTGTGTACATACATTACATTACTGATCCTGAGATACCTCCTGTATTATACTCCAGAGCTGCGCTCACTATTCTGCTGGTGCAGTCACTGTGTACATACATTACATTACTGATCCTGAGTTACATCCTGTATTATACCCCAGAGCTGCACTCACTATTCTGCTGGTGCAGTCACTGTGTACATACATTACATTACTAATCCTGAGTTACATCCTGTATTATACCCCAGAGCTGCACTCACTATTCTGCTGGTGCAGTCACTGTGTACATACATTACATTACTGATCCTGAGTTACATCCTGTATTATACCCCAGAGCTGCACTCACTATTCTGCTGGTGCAGTCACTGTGTACATACATTACATTACTGATCCTGAGTTACATCCTGTATTATACCCCAGAGCTGTACTCACTATTCTGCTGGTGCAGTCACTGTGTACATACATTACATTACTGATCCTGAGATACCTCCTGTATTATACTCCAGAGCTGCCCTCACTATTCTGCTGGTGCAGTCACTGTGTACATACATTACATTACTAATCCTGAGTTACATCCTGTATTATACTCCAGAGCTGCACTCACTATTCTGCTGGTGCAGTCACTGTGTACATACATTACATTACTGATCCTGAGTTACATCCTGTATTATACCCCAGAGCTGCACTCACTATTCTGCTGGTGCAGTCACTGTGTACATACATTACATTACTAATCCTGAGTTACATCCTGTATTATACCCCAGAGCTGCACTCACTATTCTGCTGGTGCAGTCACTGTGTACATACATTACATTACTGATCCTGAGTTACATCCTGTATTATACCCCAGAGCTGCACTCACTATTCTGCTGGTGCAGTCACTGTGTACATACATTACATTACTGATCCTGAGATACCTCCTGTATTATACTCCAGAACTGCGCTCACTATTCTGCTGGTGCAGTCACTGTGTACATACATTACATTACTGATCCTGAGATACCTCCTGTATTATACTCCAGAGCTGCGCTCACTATTCTGCTGGTGCAGTCACTGTGTACATACATTACATTACTGATCCTGAGTTACATCCTGTATTATACTCCAGAGCTGCACTCACTATTCTGCTGGTGCAGTCACTGTGTACATACATTACATTACTGATCCTGAGATACCTCCTGTATTATACTCCAGAGCTGCGCTCACTATTCTGCTGGTGCAGTCACTGTGTACATACATTACATTACTGATCCTGAGTTACATCCTGTATTATACCCCAGAGCTGCACTCACTATTCTGCTGGTGCAGTCACTGTGTACATACATTACATTACTAATCCTGAGTTACATCCTGTATTATACCCCAGAGCTGCACTCACTATTCTGCTGGTGCAGTCACTGTGTACATACATTACATTACTGATCCTGAGTTACATCCTGTATTATACCCCAGAGCTGCACTCACTATTCTGCTGGTGCAGTCACTGTGTACATACATTACATTACTGATCCTGAGTTACATCCTGTATTATACCCCAGAGCTGCACTCACTATTCTGCTGGTGCAGTCACTGTGTACATACATTACATTACTGATCCTGAGATACCTCCTGTATTATACTCCAGAGCTGCCCTCACTATTCTGCTGGTGCAGTCACTGTGTACATACATTACATTACTAATCCTGAGTTACATCCTGTATTATACCCCAGAGCTGCACTCACTATTCTGCTGGTGCAGTCACTGTGTACATACATTACATTACTAATCCTGAGTTACATCCTGTATTATACTCCAGAGCTGCACTCACTATTCTGCTGGTGCAGTCACTGTGTACATACATTACATTACTAATCCTGAGTTACATCCTGTATTATACCCCAGAGCTGCACTCACTATTCTGCTGGTACAGTCACTGTGTACATACATTACATTACTGATCCTGAGTTACATCCTGTATTATACTCCAGAGCTGCACTCACTATTCTGCTGGTACAGTCACTGTGTACAGACATTACATTATTGATCCTAAGTTATATCCTGCATTATACTCCAGAGCTGCACTCACTATTCTGCTGGTGCAGTCACTGTGTACATACATTACATTACTAATCCTGAGTTACCTCCTGTATTATACTCCAGAGCTGCACTCACTATTCTGCTGGTGCAGTCACTGTGTACATACATTACTGATCCTGAGTTACATCCTGTAGCTCTTTTTTATTATAAAAGTATCAAAACACAATACATAACAGACTACATAATACAAAACACAATACATAGCAGACAAACAATGCTCCCGACATAAATATTTGTGCAAACCTCGCAATTTTACCTGATCCCCCAGGCTTTCCAGCCTAGAGGGCCCCAGCAGGATCCCTCCACCCCTATACAACTTGAAATAAAGAAACCCCTATGTAACACATTCATCCCCTACGCACACCCTTTCACACTCCATTCGCGCTTTGCACCCATACCTATATACAAGTAATAAAGAAAAAAAAACCATATTCCGGCCCTTCTGCCTTAAAAAAAACCATAGCCACTTATACTGGCAAAACCCCAGCACCAGCCTAACACCTCTACGAAAAAATTTTTTTTTTTTTTTTTAAATTTTAATAATTTTTTTTTCCTTTTTTTTTTTTTTTTTATTTATCATCCCCCCACCACACCCAAGGTCCAAAAGTCCATGGCCCATTACACGAAACACACAAGGTCCATCAATGTTCATGGCCTATCACATCTATCTCTTGGCAAAAACAGTTTATGC
Source organism: Dendrobates tinctorius (assembly GCF_039654945.1). Lineage (NCBI taxonomy): Eukaryota > Metazoa > Chordata > Amphibia > Anura > Dendrobatidae > Dendrobates > Dendrobates tinctorius. Next base: position 27,529,778 of record NW_027361806.1, on the reverse strand, counting down.
TCCAAGAGGAAAACCCTCACCCGGCTCCACCCAAAACCTATGCTATTTACCACGTGGTCCATTCTTCTTTTCCTTTCCACGATTTGTCCATCCACTTTCCCTTCAGATAAAGATCCTCTTTTCCCATTCTCACCCCCCATTCACCCCCCTCCCAACCTCACTACACCCTCCCATGCACTCCTAACTAAAACAAAAGAAAGTATGTATAATACACAAAAATACAAATATACAATATATATCTACATATACACCACATAACATTATTACCATATTTGTTTTGGCTTGCCACCACACACTTTCCTTTGCAGACCCAAGATCAGTGCCTGCAAGCCCAATATCCATTAATGCTCTATGTTTCCAAAACAAAAGTCTAGAGTGGCATGCAGTAGCCCACCACCAGGAAAAGGAGTTCTCGAGGCCCCGTCCCTCACTAACTCATTCACCCTGTCCCTCAACAACTAAGACTGTCCCTGCTTCTGTCCCTAAAGAAACTGTCCCTATCTGTCCCTTCCTGTCCCTACTCCACCTAACTTAATATAACTAACTTTCTATCTGTCCCTCAGTGCCTGTCCCTCCCTGTCCCTATCTGCCCCTACTTCTGTCCCTAGCACACCCAGTGAAACTTATGCTATCCCTACCCTCATTCACACGGAGCTAGCTCTCCCTTGAGTGCGTTTTTAAAAGGAGAGGCCTCTCCAAAGCCAAGAGGCCTTCCTCACACCCAACCTTTCGAACTCCAAAGAACGGACCTTCACCAGGTCACCCAAGATGTTTCCTACCACCTCATCCCTTGGGAGGGTTTTTTTCCGCGTCGAAACTAGGCACCGTGCATTCCAAGTGTAGAACCTAACCACTACACTGACTAGAAATAAAGTGCACGGGTCCCGGCCACCCAGGGATCTGAACGCTCCATAAACCCACTCAGCGTAGGAGAGGGACGCCAGCCGCGGCCAACGTATGGAAGCACCCACCCTGTTGTACACCTCTGCATTAAAGGGACACTGAAGCAGGAAGTGCTCCATGCTTTCCAGCACGTCGCCACACTCCTCACGGGGACAACCCCGATCATCGGATTTCCTGCACTTCAGGTTATCCTTTACATACAGCCTCCCGTGGAAGCAACGCCAGGTCAAGTCCCAAAACTTCATGGGGATCCGCTTAGAATTTAAAAGCCCCAGCCCGACCTCCAGATCCCGGCCTGGGCAATCCTTAAGGGCCAGGGGCTTCTGGAAATGGGTCAACAGGACCCTCCTGTCAAGGCATTGCCTCGACATGGTCCTGATTTCCCACATTCCCAGACCCCACCGGCGGATCACCTTCAGAACCGGGGTAGCGTAAGCCGGGAGATGCCCATGAGGTGTGCGTAGGTCCTTCACCTGCCCTCCTGTCTCCCATTCCTGGAAGAAAGGCCAAAGCCAACCCTTGCAGGAGACTACCCACGGAGGAGCCCTCTCTAGCCAGAGGTTGGAGATGTTAGTCTTAAGAAAGGTGTTTACTAGAAACACCACCGGGTTGACCATACCCAACCCGCCTAGTCTCCTCGTACGGTATGTAACCTCCCTCTTGATTAGGTTAAGCCTATTCCCCCATAACAATTGGAAGAACAGGCTATAGACCCGTGTCCAGAGAGGTTCCGGCAAGATGCACACACTGCCCAGGTATATTAATAAAGGTAGCAGAAAGCCTTTAGCCAGGGCAACCCTTTCCCTCAGGGTTAAAGACCAACCCTTCCATTGGTCCACCTTTTGGGCAGCGATCTTAAGTCTGCCCTCCCAATTTTGCTGGGGGTAATCCCCGGGGCCAAATTCGATGCCTAGAATTTTGGCGGTGGCCTGGGGCCCTGGAAGGGTGTCCGGGAGATCAAACCTGGGATCTCCCCCTCCCAGCCAGAGACTTTCACACTTATCCCGGTTGATCATGGACCCGGATGCCTCCGAGTAGCGCACTACCTCCGACATGACCCAATCCGCCTCCCTTCTCGAGGACACGAAAAGGGAAACATCATCGGCATACGCCACCACCCTCAGAGAGGACCCAGAGCCCGCCTGGTCCATCCCGACTCCCGCCAACGGTCCACGATCTACCCTCCTTAGGAAGGGATCGATCGCGAACACGTATAAAAGCGGGCTCAGCGGACAGCCATGACGGACCCCAGAACCCACCTCAAAAGGGCGACCTGACCAACCGTTCACCAGCGGAAAAGTCTCAGCCCCTTGGTACAAGATCTCTAACCATTTTACAAACCTCCCAGGCAGACCATACCTCAAAAGGACGGACCAGAGGTACTCGTGGTTGACCCGGTCAAAGGCTTTCGCTTGATCTAATGACAGCAAGTACCCCCTCCAGTGACCTGCCCTACCCTGCTCCACTGCCTCTCGGACACCGAGCACAGCACTAAAAGTACTGCGGCCCGGAACAGAGCAATGCTGGGCCCCTGAAAGGAGCCGGGGTGCAAACTTCACCAGCCAATTAAACAGCACCTTGGCCAGAACCTTCCGGTCCGTATCGAGAAGCGCTATGGGACGCCAATTCTCGATACGGGACGGATCCTTACCCTTTGACAGAATAATGAGGGCTGACTTCCTCATTGAGTCGGGAAGAGTGCCCGAGGAGAGACACTCATTAAATACCCCTGTCAAGAGGGGGACCAAGGAGTCCCTAAAAGTCTTATAGAACTCGGATGTTAAGCCATCCGGACCTGGCGATTTCTTGGGCCGAAGCCCATCAATGGCCAGTCTCACTTCCTCTTCCCTGATTTCCTCTGCCAAAACACCAAGAGAGGGATCACCCCCTGGCTCAGGGACGGTTTCAGCCAGGAAAGCCGACATCCTGTCCCGATCCAGATCCTTCTTTTCCAAGAGGTGTGAGTAGAAGGATCTGACCACCTCCAGGATCCCTGATTTGGATCTGTTCAGGGACCCCGTACTGTCGATCAGTCCTGTCACCATCTTACAATTCACTGACATCTTACAGTTTCTGTAAGGGTCGGGTGAGCGGTACTTCCCGAAGTCCCTCTCAAAAACTAAAGATGTGTGTCTATCATACTGACACCTCTTGAGCAAAGATTTCACTCTGGAGATTTCCTCACGGTCACCTCCAGTCGAGACAAGCTGCTCGAGTTTCCTCCCCAGGGCCTGGTACAAGCGGTGCCTGTTCAGACTCCTGAGGCTCGAGAGCTGACGGAAGAACCCCGCCACCCGCTTTTTGAAGATCTCCCACCACTCTGACTTACTACTACAGAGATCCAACAGCGGTACCTGGCTCTGAAGAAAGTCCTCGAAGGATTGTCTCACCTCCGCTTCTTCCAGCAGGGACGAATTGAGCTTCCACAGCCCTCTTCCCATCCGATGAGTCTCTGCAACATTCAGAGAAAAGAAAATTAGACAGTGATCGGAGAACTCCACCTCAACGGCGGACACAGCAGAAAAGATGGCGTCCTCCTTCAAAAAAAACCTGTCTATTCTAGACCTACAGCTACCCCTATGGTAGGTGAAACCTCCGTGACCTGGGGTGTGCCGGATGTGGACATCCACCAGGCGAGCTTCGCTGGCTATGCTATTCAACGCGACGCTATCATAAGCCAGGCGATCTCCGGGACCCCCCCGGTCACGGGACCTCGTAATGGTGTTGAAGTCCCCACCGAAGACCACCTGCCGGCTCGTAAAAAGAAAGGGCTTGATCCTCAGGAAGAGACATTTGCGGTCCCACTTGGACTGCGGGCCGTAGATGTTGATGAGCCGGAGCTCTTGTCCCCTCATGAAGACATCTAGGATCAGGCACCTCCCCATTTCCAACTCAGTAACCCGTCGGCATTCAACAGCTGCAGTCTTAAAAAGGACTGCCACCCCGCTATACGGCTCGGCCGCAAGAGACCAGTATGAGGGCCCGCACCTCCACTCCCTCCGTGCTTTATAGATGGCCCCCATGTCTGTTAGTCTGGTCTCTTGCAAGAATAAAATTTCTGCCTCAATCCGGGAGAAAAAATCAAAGGCCGTGAAACGAGCCGCATCTGACTTTATGCTGGCAACATTAATAGATGCCAGCGTCAACGGGGCGAGTTCCGCCATCATGGGTGATCAAGTTGGATGGCCAACTTCTTACCACTGCTATCACCTCCACCTGGGGAGGGGTCGGACACCTTCCTTTTCAGGGAAGCTCCCGTTGTGTCCATCCCACCCCCCCCCGGTGTCCTCGCCCCCGGGTTCCAGGTCTGTCCCCCCCCCAGGAGGAACACTGCCCCCTGAGGGACGGACCCCACCATCCCCCCGAAGGACCCTCCGGTGGTACCCCCGGCCCAGCATCCTCGTCTTGCGGCCCATCATCCGAGCCTCCGAGGACGCTGAACCGGTTGGAGAGATCAATCAGAGGGGGGTCAGCGGGCCCTTCCGTGCGCACCCTGGTGGTCGGGGGCGGGGGAGATTTTGAAGGCTTGCCAGCCTTCTTCCCCCCCGATTTGTTACGATTGGCACGTTTACTTTTGCCACCCGCTGCTGTAGGCTGCTCCTGGACCTCCTCATCAACACTTTCATACTGTGAGGACCCATCCGAGTCAGCCGCTTTATCCTCCCCCTCCATCCTCCTGATCTCCTCTCTCACCACACTCTCCCTCAGGACCTCAGAGGCTTTTGCCACGGGCCTGGAGGGAGGAGCAGGCATCGACCCGGTTGCCCGAGACTTCACCTGCCCCCCACCCCCATGGCGTTTTTCTTGCCTCCGCACATACGCGGGGCCCCTCACCTTGGCATTGCCCTTCCTCACCGGTCCCTCAGCCCCTTCCCCTCCGCCACCACCTGCCACAGCTGCAGGAGCGCCGCCAGAGGTTTCTCCCTCACGGACTCCTCCCGCCGGGCCTGCAGCGGCATTAGAAAAGGAGCGAGGGCAGCGGCTGAGAGGGTGACCTAGGTCACCACACAAGTGACACCGAATGTCCTTACACGAGGCGGCCAGATGACCTACCCCACCACACAAGGCACATTTCTGTACCTTGCAGCTAGCGCTGAAGTGAGTGGGGTCGCCGCACTTGTGGCAGACCTTCGGTTGCCCCTGGTAGAAGACCAGGATCCTGTCCCTTCCCAGGAACGCCGAGGAAGGGATGTGGGTGACCGTGCCGCCGGAAACCTTCAGTTTAACCATGAAGGTCCAGCCCCCCGACCAGATGCCGAATTCGTCCCTGTTCTTTTTGGGGACCTCGGTGACTTCCCCGTAACGGGAAAGCCACGTCATAATGTCCACGCCGGCAAGTGACTCGTTACAAGTGACCACGGTCACTCGCTTGACGGAATTTTGGCGAGACACCGCTTGCGCAACGAAGTCTCGCCATCCGGGCTCTTCCCGCACCAGCTCATAGTTAGACCAGAAGAGCTCAAGCCCCTCTGGCCGCACAAAGCTGACGTCGAAGAAGCGGGACGCTGAAGGATGTATCAGGGCAAAGATGTCATTCGCCCCGAAGCCCATCTTAAGGAGGAGCTCCACCACTTTGCTCCTAGGTGGACAAGCTTCACTGCCCCCCCACCTAAGACGGACCACATTCCTCCTTTGCGGCCCCTGCCCGGCTGTGGGGAGAGACCAAACAGTCCCTCCCTCCCTTTGGTTTTGGAAGGCAGCAAGGCCGTGTCTCTCTATCCAGAAAGACAAGTCCACTGTCCTCCCCTCTACCACTATCGACCTTTCTCCTTTTTTGAGGGCCTCCAGGAAACGGTGGTGCAAAGCGCCGTCCCTGGAGCCCGGAGGCGAGGAGACCCCCCCAGGACCACCCCGAGGACCACCCCGACCCCCAGCCGCGGCCCCCGCATAACTATGTTGGGGTCTTGCGGCCAGGGGGGCAGACGGGCCAGCCCTCCCACCACTACCACCACTTGTGCCAGCACCCTCATTCGTCCTCCCACTCACTCTCCCATTCACTCTTTTATTATTTGCATTCACCCCAGCATTCACTCCAGCACACTCACCCACATTCACAGTAGCACTCACTCCTTCATCCATGTCACTCATATCACCATTCACTTCAGCAAACATCTCCTCAAATATGTCCACTCCACTTTCGTACTCACTCTCACTTGCACAATTGGTGAACATAGCAACATTATTTACATTATTTACATTTCCCGAACCAGTGCAGTTCCTCTCTTTGCCTGCTGGGGGCCCTGAGCTCTCTTGCTGGGAGCTACTCCAGCTCCTGTCCAGGAGCGCTGCTGCCCCTTTAAATGCCTCAGTGCAGATGACATCATGCACCCTGCCCTGGCTGGGCCTAGGAGCAACAGCAGCTCCTGGTTTCAGCTCCATTTTTTTTCCTTTTTCTAAGGTTTCCTTGCTCTGGGCAGGGACGGCCACTGGCACCGCTCCCTGCCCTGCACTTTTCTTCACCCCCGCCGCCGGCTTGCCAGGGAGCGCCAGAGTCCCCGCACCCCCAGATGAAGGTAGGTGGGCCGGGGACCCCGACAACTCTCCGCCAGCTTTTGGGGGCAGCACAGCATTACTTAGAAGGGTGGGTGGGACAGAGGGCAGCGGGCCCGCAGTGGCCACGCCCCCCCCGCCGGTCGCAGCCACCCCAGGCAGAGCCGCGGCCCCCTGCGAGGCCACGGCCCCCCCGGGTGACGCGAGCACAGCGGGCGGAGCCGCGACCGCTGAGGCCACTCCCCCCCCGCCAGTCACAGCCACCACGGGCAGAGCAGCGACCCCTTGCGAGGCCACGCCCCCCCCGGGCGACGCAGACGCAGCGGGTGGGACGACGGCTGAGGAGGACATGCCCCCCCCGCACGCCGCAGCCTTTGCAGGCCGGGCAACACTCGGGGAGGCCACGCCCCCCCCACGGACCACCGCCGCCACCCTATGCCCACCACTTGAGACGGGCAAGGCCGGCCATTCCCCCTCGTCGCCCAGTGGCGGCGGAGCCCCCTGCACGGACCCCTTTTTGGGTCGACGTGCCGGAGACCCCGCTCTCACCACAGGCGCCGACATGGGAGCGACCAGCACTTTGCACCGCCTCAGCTGCTGCTTGATGTTCTGTTCGCCCTTCCTAGGCTTCTGGACCCCCACTAGCGATCCAGACTTAGCGGATCCGTACGTGGGGGGTCCAGAAGCCCCAGCACTCGCCGCCGGAGGTGCGGCCCTGGCTTTACCAACTTTGCCTGGTGCCAGGCCAGCCCCCCCTGCCACCGAGGGCTGAGCCTGGACACCACCACCAACACCACAACCAGCACCGACCTCCATGTCGCTGCCCTGGTCTGAACTGTCACCAGATGCGACAGTCAGGTCACAACAGTCATCTCTCTCCCCGCTCCCTTGCTGCGGACCCACCACAGGGCCCGAGCCGGGGTGGGTAGCGGGTTCCACACAGCGGGACAGAGGGGCCCCGGGAAGAGGAGCAAAAACCAGTTGTTCCTCCACGCCTTCAGAGGCCTTACGCCTGCGCCTCCTGTTTCTCCTCTTCCCGGTTGCCCCATCCTCCGGGCAGACCTCATACCCAAACAACAGCGTGCCAAACCGTGCTGGGGATTCAGTCTGCCGTACTTGTTTAAGGATGAGGCAGCCCCCCTCAGAACTACTCCCGCTCCCTCCATCCTCCCCCTCGCTCCCGCTTTCCTCCGCGTTACTGGAGTCCAGCGGGTGGGCCACCTGCTCACGGGCTATCTCGCTGCATGTTACCTGGCTCTCGCTGGTGTCCGCCAGGTCTTCAGGTGGAGGCGGCCCGGGTGTGGTGTGGGCGCCATCTTGCTCTTCCTCCTCCTCGCTTTCCTCCACCTGGGTGGGGACTCCTGACCCCCCAGGAAACCCACCGGCCATGGCCCTGAACCGTTCCTCGTTCTGCAGCTTTTCCTGGAAGGGGCCGCTGCCGGCCATGATGGAACTTCGCCTGTCCTCCAGGGCCCGAATCTCCCCTTTCAGCCGCTTGACCGTGGCGGTGACCTCCGCTCTCTTTGAGGCAGGGAGCCTGTTTTTACTGATGACCCGGGCTCCCTCCAACTCCCCCCGGAGTCTCCTGAGCTGCTTGCCGGCCTCCTCGTACTCGGAGAGGTGGGCATGAATGCGGGAGGCGTAGGTGGTAGCTGGCTCTCCCGCAACCTTGGAGCCCCAGATGTTAAGGGGGGGCCCCGCCTCACCTCTGCCGGCTGCTGCACCTCCGGGGGAAGGGCCCGCCACAGCCTTCACTTCAGGGGTCCCGGACCCTGGAGCCTTGCGGCCCCCTGGGGTCCGCTTTTTCCCCATCCCTGGGACTGGCTGACTGTGCCTTGGGCCTCCTGGTGGTGGATGAGGCCCCCCACCCCTAGTTGGCTTGCCGGAGGGTGGGAGCCAGGGGCACAGCCCCGGCGCTCAGTCCCAGGGAGAGTCCTCTTTCCTGGGAAGGGGGCAGATGGAAAGTCCTTGCAGGGAAAAAAAAACCTCCCTTCCCAGGAGCTTAGCAAAACCCCAGCCTGCAGAGGCTCAGCTGCGACGCTCCTCCTCTTCTGGGGTGTGTCCAGATCTGCACTCAGTATGCTGCTGGTGCAGTCACTGTGTACATACATTACATTACTGATCCTGAGTTACATCCTGTAGCTCTTTTTTATTATAAAAGTATCAAAACACAATACATAACAGACTACATAATACAAAACACAATACATAGCAGACAAACAATGCTCCCGACATAAATATTTGTGCAAACCTCGCAATTTTACCTGATCCCCCAGGCTTTCCAGCCTAGAGGGCCCCAGCAGGATCCCTCCACCCCTATACAACTTGAAATAAAGAAACCCCTATGTAACACATTCATCCCCTACGCACACCCTTTCACACTCCATTCGCGCTTTGCACCCATACCTATATACAAGTAATAAAGAAAAAAAACCATATTCCGGCCCTTCTGCCTTAAAAAAAAACCATAGCCACTTATACTGGCAAAACCCCAGCACCAGCCTAACACCTCTACGAAAAATTTTTTTTTTTTAAATTTTAATAATTTTTTTTCCTTTTTTTTTTTTTTTTTTAAATTTTAATAATTTTTTTTCCTTTTTTTTTTTTTTTTTAAATTTTAATAATTTTTTTTTATTTATCATCCCCCCACCACACCCAAGGTCCAAAAGTCCATGGCCCATTACACGAAACACACAAGGTCCATCAATGTTCATGGCCTATCACATCTATCTCTTGGCAAAAACAGTTTATGCTCCAAGAGGAAAACCCTCACCCGGCTCCACCCAAAACCTATGCTATTTACCACGTGGTCCATTCTTCTTTTCCTTTCCACGATTTGTCCATCCACTTTCCCTTCAGATAAAGGTCCTCTTTTCCCATTCTCACCCCCCATTCACCCCCCTCCCAACCTCACTACACCCTCCCATGCACTCCTAACTAAAACAAAAGAAAGTATGTATAATACACAAAAATACAAATATACAATATATATCTACATATACACCACATAACATTATTACCATATTTGTTTTGGCTTGCCACCACACACTTTCCTTTGCAGACCCAAGATCAGTGCCTGCAAGCCCAATATCCATTAATGCTCTATGTTTCCAAAACAAAAGTCTAGAGTGGCATGCTTTAGCCCACCACCAGGAAAAGGAGTTCTCGAGGCCCCGTCCCTCACTAACTCATTCACCCTGTCCCTCAACAACTAAGACTGTCCCTGCTTCTGTCCCTAAAGAAACTGTCCCTATCTGTCCCTTCCTGTCCCTACTCCACCTAACTTAATATAACTAACTTTCTATCTGTCCCTCAGTACCTGTCCCTCCCTGTCCCTATCTTCCCCTACTTCTGTCCCTAGCACACCCAGTGAAACTTATGCTATCCCTACCCTCATTCACACGGAGCTAGCTCTCCCTTGAGTGCGTTTTTAAAAGGAGAGGCCTCTCCAAAGCCAAGAGGCCTTCCTCACACCCAACCTTTCGAACTCCAAAGAACGGACCTTCACCAGGTCACCCAAGATGTTTCCTACCACCTCATCCCTTGGGAGGGTTTTTTTCCGCGTCGAAACTAGGCACCGTGCATTCCAAGTGTAGAACCTAACCACTACACTGACTAGAAATAAAGTGCACGGGTCCCGGCCACCCAGGGATCTGAATGCACCATAAACCCACTCAGCGTAGGAGAGGGACGCCAGCCGCGGCCAACGTATGGAAGCACCCACCCTGTTGTACACCTCTGCATTAAAGGGACACTGAAGCAGGAAGTGCTCCATGCTTTCCAGCACGTCGCCACACTCCTCACGGGGACAACCCCGATCATCGGATTTCCTGCACTTCAGGTTATCCTTTACATACAGCCTCCCGTGGAAGCAACGCCAGGTCAAGTCCCAAAACTTCATGGGGATCCGCTTAGAATTTAAAAGCCCCAGCCCGACCTCCAGATCCCAGCCTGGGCAATCCTTAAGGGCCAGGGGCTTCTGGAAATGGGTCAACAGGACCCTCCTGTCAAGGCATTGCCTCGACATGGTCCTGATTTCCCACATTCCCAGACCCCTCCGGCGGATCACCTTCAGAACCGGGGTAGCGTAAGCCGGGAGATGCCCATGAGGTGTGCGTAGGTCCTTCACCTGCCCTCCTGTCTCCCATTCCTGGAAGAAAGGCCAAAGCCAACCCTTGCAGGAGACTACCCACGGAGGAGCCCTCTCTAGCCAGAGGTTGGAGATGTTAGTCTTAAGAAAGGTGTTTACTAGAAACACCACCGGGTTTACCATACCCAACCCGCCTAGTCTCCTCGTACGGTATGTAACCTCCCTCTTGATTAGGTTAAGCCTATTCCCCCATAACAATTGGAAGAACAGGCTATAGACCCGTGTCCAGAGAGGTTCCGGCAAGATGCACACACTGCCCAGGTATATTAATAAAGGTAGCAGAAAACCTTTAGCCAGGGCAACCCTTTCCCTCAGGGTTAAAGACCAACCCTTCCATTGGTCCACCTTTTGGGCAGCGATCTTAAGTCTGCCCTCCCAATTTTGCTGGGGGTAATCCCCGGGGCCAAATTCGATGCCTAGAATTTTGGCGGTGGCCTGGGGCCCTGGAAGGGTGTCCGGGAGATCAAACCTGGGATCTCCCCCTCCCAGCCAGAGACTTTCACACTTATCCCGGTTGATCATGGACCCGGATGCCTCCGAGTAGCGCACTACCTCCGACATGACCCAATCCGCCTCCCTTCTCGAGGACACGAAAAGGGAAACATCATCGGCATACACCACCACCCTCAGAGAGGACCCAGAGCCTGCCTGGTCCATCCTGACTCCCGCCAACGGTCCACGATCTACCCTCCTTAGGAAGGGATTTTGAAGAAAGTCCTCGAAGGATTGTCTCACCTCCGCTTCTTCCAGCAGGGACGAATTGAGCTTCCACAGCCCTCTTCCCATCCGATGAGTCTCTGCAACATTCAGAGAAAAGAAAATTAGACAGTGATCGGAGAACTCCACCTCAACGGCGGACACAGCAGAAAAGATGGCGTCCTCCTTCAAAAAAAACCTGTCTATTCTAGACCTACAGCTACCCCTATGGTAGGTGAAACCTCCGTGACCTGGGGTGTGCCGGATGTGGACATCCACCAGGCGAGCTTCGCTGGCTATGCTATTCAACGCGACGCTATCATAAGCCAGGCGATCTCCGGGACCCCCCCCGGTCACGGGACCTCGTAATGGTGTTGAAGTCCCCACCGAAGACCACCTGCCGGCTCGTAAAAAGAAAGGGCTTGATCCTCAGGAAGAAACATTTGCGGTCCCACTTGGACTGCGGGCCGTAGATGTTGATGAGCCGGAGCTCTTGTCCCCTCATGAAGACATCTAGGATCAGGCACCTCCCCATTTCCAACTCAGTAACCCGTCGGCATTCAACAGCTGCAGTCTTAAAAAGGACTGCCACCCCGCTATACGGCTCGGCCGCAAGAGACCAGTATGAGGGCCCGCACCTCCACTCCCTCCGTGCTTTATAGATGGCCCCCATGTCTGTTAGTCTGGTCTCTTGCAAGAATAAAATTTCTGCCTCAATCCGGGAGAAAAAATCAAAGGCCGTGAAACGAGCCGCATCTGACTTTATGCTGGCAACATTAATAGATGCCAGCGTCAACGGGGCGAGTTCCGCCATCATGGGTGATCAAGTTGGATGGCCAACTTCTTACCACTGCTATCACCTCCACCTGGGGAGGGGTCGGACACCTTCCTTTTCAGGGAAGCTCCCGTTGTGTCCATCCCACCCCCCCCGGTGTCCTCGCCCCCGGGTTCCAGGTCTGTCCCCCCCCAGGAGGAACACTGCCCCCTGAGGGACGGACCCCACCATCCCCCGAAGGACCCTCCGGTGGTACCCCCGGCCCAGCATCCTCGTCTTGCGGCCCATCATCCGAGCCTCCGAGGACGCTGAACCGGTTGGAGAGATCAATCAGAGGGGGGTCAGCTGGCCCTTCCGTGCGCACCCTGGTGGTCGGGGGCGGGGGAGATTTTGAAGGCTTGCCAGCCTTCTTCCCCCCCGATTTGTTACGATTGGCACGTTTACTTTTGCCACCCGCTGCTGTAGGCTGCTCCTGGACCTCCTCATCAACACTTTCATACTGTGAGGACCCGTCCGAGTCAGCCGCTTTATCCTTCCTCTACATCCTCCTGATCTCCTCTCTCACCACACTCTCCTTCAGGACCTCAGAGGCTTTTGCCACGGGCCTGGAGGGAGGAGCAGGCATCGACCCGGTTGCCCGAGACTTCACCTGCCCCCCACCCCCATGGCGTTTTTCTTGCCTCCGCACATACGCGGGGCCCCTCACCTTGGCATTGCCCTTCCTCACCGGTCCCTCAGCCCCTTCCCCTCCGCCACCACCTGCCACAGCTGCAGGAGCGCCGCCAGAGGTTTCTCCCTCACGGACTCCTCCCGCCGGGCCTGCAGCGGCATTAGAAAAGGAGCGAGGGCAGCGGCTGAGAGGGTGACCTAGGTCACCACACAAGTGACACCGAATGTCCTTACACGAGGCGGCCAGATGACCTACCCCACCACACAAGGCACATTTCTGTACCTTGCAGCTAGCGCTGAAGTGAGTGGGGTCGCCGCACTTGTGGCAGACCTTCGGTTGCCCCTGGTAGAAGACCAGGATCCTGTCCCTTCCCAGGAACGCCGAGGAAGGGATGTGGGTGACCGTGCCGCCGGAAACCTTCAGTTTAACCATGAAGGTCCAGCCCCCCGACCAGATGCCGAATTCGTCCCTGTTCTTTTTGGGGACCTCGGTGACTTCCCCGTAACGGGAAAGCCACGTCATAATGTCCACGCCGGCAAGTGACTCGTTACAAGTGACCACGGTCACTCGCTTGACGGAATTTTGGCGAGACACCGCTTGCGCAACGAAGTCTCGCCATCCGGGCTCTTCCCGCACCAGCTCATAGTTAGACCAGAAGAGCTCAAGCCCCTCTGGCCGCACAAAGCTGACGTCGAAGAAGCGGGACGCCGAAGGATGTATCAGGGCAAAGATGTCATTCGCCCCGAAGCCCATCTTAAGGAGGAGCTCCACCACCTTGCTCCTAGGTGGACAAGCTTCACTGCCCCCCCACCTAAGACAGACCACATTCCTCCTTTGCGGCCCCTGCCCGGCTGTGGGGAGAGACCAAACAGTCCCTCCCTCCCTTTGGTTTTGGAAGGCAGCAAGGCCGTGTCTCTCTATCCAGAAAGACAAGTCCACTGTCCTCCCCTCTACCACTATCGACCTTTCTCCTTTTTTGAGGGCCTCCAGGAAACGGTGGTGCAAAGCGCCGTCCCTGGAGCCCGGAGGCGAGGAGACCCCCCCAGGACCACCCCGAGGACCACCCCGACCCCCAGCCGCGGCCCCCGCATAACTATGTTGGGGTCTTGCGGCCAGGGGGGCAGACGGGCCAGCCCTCCCACCACTACCACCACTTGTGCCAGCACCCTCATTCGTCCTCCCACTCACTCTCCCATTCACTCTTTTATTATTTGCATTCACCCCAGCATTCACTCCAGCACACTCACCCACATTCACAGTAGCACTCACTCCTTCATCCATGTCACTCATATCACCATTCACTTCAGCAAACATCTCCTCAAATATGTCCACTCCACTTTCGTACTCACTCTCACTTGCACAATTGGTGAACATAGCAACATTATTTACATTATTTACATTTCCCGAACCAGTGCAGTTCCTCTCTTTGCCTGCTGGGGGCCCTGAGCTCTCTTGCTGGGAGCTACTCCAGCTCCTGTCCAGGAGCGCTGCTGCCCCTTTAAATGCCTCAGTGCAGATGACATCATGCACCCTGCCCTGGCTGGGCCTAGGAGCAACAGCAGCTCCTGGTTTCAGCTCCATTTTTTTTCCTTTTTCTAAGGTTTCCTTGCTCTGGGCAGGGACGGCCACTGGCACCGCTCCCTGCCCTGCACTTTTCTTCACCCCCGCCGCCGGCTTGCCAGGGAGCGCCAGAGTCCCCGCACCCCCAGATGAAGGTAGGTGGGTCGGGGACCCCGAAAACTCTCCGCCAGCTTTTGGGGGCAGCACAGCATTACTTAGAAGGGTGGGTGGGACAGAGGGCAGCGGGCCCGCAGCGGCCACGCCCCCCCCGCCGGTCGCAGCCACCCCAGGCAGAGCCGCGGCCCCCTGCGAGGCCACGGCCCCCCCGGGTGACGCGAGCACAGCGGGCGGAGCCGCGACCGCTGAGGCCACGCAACCCCCGCCAGTCACAGCCACCACGGGCAGAGCAGCGACCCCTTGCGAGGCCACGCCCCCCCGGGCGATGCAGACGCAGCGGGTGGGACGACGGCTGAGGAGGACATGCCCCCCCCGCACGCCGCAGCCTTTGCAGGCCGGGCAACACTCGGGGAGGCCACGCCCCCCCCACGGACCACCGCCGCCACCCTATGCCCACCACTTGAGACGGGCAAGGCCGGCCATTCCCCCTCGTCGCCCAGTGGCGGCGGAGCCCCCTGCACAGACCCCTTTTTGGGTCGACGTGCCGGAGACCCCGCTCTCACCACAGGCGCCGACATGGGAGCGACCAGCACTTTGCACCGCCTCAGCTGCTGCTTGATGTTCTGTTCGCCCTTCCTAGGCTTCTGGACCCCCACTAGCGATCCAGACTTAGCGGATCCGTACGTGGGGGGTCCAGAAGCCCCAGCACTCGCCGCCGGAGGTGCGGCCCTGGCTTTACCAACTTTGCCTGGTGCCAGGCCAGCCCCCCCTGCCACCGAGGGCTGAGCCTGGACACCACCACCAACACCACAACCAGCACCGACCTCCATGTCGCTGCCCTGGTCTGAACTGTCACCAGATGCGACAGTCAGGTCACAACAGTCATCTCTCTCCCCGCTCCCTTGCTGCGGACCCACCACAGGGCCCGAGCCGGGGTGGGTAGCGGGTTCCACACAGCGGGACAGAGGGGCCCCGGGAAGAGGAGCAAAAACCAGTTGTTCCTCCACGCCTTCAGAGGCCTTACGCCTGCGCCTCCTGTTTCTCCTCTTCCCGGTTGCCCCATCCTCCGGGCAGACCTCATACCCAAACAACAGCGTGCCAAACCGTGCTGGGGATTCAGTCTGCCGTACTTGTTTAAGGATGAGGCAGCCCCCCTCAGAACTACTCCCGCTCCCTCCATCCTCCCCCTCGCTCCCGCTTTCCTCCGCGTTACTGGAGTCCAGCGGGAGGGCCACCTGCTCAGGGGCTATCTCGCTGCATGTTACCTGGCTCTCGCTGGTGTCCGCCAGGTCTTCAGGTGGAGGCGGCCCGGGTGTGGTGTGGGCGCCATCTTGCTCTTCCTCCTCCTCGCTTTCCTCCACCTGGATGGGGACTCCTGACCCCCCAGGAAACCCACCGGCCATGGCCCTGAACCGGTCCTCGTTCTGCAGCTTTTCCTGGAAGGGGCCGCTGCCGGCCATGATGGAACTTCGCCTGTCCTCCAGGGCCCGAATCTCCCCTTTCAGCCGCTTGACCGTGGCAGTGACCTCGGCTCTCTTTGAGGCAGGGAGCCTGTTTTTACTGATGACCCGGGCTCCCTCCAACTCCCCCCGGAGTCTCCTGAGCTGCTTGCCGGCCTCCTCGTACTCGGAGAGGTGGGCATGAATGCGGGAGGCGTAGGTGGTAGCTGGCTCTCCCGCAACCTTGGAGCCCCAGATGTTAAGGGGGGGCCCCGCCTCACCTCTGCCGGCTGCTGCACCTCCGGGGGAAGGGCCCGCCACAGCCTTCACTTCAGGGGTCCCGGACCCTGGAGCCTTGCGGCCCCCTGGGGTCCGCTTTTTCCCCATCCCTGGGACTGGCTGACTGTGCCTTGGGCCTCCTGGTGGTGGATGAGGCCCCCCACCCCCAGCTGGCTTGCCGGAGGGTGGGAGCCAGGGGCACAGCCCCGGCGCTCAGTCCCAGGGAGAGTCCTCTTTCCTGGGAAGGGGGCAGATGGAAAGTCCTTGCAGGAAAAAAAAACCTCCCTTCCCAGGAGCTTAGCAAAACCCCAGCCTGCAGAGGCTCAGCTGCGACGCTCCTCCTCTTCTGGGGTGTGTCCAGATCTGCACTCAGTATGCTGCTGGTGCAGTCACTGTGTACATACATTACATTACTGATCCTGAGTTACATCCTGTATTATACCCCAGAGCTGCACTCACTATTCTGCTGGTGCAGTCACTGTGTACATACATTACATTACTGATCCTGAGTTACATCCTGTATTATACCCCAGAGCTGCACTCACTATTCTGCTGGTGCAGTCACTGTGTACATACTTCACATTACTGATCCTGAGTTACATCCTGTATTATACTCCAGAGCAGCACTCACTATTCTGCTGGTGCAGTCACTGTGTACATACATTACATTACTGATCCTGAGTTTCCTCCTCTATTATACCCCAGAGCTGCACTCACTATTCTGCTGGTGCAGTCACTGTGTACATACATTACATTACTGATCCTGAGTTACCTCCTGTATCTCTTTTATTATAAAAATATCAAAAACACAATACATAATACATAAGACAGACAAAAACAACATTCCAGAACTAAAAAACAAGACAAAACCATACAGAAACATACAACGCCTGTGCAAAACTTGCAATGTCCTTTGTGGTCCTCAAGCTTTCCAGCTTGGAAGGCCCCCAGCAGGAACTCTCCAACAACACTATACAATTTAAAAAATAAAAAACCCCAGATATAATCCATTCATCCTCATGCATACCCGTTCACGCCCCATTCACGTTTCCCACCCATACCTATATACAAATAACTAAAGAAATTCTTCCGGCCCATACTGCCTCAAAACTAGCTTTAGCCATTAACTTGGCAAAAAGAACCACCACCGAGCTTACCACCCCTATCCTTTTTTTTTTTTTTTTTTTTAATTTTTTTTATTATATATTTTTTTTATAATTTTTTTTTTTTTTTTTTTTAAATTTTTTCCCCCCACCTTTTTTCCTCACCACAGGTCCATATACGTCCATGGCCTATCACTCCACAAGGTCCATAACAGTTCGTGGCCTATCACATCTACTTGAGGAGCACGAAAGTTTTATGCCCCTCAAGAAAAAGAAAACCCTCCACCATTTGCCTCCGATGTGCTCCAGCATGCCTTCTTCCTCCATGGTCCATGGTATATCTCAACTTGCCACTTCCCTTGACTTGGGGTCCTTTGATTTTTCCATTCTCACCTCCCCCATTCACCCCCCTCCCAACCTCACTATACCCTCCCATGCCCTCTAACTAAAAGAAAATAACACATACACAACACATAATAGCATACAATACAATACATAATACAATATAACACCAATTAAATATAATTACTAAATACACCATACCCTTCAAAACGTTTCTTACAGGCCCAAGTTCAGTGCCTGCAAGCCCAATATCCATTAATGCTCTATGTTTCCAAAACAAAAGACTAGAGTGGCATGCTTTTAGCCCACCACCAGGAAAAGGAGTTCTCGAGGCCCCGTCCCTCACTAACTCATTCACCCTGTCCCTTAACAACTAAGACTGTCCCTGCTTCTGTCCCTAAAGAAACTGTCCCTATCTGTCCCTTCCTGTCCCTACTCCACCTAACTTAACATAACTAACTCTCTATCTGTCCCTCAGTGCCTGTCCCTCCCTGTCCCTATCTGCCCCTACTTCTGTCCCTAACACACCCAGTGAAACTTATGCTATCCCTACCCTCATTCACACGGAGCTAGCCCTCCCTTGAGTGCGTTTTTAAAAGGAGAGGCCTCTCCAAAGCCAAGAGGCCTTCCTCACACCCAACCTTTCGAATTCCAAAGAACGGACCTTCACCAGGTCACCCAAGATGTTTCCTACCACCTCATCCATTGGGAGGGTTTTTTTCCGCGTCGAAACTAGGCACCGTGCATTCCAAGTGTAGAACCTAACCACTACACTGACTAGGAATAAAGTGCACGGGTCCCGGCCACCCAGGGATCTGAAAGCTCCATAGGCCCACTCAGCGTAGGAGAGGGACGCCAGCCGCGGCCAGCGTATGGAGGCACCCACCCTGTTGTACACCTCTGCATTAAAGGGACACTGAAGCAGGAAGTGCTCCATGCTTTCCAGCACGTCGCCACACTCCTCACGGGGACAACCCCGATCATCGGATTTCCTGCACTTCAAGTTATCCTTTACATACAGCCTCCCGTGGAAGCAACGCCAGGTCAAGTCCCAAAACTTCATGGGGATCCGCTTAGAATTTAAAAGCCCCAGCCCGACCTCCAGATCCCGGCCTGGGCAATCCTTAAGGGCCAGGGGCTTCTGGAAATGGGTCAACAGGACCCTCCTGTCAAGGCATTGCCTCGACATGGTCCTGATTTCCCACATTCCCAGACCCCACCGGCGGATCACCTTCAGAACCGGGGTAGCGTAAGCCGGGAGATGCCCATGAGGTGTGCGTAGGTCCTTCACCTGCCCTCCTGTCTCCCATTCCTGGAAGAAAGGCCAAAGCCAACCCTTGCAGGAGACTACCCACGGAGGAGCCCTCTCTAGCCAGAGGTTGGAGATGTTAGTCTTAAGAAAGGTGTTTACTAGAAACACCACCGGGTTGACCATACCCAACCCGCCTAGTCTCCTCGTACGGTATGTAACCTCCCTCTTGATTAGGTTAAGCCTATTCCCCCATAACAATTGGAAGAACAGGCTATAGACCCGTGTCCAGAGAGGTTCCGGCAAGATGCACACACTGCCCAGGTATATTAATAAAGGTAGCAGAAAGCCTTTAGCCAGGGCAACCCTTTCCCTCAGGGTTAAAGACCAACCCTTCCATTGGTCCACCTTTTGGGCGGCGATCTTAAGTCTGCCCTCCCAATTTTGCTGGGGGTAATCCCCGGGGCCAAATTCGATGCCTAGAATTTTGGCGGTGGCCTGGGGCCCTGGAAGGGTGTCCGGGAGATCAAACCTAGGATCTCCCCCTCCCAGCCAGAGACTTTCACACTTATCCCGGTTGATCATGGACCCGGATGCCTCCGAGTAGCGCACTACCTCCGACATGACCCAATCCGCCTCCCCTCTCGAGGACACGAAAAGGGAAACATCATCAGCATACGCCACCACCCTCAGAGAGGACCCAGAGCCCGCCTGGTCCATCCCGACTCCCGCCAACGGTCCACGATCTACCCTCCTTAGGAAGGGATCGATCGCAAACACGTATAAAAGCGGGCTCAGCGGACAGCCCTGACGGACCCCAGAACCCACCTCAAAAGGGCGACCTGACCAACCGTTCACCAGCGGAAAAGTCTCAGCCCCTTGGTACAAGATCTCTAACCATTTTACAAACCTCCCAGGCAGACCATACCTCAAAAGAACGGACCAGAGGTACTCGTGGTTGACCCGGTCAAAGGCTTTCGCTTGATCTAATGACAGCAAGTACCCCTTCCAGTGACCTGCCCTACCCTGCTCCACTGCCTCTCGGACACCGAGCACAGCACTAAAAGTACTGCGGCCTGGAACAGAGCAATGCTGGGCCCCTGACAGGAGCCGGGGTGCAAACTTCACCAGCCGATTAAACAGCACCCTGGCCAGAACCTTCCGGTCCGTATCGAGAAGCGCTATGGGACGCCAATTCTCGATACGGGACGGATCCTTACCCTTTGACAGAATAATGAGGGCTGACTTCCTCATTGAGTCGGGAAGAGTGCCCGAGGAGAGACACTCATTGAATGGGATGAAATGGGATGAAATGGGATGAAACTGAATGGGAGGAGACACAGATTAGATATTAGAAAAAACTTTTTGACAGTTAGAGTGATCAATGAGTGGAACAGGCTGCCACGAGAAGTGGTGAGTTCTCCTTCAATGGAAGTCTTCAAACAGAGGCTGGACAGACATCTGACTGGGATGATTTAGCGAATCCTGCTTTGAGCAGGGGGTTGGACCAGATGGCCCAGGAGGTCCCTTCCAACTCTACGATTCTATGATTCTATGATTCTATGATTCTATGATTCTATGAATACCCCTGTCAAGAGGGGGACCAAGGAGTCCCTAAAAGTCTTATAGAACTCGGATGTTAAGCCATCCGGACCTGGCGATTTCTTGGGCCGAAGCCCATCAATGGCCAGTCTCACTTCCTCTTCCCTGATTTCTTCTGCCAAAACACCATGAGAGGGATCACCCCCTGGCTCAGGGACGGTTTCAGCCAGGAAAGCCGACATCCTGTCCCGATCCAGATCCTTCTTTTCCAAGAGGTGTGAGTAGAAGGATCTGACCACCTCCAGGATCCCTGATTTGGATCTGTTCAGGGACCCCGTACTGTCGATCAGTCCTGTCACCATCTTACAATTCACTGACATCTTACAGTTTCTGTAAGGGTCGGGTGAGCGGTACTTCCCGAAGTCCCTCTCAAAAACTAAAGATGTGTGTCTATCATACTGACACCTCTTGAGCAAAGATTTCACTCTGGAGATTTCCTCACGGTCACCTCCAGTCGAGACAAGCTGCTCGAGTTTCCTCCCCAGGGCCTGGTACAAGCGGTGCCTGTTCAGACTCCTGAGGCTCGAGAGCTGACGGAAGAACCCCGCCACCCGCTTTTTGAAGATCTCCCACCACTCTGACTTACTACTACAGAGATCCAACAGCGGTACCTGGCTCTGAAGAAAATCCTCGAAGGATTGTCTCACCTCCGCTTCTTCCAGCAGGGACGAATTGAGCTTCCACAGCCCTCTTCCCATCCGATGAGTCTCTGCAACACTCAGAGAAAAGAAAATTAGACAGTGATCGGAGAACTCCACCTCAACGGCGGACACAGCAGAAAAGATGGCGTCCTCCTTCAAAAAAAACCTGTCTATTCTAGACCTACTGCTACCCCTATGGTAGGTGAAACCCCCGTGGCCTGGGGTGTGCCGGATGTGGACATCCACCAGGCGAGCTTCACTAGCTATGCTATTAAGCGCGACGCTGTCATAAGCCAGGCGGTCTCCGGGACCCCCCCGGTCACGGGACCTCGTAATGGTGTTGAAGTCCCCACCGAAGACCACTTGCCGGCTCGTAAAAAGAAAGGGCTTGATCCTCAGGAAGAGACATTTGCGGTCCCACTTGGACTGCGGGCCGTAGATGTTGATGAGCCGGAGCTCTTGTCCCCTCATGAAGACATCTAGGATCAGGCACCTCCCCATTTCCAACTCAGTAACCCGTCGGCATTCAACAGCTGCAGTCTTAAAAAGGACTGCCACCCCGCTATACGGCTCGGCCGCAAGAGACCAGTATGAGGGCCCGCACCTCCACTCCCTCCGTGCTTTATAGATGGCCCCCATGTCTGTTAGTCTGGTCTCTTGCAAGAATAAAATTTCTGTCTCAATCCGGGAGAAAAAATCAAAGGCCGTGAAGCGAGCCGCATCTGACTTTATGCTGGCAACATTAATAGATGCCAGCGTCAACGGGGCGAGTTCCGCCATCATGGGTGATCAAGTTGGATGGCCAACTTCTTACCACTGCTATCACCTCCTCCTGGGGAGGGGTCGGACACCTTCCTTTTCAGGGAAGCTCCCGTTGTGTCCATCCCACCCCCCCCGGTGTCCTCGCCCCCGGGTTCCAGGTCTGTCCCCCCCCCAGGAGGAACACTGCCCCCTGAGGGACGGACCCCACCATCCCCCGAAGGACCCTCCGGTGGTACCCCCGGCCCAGCATCCTCGTCTTGCGGCCCATCATCCGAGCCTCCGAGGACGCTGAACCGGTTGGAGAGATCAATCAGAGGGGGGTCAGCGGGCCCTTCCGTGCGCACCCTGGTGGTCGGGGGCGGGGGAGATTTTGAAGGCTTGCCAGCCTTCTTCCCCCCCGATTTGTTACGATTGGCACGTTTACTTTTGCCACCCGCTGCTGTAGGCTGCTCCTGGACCTCCTCATCAACACTTTCATACTGTGAGGACCCGTCCGAGTCAGCCGCTTTATCCTCCCTCTCCATCCTCCTGATCTCCTCTCTCACCACACTCTCCCTCAGGACCTCAGAGGCTTTTGCCACGGGCCTGGAGGGAGGAGCAGGCATCGACCCGGTTGCCCGAGACTTCACCTGCCCCCCACCCCCATGGCGTTTTTCTTGCCTCCGCACATACGCGGGGCCCCTCACCTTGGCATTGCCCTTCCTCACCGGTCCCTCAGCCCCTTCCCCTCCGCCACCACCTGCCACAGCTGCAGGAGCGCCGCCAGAGGTTTCTCCCTCACGGACTCCTCCCGCCGGGCCTGCAGCGGCATTAGAAAAGGAGCGAGGGCAGCGGCTGAGAGGGTGACCTAGGTCACCACACAAGTGACACCGAATGTCTTTACACGAGGCGGCCAGATGACCTACCCCACCACACAAGGCACATTTCTGTACCTTGCAGCTAGCGCTGAAGTGAGTGGGGTCGCCGCACTTGTGGCAGACCTTCGGTTGCCCCCGGTAGAAGACCAGGATCCTGTCCCTTCCCAGGAACGCCGAGGAAGGGATGTGGGTGACCGTGCCGCCGGAAACCTTCAGTTTAACCATGAAGGTCCAGCCCCCCGACCAGATGCCGAATTCGTCCCTGTTCTTTTTGGGGACCTCGGTGACTTCCCCGTAACGGGAAAGCCACGTCATAATGTCCACGCCGGCAAGTGACTCGTTACAAGTGACCACGGTCACTCGCTTGACGGAATTTTGGCGAGACACCGCTTGCGCAACGAAGTCTCGCCATCCGGGCTCTTCCCGCACCAGCTCATAGTTAGACCAGAAGAGCTCAAGCCCCTCTGGCCGCACAAAGCTGACGTCGAAGAAGCGGGACGCCGAAGGATGTATCAGGGCAAAGATGTCATTCGCCCCGAAGCCCATCTTAAGGAGGAGCTCCACCACCTTGCTCCTAGGTGGACAAGCTTCACTGCCCCCCCACCTAAGACGGACCACATTCCTCCTTGGCGGCCCCTGCCCGGCTGTGGGGAGAGACCAAACAGTCCCTCCCTTTGGTTTTGGAAGGCAGCAAGGCCGTGTCTCTCTATCCAGAAAGACAAGTCCACTGTCCTCCCCTCTACCACTATCGACCTTTCTCCTTTTTTGAGGGCCTCCAGGAAACGGTGGTGCAAAGCGCCGTCCCTGGAGCCCGGAGGCGAGGAGACCCCCCCAGGACCACCCCGACCCCCAGCCGCAGCCCCCGCATAACTATGTTGGGGTCTTGCGGCCAGGGGGGCAGACGGGCCAGCCCTCCCACCACTACCACCACTTGTGCCAGCACCCTCATTCGTCCTCCCACTCACTCTCCCATTCACTCTTTTATTATTTGCATTCACTCCAGCACACTCACCCACATTCACAGTAGCACTCACTCCCTCATCCATGTCACTCATATCACCATTCACTTCAGCAAACATCTCCTCAAATATGTCCACTCCGCTTTCGTACTCACTCTCACTCGCACAATTGGTGAACATAGCAACATTATTTACATTTTTTACATTTTTAACATTTCCCAAACCAGTGTAGTTCCTCTCTTTGCCTGCTGGGGGCCCTGAGCTCTCTTGCTGGGAGCTACTCCAGCTCCTGTCCAGGAGCGCTGCTGCCCCTTTAAATGCCTCAGTGCTGATGACATCATGCACTCTGTCCTGGCTGGGCCTAGGAGCAACAGCAGCTCCTGGTTTCAGCTCCATTTTTTTTCCTTTTACTGAGGTTTCATTGCTCTGGGCAGGGACGGCCACTGGCACCGCTCCCTGCCCTGCACTTTTCTTCACCCCCGCCGCCGGCTTGCCAGGGAGCGCCAGAGTCCCCGCACCCTCAGATGAAGGTAGGTGGGCCGGGGACCCCGACAACTCCCCGCCAGCTTTTGGGGGCAGCACAGCATTACTTGGAAGGGTGTGTGGGACAGAGTGCAGCGGGCCCGCAGCGGCCACGCCCCCCCCGCCGGTCGCAGCCACCCCAGGCAGAGCCGCGGCCCCCTGCGAGGCCACGGCCCCCCCGGGTGACGCGAGCACAGCGGGCGGAGCCGCGACCGCTGAGGCCACGCCCCCCCGCCAGCCACAGCCACCACGGGCAGAGCAGCGACCCCTTGCGAGGCCACGCCCCCCGGGCGACGCAGACGCAGCGGGTGGGACGACGGCCGAGGAGGACATGCCCCCCCCGCACGCCACAGCCTTTGCAGGCCGGGCAACACTCGGGGAGGCCACGCCCCCCTCACGGACCACCGCCGCCACCCTATGCCCACCACTTGAGACAGGCAAGGCCGGCCACTCCCCCTCGTCGCCCAGCGGCGGCGGAGCCCCCTGCACGGACCCCTTTTTGGGTCGACGTGCCGGAGACCCCGCTCTCACCACAGGCGCCGACATGGGAGCGACCAGCACTTTGCACCGCCTCAGCTGCTGCTTGATGTTCTGTTCGCCCTTCCTAGGCTTCTGGACCCCCACTAGCGATCCAGACTTAGCGGATCCGTACGTGGGGGGTCCAGAAGCCCCAGCACTCGCCGCCGGAGGTGCGGCCCTGGCTGTACCAACTTTACCTGGTGCTAGGCCAGCCCCCCCTGCCACCGAGGGCTGAGCCTGGACACCACCACCAACACCACAACCAGCACCGACCTCCATGTCGCTGCCCTGGTCTGAACTGTCACCAGATGCGACAGTCAGGTCACAACAGTCATCTCTCTCCACGCTCCCTCGCTGCGGACCCACCACAGGGCCCGAGCCGGGGTGGGTAGCGGGTTCCACACAGCAGGACAGAGGGGCCCCGGGAAGAGGAGCAAAAACCAGTTGTTCCTCCACGCCTTCAGAGGCCTTACGCCTGCGCCTCCTGTTTCTCCTCTTCCCGGTTGCCTCATCCTCCTGGCAGACCTCATACCCAAACAACAGCGTGCCAAACCGTGCTGGGGATTCAGTCTGCCGTACTTGTTTAAGGATGAGGCAGCCCCCCTCAGAACTACTCCCGCTCCCTCCATCCTCCCCCTCGCTCCCGCTTTCCTCCGCGTTACTGGAGTCCAGCGGGAGGGCCACCTGCTCGGGGGCTATCCCGCTGCATGTTACCTGGCTCACGCTGGTGTCCGCCAGGTCTTCAGGTGGAGGTGGCCCGGATGTGGTGTGGGCGCCATCTTGCTCTTCCTCCTCCTCGCTTTCCTCCACCTGGATGGGGACTCCTGACCCCCCAGGAGACCCACCGGCCATGGCCCTGAACCGGTCCTCGTTCTGCAGCTTCTCCTGGAAGGGGCCGTTGCCGGCCATGATGGTACTTCGCCGGTCCTCCAGGGCCCGAATCTCCCCTTTCAGCCGCTTGACCGTGGCGGTGACCTCCGCTCTCTTTGAGGCAGGGAGCCTGTTTTTACTGATGACCCGGGCTCCCTCCAACTCCCCCCGGAGTCTCCTGAGCTGCTTGCCGGCCTCCTCGTACTCGGAGAGGTGGGCATGAATGCGGGAGGCGTAGGTGGTAGCTGGCTCTCCCGCAACCTTGGAGCCCCAGATGTTAAGGGGGGGCCCCGCCTCACCTCTGCCGGCTGCTGCACCTCCGGGGGAAGGGCCCGCCACAGCCTTCACTTCAGGGGTCCCGGACCCTGGAGCCTTGCGGCCCCCTGGGGTCCGCTTTTTCCCCATCCCTGGGACTGTCTGGCTGTGCCTTGGGCCCCCTGGTGGTGGATGAGGCCCCCCACCCCCAGCTGGCTTGCCGGAGGGTGGGAGCCAGGGGCACAGCCCCGGCGCTCAGTCCCAGGGAGAGTCCTCTTTCCTGGGAAGGGGGCAGATGGAAAGTCCTTGCAGGAAAAAAAACCTCCCTTCCCAGGAGCTTAGCAAAACCCCAGCCTGCAGAGGCTCAGCTGCGACGCTCCTCCTCTTCTGGGGTGTGTCCAGATCTGCACTCAGTATGCTGCTGGTGCAGTCACTGTGTACATACATTACATTACTGATCCTGAGTTACATCCTGTATTATACCCCAGAGCTGCACTCACTATTCTGCTGGTGCAGTCACTGTGTACATACATTACATTACTGATCCTGAGTTACATCCTGTATTATACCCCAGAGCTGCACTCACTATTCTGCTGGTGCAGTCACTGTGTACATACTTCACATTACTGATCCTGAGTTACATCCTGTATTATACTCCAGAGCAGCACTCACTATTCTGCTGGTGCAGTCACTGTGTACATACATTACATTACTGATCCTGAGTTTCCTCCTCTATTATACCCCAGAGCTGCACTCACTATTCTGCTGGTGCAGTCACTGTGTACATACATTACATTACTGATCCTGAGTTACCTCCTGTATTATACCCCAGAGCTGCACTCACTATTCTGCTGGTGCAGTCACTGAGTACATACATTACATTACTGATCCTGAGTTTCCTCCTCTATTATACCCCAGAGCTGCACTCCCTTATTTACATTGGCTGAAAACTGCATTAAATGTACACCATTAATATAAAAATGATTTTCTAAGGATGAACATAAAAGTTACAATTTTTGGGGATAATCGTGTCATAAACTCCTGAGACCATAGACATACTGTATATTTGAACTTATGTAAAACAGATTTGTTTGGCTTCTCTAATTGCTCCAGTGCATACAGGGACGGTTTCAGGACACTCTCAGCTGCCATTTTTGAAGTTTTCCTTGAGAACCAGTCCCCTGGGGTATATAAAATGCCTTGACCAGCTGAGCAGACTATAGAAGAGATAACGGCAGAATGAGTTTCTGAAGTGGCGTCTGTCCCCAGCGTGGACCCTACCAGGGCGAGTTTATCTAGAATTGTCGTCAGTGGTCCTGTCGCTGTAGTGGGGGTCTCCTGCACAGATCATTGTCTATGGTGGAGGCAGGGAGGTCAGATTTCATGTTACATATTGCAGCAGTTACAATGGCTTCTGTTATCTGGAAACTTCACAGAAGGTTCCTATTCAGAAACAAGTGAGCACTTGCATCAATGAAAGCAAAACTGATGGTGGAACCGCCGTCTCTGTCACATTCCCTGTTTGCCCCTTTGGTAGATCCGCATACATGTGCAGAAGATACTGTCTGCGCCAACATCTAGTCTGAACCTTTTTTTTGTGATCTTGGATCCAAGAATCTAGAGAGTTTGAGAATCGTAGCGTATGACTACTGGGTTTGTAGAATTCGTTTTGGAACATTATTTCACAACAAAAAACTTCCAATTTATTGCAGCTCTTTTCAGAGGAGACCCTGCTCCTTCCTCAGGTAAGCAGAAGAGGAATCACCTCCTCCTTTATAAAGGGGTCGGAGGTGACATTGTAAAGGGCTACTGGAGGTGACCCCTTTATAATGGAGGAGGTGATTCCTCTTCTGCTTACCTGAGGAAGGAGCAGGGTCTACTCTGAAAAGAGCTGCAATAAATTGGAAGTCTTTTATGCTTCCCACCTGGATTATCCTTTGTCAGCGGCAGCACCCGTAATCCACCAGACTTGTTATGTCCTCTCTCCATTTAGTACAGTGGCCACGATTGGATTATACATCACTCTTTAAATAGTTGTGCCGCGTACAATCTGATCAGGGGAGCGATCGACCCTTCAACCAACCGTCACCTGTTGCCCACGGCATTACACAGGGAGCGCCTCTTGTTTTCATCCCACCAGATTATTCTACAACAATGGCACAACAATATTTAAAGCTCTGGAGAGGACACTTCAGCTTTCAGAGGGCACTTGCCACTCACACTGGGCCACACTAACTCTTGGGTTGCTGAAATAATGCTAAAATTGCTTAAAAAGCAAAAAAGAAATGTCTATCAAATGGAAAGAGGGGGCAAATCTAAAGAAGAATATAATGCTATTTGCAGGGAATGCAGGGCAAGAATCAGAAGAGCTAAAGCCAGTAATGAAGTCTGGCTTGCAAGGGAGACTAAAAGCAGCAAAAAAGGATTTATGGGGTTATGGCAAAAGCAAAGTCAAAGATGAAATTATATTGAGAAGCCGAACTTTTACATTTGTATTTTGCATCTGTTTTCTCTAAGAAAGCAAATGTAACATCAACTGATCTTCACGGGGCCATCAAAGGAATAGAAGAATCCACAATATCTATAAACAGAGCGATGGTGAGGGAACACTGAGCTAATTTACATCTCCTGCTCCAGATGAATTACATCCTAGGGTAAACCAAGTTTCCTAAAGTGTGTAACATACGAGGCTCCGGTTTGGCGGCACAAGCCTTGTACTTCTGAGTCAGGCCTGCTCTTTCCTGCCGTAGCCTCTATATGAAGGAGAACACCATGAAGTCTCATCCATCTTCCAGTCTCCATCCTGGGACATCCCCCCCGTAAGCACAAATATACGATTATGGTCCCGGGCGCCGATTGGACGTTAAACCTTCCGCTAATTTCATGCACAGAATTATCTTGACGACGTTTTGGAGCGATCTGGGTCCTCGCTCTGTATAATACAATGATAGATCATGTTTGCTTAATTTCAGGCGCCCTATTAAGCCCCTTCAACATCATTTGCTTGCGAAGCCGACCTGAGACCTGCGTGGTAGTCTTACTAATGACATTTCCCGTTAACTAATTGGTCTGTAATTGTCCTGCTGTTCATTAGTGCGGCTTCTATTATGTCCTCCAGTTGTTTTCTATCAATGTCTTCGTGGCTGGTGAGGCTTTGTCTGGAGGCTTAATGGGGTAATGGTGAAAAATGCAGATTATTATGGGACCCAGTCACGATTTCTGGAAGGCCCGTGTCCCATCGGACATCGCACTTTCCATCATTTTCAGACGTGGTTGAGAAAACCCGGGTTTTATAGTTGCTGCATATTTTTCATGGTTATAAAAAGGTAAAAAAAAAAATCTGCATTTCTATTTCTCTCAGTTTTGTAAGACGGCGTAAAAGAAATATTCCCTGGTGTCCCGGGGCTGCAGTATACGGCATCTTTGTCGATTCCCCCTCTTTTTGGCCACACACACGTCAGGCGCAATCATCTTCACTTTCGGATTTGCCATCTTGTGACGCTGGTTCTCTGACGTCCTGAGAAGTATTGGTCCGCCGTCCAGCTTGGTCCTCGGTGGCAGCCGGACCGGGGCGGTCCTCACCTCCGTCTCCTGGTCCCGGTTCAGTAAGATGTCTCGGGGACGGACGTGACTTTCCGTCTCGCTCCTGAGCTCCGGGATCACATCTCTCGGTCCTACGTGGCGGCGCTGTCACTCTGCCGCTCCGGTGGACCCGATCGGTCAGTGTGAGGGTGGAATATAATGATGCAGCCCGTTATTTCCCGCCGATGAATCAGTAATAGCGGCCGGCTAGATGAAAAGGCAGAAAAGGCCGGAATAATTGAAGTCTTTGTCCCTCCTCCGTGCCCTTTGCAATCCTTTACTTGGCATTTTCTCGATAAATATGGGGAATTAATGCATCTGAGGCCGTTTTAGTGGAGTCTTTATAGACCGGGGCGGGCGCTGAGATTTGTCTTCATAAATTTACGAAAAATGAAATTACAAGTTCAACCCGGGCTAAAAAACCATCACAATCTAAGAGAGCGTAGCAACCAATCACAACACGGCTTTCATGATACCAGCACGATTCGCAAAATGAAAGCTGAGGTTTGATTGGTTGCTTCTGTGATTGGTTACTATGGGCAATGTTTGATAAATGAAGGTCACGTGTTGTATGAAGTTTGACTCATAAATGATAGATTTATATTAAAACCGTTGCACAGAAAAAATGACTTATTGATAACAACCAATCAGATTACAGCTTTCATTTTAGCAATGCAGTGTGAGAAACTAAAGCTGCACTGTGATTGGTGGCTAAGGGCCTCTAAAAACCAACTGTAGTACAACTACTATGGGGGGAGGGGTCTCTGGAGGGATTTTGACCTCCTGCCTCCTCAGGAATCTGGTGTCAGACGGCGAACACTTCCTCTCTGCCTCGTCCAGGTGGGGCAGACAGTGTTTCTATGTGAACTCTGCTTCCAGCTTTATCTGTAGGAACATTCAGTACCGCTGTATCTTTTTGCAAACTTTCCTAACTTTTCGTACCACTTTCCTGACAACTCAAGAACAACATTGACTTGGAGGCTATTCTCATGAAGAAAGCAGTAAGATTTGCCAGAAGTTGGTCTGACTGCATCACGTCTGCAGCAGGTCATAGCAGCCAGAGGTGCAGCAGGTCATAGCAGCCAGAGGTGCAGCAGGACATAGCAGCCAGAGGTGCAGCAGGACATAGCAGCCAGAGGTGCAGCAGGACACAGCAGCCAGAGGTGCAGCAGGTCATAGCAGCCAGAGGTGCAGCGGGACATAGCAGCCAGAGGTGCAGCAGGACATAGCAGCCAGAGGTGCAGCAGGTCATAGCAGCCAGAGGTGCAGCAGGTCATAGCAGCCAGAGGTGCAGCAGGACTTAGCAGCCAGAGGTGCAGCAGGTCATAGCAGCCAGAGGTGCAGCAGGACATAGCAGCCAGAGGTGCAGCAGGACATAGCAGCCAGAGGTGCAGCAGGTCATAGCAGCCAGAGGTGCAGCAGGACATAGCAGCCAGAGGTGCAGCAGGACATAGCAGCCAGAGGTGCAGCAGGACATAGCAGCCAGAGGTGCAGCAGGTCATAGCAGCCAGAGGTGCAGCAGGACATAGCAGCCAGAGGTGCAGCAGGACATAGCAGCCAGAGGTGCAGCAGGACATAGCAGCCAGAGGTGCAGCAGGACATAGCAGCCAGAGGTGCAGCAGGTCATAGCAGCCAGAGGTGCAGCAGGACTTAGCAGCCAGAGGTGCAGCAGGTCATAGCAGCCAGAGGTGCAGCATATCCTAGACACCAGAGGTGCAGCAGGTCATAACAGCCAGAGGTGCAGCAGTAAAAAAGGGGGAGACAGAAGCGCACAATAGGGTCTTATCCAGTGATATAAACGTTTCACAGATATGGATCCACTCATCTGGTTCAGTTGTGTGAAACACAACAACCATAAGCACAAATGGGTAGGATCCGATGAACTGCAGCAATCAGCCGGTCACTAGAATTGCATATATAAGAAGGAAAGAAATCCGGCTTTCAGGATCGCGCTGTTCCAATCCAAAGTTCACAAGGAGTTAATCCAAGGACCAAGCAGTGATTATAACTTCCTTTTTATTCCATAAACTCTACGCGTTTCGTGTACATACTGTACACTTCCTCAGGAGCAAAAGTTACACTGGCATCACATTCCATTCTCCTTATATACTAGCTTCCCCAGGAAGTGAGGTAGATGCTCATTGCACTTAAAAAAATTCACACATAACTATCAACATAATATAAAATCACAAAAATCACTAAAATTCACACTTCTCTAGAAACACACCAATGTAAAACTTCACACTAGAAAAAATATAAAACATTATAGTAAAATTATGATTATACTCAATAAAAATCTAAATTTCTTGGTGCATCATATCAATTAGCAAAACACCATTCGAAAATATAAGGGCGGTTATATAAGAGATTTGCGAATGGTGTACACGAAACGCGTAGAGTTTATGGAATAAAAAGGAAGTTATAATCACTGCTTGGTCCTTGGATTAACTCCTTGTGAACTTTGGATTGGAACAGCGCGATCCTGAAAGCCGGATTTCTTTCCTTCTTATAGAGGTGCAGCAGGACATAGCAGCCAGAGGTGCAGCAGGTCATAACAGCCAGAGGTGCAGCATGTCATAGCAGCCAGAGGTGCAGCAGGTCATAACAGCCAGAGGTGCAGCATGTCCTAGACGCCAGAGGTGCAGCAGGTCATAACAGCCAGAGGTGCAGCAGGACATAGCAGCCAGAGGTGCATCAGGTCATAACAGCCAGAGGTGCATCAGGTCATAGCAGCCAGAGGTGCATCTGGTCATAGCAGCCAGAGGTGCATCAGGACATAGCAGCCAGAGGTGCGTCAGGACATAGCAACCAGAGGTGCGTCAGGACATAGCAGCAAAAGGTGCGTCAGGACATAGCAGCCAGAGGTGCGTCAGGATATAGCAGCCAGAGGTGCGTCAGGATATAACAGCCAGAGGTGCATCAGGTCATAGCAGCCAGAGGTGCATCTGGTCATAGCAGCCAGAGGTGCATCAGGACATAGCAGCCAGAGGTGCGTCAGGACATAGCAACCAGAGGTGCGTCAGGACATAGCAGCAAAAGGTGCGTCAGGACATAGCAGCCAGAGGTGCGTCAGGATATAGCAGCCAGAGGTGCGTCAGGATATAGCAGCCAGAGGTGCATCAGGACATAGCAGCCAGAGGTGCATCAGGACATAGCAGCCAGAGGTGCATCTGGTCATAGCAGCCAGAGGTGCATCTGGTCATAGCAGCCAGAGGTGCATCTGGTCATAGCAGCCAGAGGTGCATCAGGACATAGCAGCCAGATGTGCGTCAGGACATAGCAGCAAAAGGTGCGTCAGGACATAGCAGCCAGAGGTGCGTCAGGATATAGCAGCCAGAGGTGCGTCAGGATATAGCAGCCAGAGGTGCATCAGGACATAGCAGCCAGAGGTGCATCAGGACATAGCAGCCAGAGGTGCATCAGGACATAGCAGCCAGAGGTGCATCAGGACATAGCAGCCAGAGGTGCAGCAGGACATAGCAGCCAGAGGTGCAGCAGGACATAGCAGCCAGAGGTGCAGCAGGACATAGCAGCCAGAGGTGCAGCAGGACATAGCAGCCAGAGGTGCAGCAGGCTACTAAGTACTACAAATGGTTATCATGAAGGTGTGAATAATCAGTAATAGTAACATGTGGTGAATGAGGAGAAACCACTTGCTATATTACTAGTGTTCAACTATTTATGTTTATTGCAAGTGGCAGAAAATTGGCCAATGTTATTAATAAACTGTATGTGCAGTTGTGTGGAGGGGATGTTGATTGTGATAGACACCGATGACCCAAGGACAGGTGTAAATCTGCCCTCACATCTTTTGTGTCTGTGATAGGACGGCTTCCTATGTCTTAGGCTAGTTTCACATTAGCGTTTTTTTGCGCAGCGCATCGAGCACATAAAAAACGCAAAACAAACGCGCGTTTTTTAGCGTCATGCGTACGCTGATGCGTAAAAAAACGCAGTGTTGCTTGCGTTTTACATGCGTTTTTGCATGCGTTTGCGTTTTTTATGCGCATGCGTTTTTAGGTGTGACATTTTTTCCAATGTCTAGACCACATTCCAGACTTGTTTACCTCAAAGACGCATGTGCAAAAAAACGCAAGCGTGCACAAGACCATGCGCACGCATGCGTTCCCATAGACTTCAATGTGTTATTTTTGCGCATTCCGTGCGCAAGCGTGCGCATGCGTTTTTTTGACGAGACAGAGCGGACCAAAAAATGCAACATGTTGCATCTGGCGCGCCTGGAGCGAAAGACAAAAAAACGCATGCGCACGAAAACACAAGTTTGCGCAAGACCATGCGCACGTCATGGTAAACATAGGTGCGCAGTGCGTACGCGCACGGGTGCGCACGATGCGCTGCGCACAAAAGTGCTAATGTGAAACCAGCCTTAGATCGTGGTTCACCTCTCTGCTGTAGATGAAGTCTGTGAAGCAGCCCGGGGGATTGGGCGCCATTCATGACTCCGGGGTCTGTCCCTGCTTAGTCTCGGCAGCTGGTAGCGATCATTTAGCTGCAATATTAAAAGCACATTACAAGCCGGGGCCTCACTAATGTCCTCACTCATTATATCGTGGCCGCGGCGCTGAATGTTTAGCTGCAATGAGCAGAAAATGAAATGCAGGACGGTAACAATTCATCTTTCTTCTTGACTGGGAGATGTCTGATTTGGAGCTGACCACATCCTCTAGTAGAGATGTTCCTGGCCCGTATCCTCGCCGGGGCTGCTTACAGTGAAATAATGACTTGTGCGGTCCGATCCTGGCAGAATATCCCGGTAATACCATCTTTATTTAAAGAAATGAGAACCAGCAGAGACATGTCATGCCCCTGAAGCCGCCATCTGTTAATAAATCCTCCTTTGCAGGAGACATTGTTCTACATTTCTCTGAATTTCCTCTTTCCTTTGTCAACAGCTTGTGTAATATATAGACAGGCAATAAAAACCGTAATCTGCGGCGAAATCGCCCTGTGTGATACGTAGCAAATATAGAAACAAAGTGTAAGTAGAAGGCAGCACAGAGGTACAGAAATGGGGGGACGGGCTCGGCCCCCGTTATTATTCACAGTGCTGGGACACCACCCGTCCATTACAAGTGTGGAAATAAAGGGCGGACGATCAATATTATGTCCGAAGGCGGATCACGGTGACGGATTGTCCAGTTCATTCTTCCACAATATCTGATGATTCTGCTGAAAGCTAAAATCTGCAACAAGTTTTCAGTTTTGCTTTTTCATGTTTTGCTCCTATTCTTCCAAGAACGTTTTTATTCTTCTGTCAGCGTAATAGAGGTATGATGATGAGGGATTGTTCTGAAATGGCAAAAACAACAACAACAACAACACAATCCCACTGTTGTTTTTTTAGGTTTTGTGTTTATGGTGTTCATTTTGCATTAAATGGTTCACGATTTCTTGGGTTCATACGAATACAGCAGAACAAAACTTATATGCTCATTCTATTATCTTAATGGCTTAAAAATTTTTTTTTTATATTTTTTATTGTTTCTATTTTCGGAGAAACATAACTTTTCAATTTTTCCGTCAATGGAGCTGTGACAGTGAAGTGCAGAGAACGAAATTGCAAATTCTGGTATTTCGATGGTTTTTGCTTTACTACGTTTACCATAAGAGTTAAAGAATTTTTGTATTTTAATATCTCCCTCTGCTGTGCGCTCCTCTCCAGCTGTCAAATGTATTATTCACAGACTACTAGACCCATCTTCTTCACTCCTGCAGTAGCACAACACTTAGCTGGCTGGGAGTATTTGTCCAATGTTTTATGGCTTTCTCTCCCGGTCTCTATTGCTGAGCTGTAAGCGTCACTATCCTAAAATCTCCGTAACATGGCTGCTGCATTCCCTGCCTCAGCTTTTATACAGGCGATGATACAAGTAGTCCCTCCTGTTTGTACTATACCACGTGATGTGACAGTTGCGGGGCATTATGAGTAAGCCCGCAGAGTCACGCCCGAGGTCACGTGAGCATTTTGTGACTGATGCAATGCATAAAAAAGCAGCAGTCATTATTGGGCGATTCACACAATTTTAATCACAAATTTCTCAAGTTTGTTGGGACCTGAGAATTTCATGATATTTGACTCAAACTTGATTTGTCTTGAATCGATTTGATCATCTCTAGGGGGACACCTCTTCAAGAGTTTGCTTCTTCTAGATTGTCCATGGTGGCAGTGTTATAATAATTGGCGAAGGTGAAGTAAACACTTAGCTGAATCTATAGAACACCGTGTCTTGATTTTTTCCGGGGATCTAGATACATGTAGGTGTTCCCACCTATAAGAAGCGTTGCGATGACGGGCGTTCGTGCTGCAGAGATGTGGAGACGACTTCGGAGAGGAAAGCGCTAAGTGCGGCGTCATTTGCATCCACTTACAATCCCTATTGTGTTCGCTGGAAGCGAAGCCGGAATGTGAATGTGTCGCTCTAGAAACCCGTCATTTCCATGCCTGAATATGCCGCATGTTTAGCTAGAAATCGAGGCGCATTACGCGGTGTGCCCACCACTGGTAACCTCACAGACACGCAGAGCGATGTGGGCAACGTAATGGGAGGAACGAATTGTGCAATCTCAAGGAAGATGATAGCGTTAATCTGGAGAAAACACTGCGACGTCTTACCTGAAGAGATATTATCTTACCATTCAACTAAAGCAAAGCTGCACAGTCATCTTCATTTTATAGGTTGTATCCGGTTAAGATTGAGATTTGTGGAGGGAAAAAAGGTCTCTCGTGTGTCCAAATAATACCACCATACGATGCACAAAGTAACACCGCAGCGATACCTGAACTACAGCCGTGTAATGTGTGGAATGCTGGCCACATAACCCCCTGGAGGCTTAAAGCGCCACTCCAGAGGTTTTTTATTATATTTCAGTGCTGGAGTGCAGCTACTAATAAAAGACCCCTGCCCCTAGTACTATACCCAACGCCTGCCGTCTTCAGCCCTTCCCGGCACTGCTCGGGGGCCGGCGCCGCCATCTTCTGACGTAACGGCCACAAGCTCTCACTGCAAGTCTCGTACAGCCAGATGGAGACTCTCATAGGCTTGCAGTGGAACCTGACCTCCGGCTCGCCCAGCAAACACTGTAGCAATCCAGCAGGTCACAAACCGACCGGACCGGAGGGGTGCCATTAAATATGAAGATGGCAGCTGGTGAGTATGAGAAAAGGAGCAGAGAACTTACATTAGTAGCACCACTCCAGTGCTGCAATAAGAAGCCCGCTGGAGTGCTGCTTTAAAGCTCCTTTGTCCCAACAGGAATTTCCTCCTCCCCTCCAAACACATGCACACTCAGTTTGGCCAAGCGTGCATGTTTTTTTTAAATAAGAGGATGGAAAAACCAGGGGAAGAGTCTTGAGGAGATCATTTGCATATTCCCAGTGCCTTCTGGGATAAGTGAAGAGTCTCCGCGAGCTCAACGATCACTGGGTTTTGGCCGTTGCAGCTGAAAAGAGGAAATCGGAAAAACCTTTGGGCTCATCTTTCATCGTTTTTAAGAAATCTCAAGATGGAAGAGGCCAGGAGCCATTTGGTGAGCTGCATTTCTTGCTACATGTTCACAGATTTACCAGTGGAAAAGCCAAACTTCACATGCCACAAATGCAAGCTTGTGTCCCTGTTGGAGGAAAAGTTGCAAAATCTCGAAGAGAGGTTAGCTACGTTGAAGATCATTAAGGAAGGTGAAGAGTTCTTGGACAGAGCAGAATTATCTCTTCATGTTACAGAAAGAGAAGAAATTCGAAGTGCACCTGAAGAAACAGAGGAATGGAGACATGTGACCCAGAGAAGCAGGAGGACCAGGAGGCAGTCAGCACCCATACTGCTCAGAAACCAGTACCAGGCTCTCACGCAGGAAAACAATGAAGAAATACATCAGGATAAGACTTTGCCAACAAGCAGCAACCTTGTACGCCCTCAGAGTCCTCCTGGATGGAGAAAGAAAAATGTTGTGAAGAAGAAACGGAGAGTGGTGGTCATGGGGGATTCCCTGTTGAGAGGAACAGAGGCCGCTATCTGCAGACCAGATATAACTTCAAGAGAAATGTGTTGTCTTCCAGGTGCAAAAATTAAAGATGTGTCTGACAGGATATCAGGACTCTTCAGACCTACAGATGACTACCCATTCCTGCTACTACATGTGGGGACAAATGACACTGCAAGAAACGACCTGGAAACCATCTGCAGAGACTTTGAAGACTTAGGCAAGAAAGTGAAAGAACTGGGAGCGCAGGTGGTCTTCTCTTCCATCCTCCCAGTGGATGGCCATGGAACAAGGAGGTGGAATAAGATTCTGCAGGTGAACAACTGGCTACGTC
The DNA here is from genome assembly GCF_039654945.1 of Dendrobates tinctorius. Taxonomy (NCBI): domain Eukaryota; kingdom Metazoa; phylum Chordata; class Amphibia; order Anura; family Dendrobatidae; genus Dendrobates; species Dendrobates tinctorius. Next base: position 27,492,104 of record NW_027361806.1, on the reverse strand, counting down.
GATGGTGCCGTCAGCAACGATTTGGATTTCTGGATCACGGAGTGAACTACTTATACGATGGACTACTTGCTAGAGATGGGGTGCACCTTACGAAGACTGGAAAGCATGTATTTGGAAGTCGCCTTGCTACACTTGTAAGGAGAGCTTTAAACTAGAACAACATGGGAAGGGAAGCAAAAGACCAGAAAAAGCCATACACCTGACAAATGCTATTGAGAACTCTGCTATTAGAAGTGGAAAGGAAGAACAAAGACGAAAGAATCTAATTAATAAAAATATTGGAGAAAGAGAAACCAATCACAAACTAAAATGTTTCTATACTAATGCACAAAGCATGGGCAACAAACAAGGAGAATTGGAACTACTAACACAGGAAAAGAAATATGATGTCATTGGAATCACTGAAACTTGGGACAATACACATGATTGGAATACAAGACTAGAAGGATACAACTTATTTGCAAGAAACAGACTTGATAAACGAGGAGGGGGTGTCGCATTGTATGTTAGAAACGCGTATATCTGCACAGAGATTGAAGCTTCAGAGACTGGGAGTTCTGTGGAAACTGTTTGGGTAAGAATACAAGGACAGAACAATGGAAAGGACACCATTGTAGGCATTTACTACAGGCCGCCTGTGCAAGCTGAAGCTATGGATGAACTCTTTATGCATCAAATGGCCAAGTTCTCCAAAAAATATGACATAGTTGTCATGGGAGATTTCAACTATCCAGACATTTGTTGGGAATCTCTCTCAGGCAAAACTAACAGGTCAAGGAAATTCTTATCCTCTCTTGCTGACAACTTTATCTTCCAAAAGGTAAGGGAGAAAACAAGGGGAACTGCTACCTTGGATCTAATCCTTATAAACAGGGAGGAAATGGTTGAGGAGGTAAAAGTGGCGGGACCCTAGGAGGTAGCGACCATGCTATTTTAGAATTTTGGATAACTAGAGGCGGAAGACCTGTGAAGACTCAGACGTCAAGGTTAGATTTCAGAAAGGCAGATTTTAAGGGATTCAGAAAGAGAATTGGAGGGATCCAATGGCTGGATATCCTTAAAGACAAAAATGTCCAGGAAGGATGGGAAATCTTGAAAAATGAAATTCTCAAAGCACAGTTGTTAACAATTCCGAAAAGAGGGAAGAATAGGAAGCAGTTAAGGAAACCAGGATGGATGAACACAGAACTTAAGCACATGCTAAAAAGGAAGAAAAAAATGTTTATAAAATGGAAAGAGGGAGGCATATCTAAAGAAGAATATAATGCTGTCTGCAGAACCTGCAGGGCACAAATCAGATTAGCTAAAGCTGAAAATGAATTGAGGCTTGCAAGAGATGTCAAAAGCAATAATAAAGGATTTTGGGGATATGTCAAAAGTAAAAGAAAAGTCAAAGATGCTATAGGATTTTTACAGGATGAAAATGATGAAATGGTAAGACAGGATGTTGAGAAGGCTGAACTTTTAAATTCCTATTGTGCATCTGTTTTCTCTCAGAAAGGAAATGTAACATCAACTGTTATTCACTGTCCTATTAAGGGAATAGAAGAATCCAGGATATCTATAAACAGAAAGATAGTGAGGAAACACTTAGCTAGCCTAAATGAATTCAAGTCTCCAGGTCCAGATGAATTACACCCCAGAGTACTGAAGGAGATAGCAGAAGAAATTTTTGAACCCCTCTCTATAATCTTTGAAAATTCTTGGAGAACAGGAGAAGTGCCAGAAGACTGGAGAAGAGCAAATGTTGTTCCTATCTTCAAAAAGGGGAAGAAGGTGGACCCAGGTAACTATAGGCCAGTGAGTCTGACTTCTATACCAGGAAAGATCTTTGAACAAATTATTAAACAACATGTATGTCAATACCTGGATAAGAATGAAGTGATTAAACAGAGTCAGCATGGGTTTGTAACTAATAAGTCATGTCAGACTAACTTAATTTCCTTCTATGACGGTATCACTGATTGGGTGGATCAAGGAAATGCTGTAGATATAGTATATCTTGACTTCAGCAAAGCATTTGACAAAGTCTCTCATACAATCCTTATTGAAAAAATGATTAAGTATGGAATGGACAAGGCAACTGTTAGGTGGATTCATAACTGGCTTAGTGATCGGACCCAAAGAGTGGTCGTAAATGGCTGCACATCCAGTTGGAAGAATGTCTCAAGTGGGGTACCACAGGGCTCTGTCCTGGGCCCTGTATTGTTCAACATCTTTATCAACGATTTAGATGAAGGAATTGAGGGTAAACTGATTAAATTTGCTGATGACACAAAGCTAGGAGGGATAGCTAATACTAGAGAAGAGAGAGAGAGGATTCAAAAAGATTTAAATAAACTGGAGAAGTGGGCAGCAACTAACAGAATGGTTTTTAACAGGGAGAAATGCAAAGTACTACATCTGGGCAATAAAAATGGAAAAAGCATATATAGAATGGGAGGAATAGGGCTAAGTGACAGCACATGTGAAAAAGACTTGGGTATACTAATAGATCACAGACTGAATATGAGTCAACAGTGTGATGCAGCAGCAAAAAAGGCAAATGCAATTCTAGGATGTATTAACAGAAGCATACAGTCTAGATCACGTGAAGTCATTATTTCCCTCTACTCCTCTTTGGTCAGACCTCATCTGGAATATTGTGTCCAGTTTTGGGCACCACATTTTAAAAAAGACATCAACAAACTGGAGCAAGTTCAGAAAAGAGCGACCAGAATGGTGACCGGTCTGCAAACCCTGTCTTATGAGGAAAGGTTGCAGGATTTGGGAATGTTTAGTTTGCAAAAGAGAAGACTGAGAGGAGACTTAATAGCTGTCTACAAATATCTAAAGGGCTGTCACATTGTAGAAGGATCAACTTTATTCTCATTTGCACAAGGAAAGACTAGAAGCAATGGGATGAAACTGAATGGGAGGAGACACAGATTAGATATTAGAAAAAACTTTTTGACAGTTAGAGTGATCAATGAGTGGAACAGGCTGCCACGAGAAGTGGTGAGTTCTCCTTCAATGGAAGTCTTCAAACAGAGGCTGGACAGACATCTGACTGGGATGATTTAGCGAATCCTGCTTTGAGCAGGGGGTTGGACCAGATGGCCCAGGAGGTCCCTTCCAACTCTACGATTCTATGATTCTATGAATGTCTCTAGTAGCATTCTAGATGTTTCCAGTAGTGGTCTAGATGTCTCTCACAGTGTTCTAGATGTCTCCAGTATCAGTGTATGTGTCTTTAGTAGTGGTATAGATATCTCTAGTAGTGGTGTAGATGTCTTTAGTGGCGTTCAAGATGTCTCCAGTGGCGATCTAGATGTCTCTAGTGGTGGTCTAGATGTCTCTGGTAGCATTCGACATGTCCCTAGTGGTGGTCTAGATGTGTCTAGTAGAGGTCTAGATGTCTCTAGTGGCGGTCTAGAAGTATCCAGTATCGGTGTAGGTGTCTTTAGTAGTGGTATAGATATCTCTAGTAGTGGTGTAGATGTCTCTAGTGGCGTTCTAGATGTCTCTAGTGGCGTTCTAGATGTCTAGTGGCGTTCTAGATGTCTATTGGTGGTCTAGATGTCTCTAGTGGCGTTCTAGATGTCTCTAGTGGTGCTCTAGATGTGTCTAGTGGCGGTCTAGATGTGTCTAGTAGAGGTCTAGATGTCTCTAGTGGCGGTCTAGATGTATCCAGTATCGGTGTAGGTGTCTTTAGTAGTGGTATAGATATCTCTAGTAGTGGTGTAAATGTCTTTAGTGGCATTCTAGATGTCTCTAGTGGTGGTCTAGATTTCTCTAGTGGCGTTCTAGATGTCTCTAGTGGTGTTCTAGATGTCTCTATTGGTGGTCTAAATGTCTCTAGTGGCATTCTAGATGTCTCTAGTGGCGGTCTAGATGTCTCTAGTGGCGGTCTAGATGTCTCTAGTGGCTTTCTAGATGTCTCTAGTGGTCTAGATGTCTCTAGTGGCAGTCTAGATGTCTCTAGTGGCGTTCTAGATGTCTCTAGTGGCAGTCTAGATGTCTCTAGTGGCTTTCTAGATGTCTCTAGTGGTCTAGATGTCTCTAGTGGCAGTCTAGATGTCTCTAGTGGCTTTCTAGATGTCTCTAGTGGCGTTCTAGATGTCTCTAGTGGCTTTCTAGATGTCTCTAGTGGTGTTCTAGATGTCTCTAGTGGCGTTCTAGATGTCTCTAGTGGCGGTCTAGATGTCTCTGGTAGCGGCTTATCTCCCCTTTTAGTCCTCAACTGAATGCAAAACCGATGCACAATAACGGAGGCAATGTCCAGTATTAGATAAGTATTTCACTATGTGTATTTTGTAACCTGACTGATCCTCTACTATCTAAGGCCGTCCCGAGGACAAGTATTGATTGGGTGCTGTATGACGGTATTATGTGGACACTCTATGGATGTTTTTGATTACTGTGATAGTGCCAGCGTTCGCCATGTTTCGCTATATTGTACATGTATCATTTTCCATTTTCACCTGTATCCTGAGAAGAATAAAGCTTTTTATGTAAATGATGAATTGTATAATTCTCGGCACAGACATCGCTCTTCCTACACGCTGACTTCCTTGTCTTCCTACGTCGGTGCTCAGCCTCAGTCTCTGGGTTTGCACACATCCGCTCCGCTTTCATCTCTCGTCAGGTCCCACTGCTGCGCTTTGCGATCTCCGTTTCCTGATAAATTCACTTTGTTCGTTGGAGTGGAAAGTCCCAGTCCCACAATAAATGCCGGTGTCAGTCCACCCAATAACCGGCTCGTCGCTAGGTTGGGAATATTCAGCTGCGTCGCTTGTCAGATGTAAAGGATTTGAAATTTACTTTCTGTTCCCTCCCAGTAATCCAAAAATGTCTGCGAGTCCTGGAACGCGGCTCTACAACAATTCTCATTTACTTTGGGATTGCAACAAAAGTCAAACTTAATTGTTTGGATTCCAAAATAATCTTTTCAGCTCTCATTAATATTAATTGTTCATACACTTGGGGTGTTGTGCCGCCTCTGAGCAGAGGGATTGCGCCAGACAAGGTCTTTAAGAACATTTCCCGTCTCCACTTTAATTGTGCTAGAAAAATATTCCTAAATTACAATATAAAAATTAGGTCATTGTGAATATAGGATTTAATTTATGAAATTATCATAGAGGACAAAAAATGCTGCTGTTCTGTCCTCACTAAATGAAGCAGACTTCATGTAGCTATACATGCTGCTAAACCGCTATACCGGGGTCCAATAAGGAGACTATTTTATACATGGTGGTATATTGATGCGCTGAAACTACAAACAAAAACATATATATACACTAAGTCAATACAGGGTACATCAGGAACAAATATCATACATAATACATTAAGAATCAACATCTGCACTACTAGCTGAGGAGGGGAAACTAACTGAGCAGGCTGATCTGAGACAGAAATTAGATATAGGAAGCATGTTTACATACCAGCGATGCTGACACAAAGGGAGGAGAGAAATGTGATGTTTCCAGGATGCAGGCTGAGAGAAAATGGAGAACTGGAGGAAAAATGGGGGCTGGACTAACCATGATCCTTTGCAAAACTTTCCAGGGTGCCTTGCAACTTTCCTAGAATACATTGTGAATGGAGGGAAAATAGAAGCAAAAATGAAAGTAAAATAGAATAACACTGCGGTTATGACTCTGGCCACTAGATGGAGCCTGAAGCAATGAAAACAATAGAAACTATAGAAAACTGAACATTCTATATATTCTCAATACATCATTGGAAATATTATCAAATAGACAGTCAAAGGTTGTGAATGAGATATCGGTGACAGAACAGCTGCTGAATCTAAGAGAAGTGTTCTGCTGCTCTCATTGGCGCTCCTGCTGATGGATGTATTGCCAAATTGTGGGGGGGATGGGAAATGACAACCAATCTGGACTGTTTTCCGCATCAAACAAGTGGTTGTCACTTTTTAAGTTCATTTTTTGATTTACTGAACAATGTGGACTAATTGGGCTTTGTCAGAGTTTTTCAAGTCCACATCACTTGAGGAATTACTTCTTTGGGGAGACTTTGGAGGAGTTTTTTTCTGAACTTTTTGGAAAAATTTTTTTCTGTTGTTTAGTCTTTTGATTGGACAGTTCCTAGTTTGGAGCATTTTCAGTCAGAAGCTGCTACTAACAAGTGACCCGCACTTTCTTTTTTTCCCACCAGGCGTTTCTCAAAACCTGAAGCAGGAAAAAAGGTCAAAAGATTGAAAAGTATTTTTAGGATATAAATTAATAGGAAAAGTCTTTTAAGTGTTTTTTAAGCAATTTTTCAGGTGTTTCATGGAGTTGGACTCACTTCCCAAAAAAAACCTCCTAAAAACCAGTTTGCACATAGCCTTGCTGTATGGCCGTGCACTGGCATCACTGCAACTGAAAGGATCTGTGTTGGCAAAATACAGCTGCTACTCACAAAATCAGAATATCATCAAAAAGTGTCTCCCCTCTATTCTATAGAGTCATTACACACAGAGGGATCTATTTCACGTGTTTATTTCTGGTAATGTTGATGATTATGGCTTACAGCCAATGAAAACCCAAAAGTCATTATCTCAGTAAATTAGAATAATTAACAATAAACACCTGTAAAGGCTCCTAAGTGTTTATAAAGGTCCCTTAGTCTGTTTCAGTAGCTCCACAATCATGGGGAAGACTGCTGACCTGACAGATGTCCAGAAGGCAGTCACTGACACACTCCACAAGGAGGGGAAGCCACAAAAGGTCATTGCTACAGAAGCCGGCTGTTCACAGAGCGCTGTATCCAAGCAGATTAATGGAAAGTTGAGTGGAAGGAAAACGTGTGGTAGAGAAAGGTGCAAAAGGAAAAACTGCAGCCTGGAAAGGATTGTTAAGGAAAGGCCATTCAAAAATGTGGGGGAGATTCACGAGGAGTGGACTGCTGCTGGAGTCATTGCTTCACACCACACACAGACGTCTCCAGGACATGGGCTACAAGTGTCACATTCCTTGTGTCAGCCACTCATGACCAATAGACAACACCAGAAGTGTCTTACCTGGGCCAAGGAGAAAAAGAAAAAGAATTGGACTGTTGTCAGTGGTCCCGGAGTCTGGAGGAAGAGTGGAGAGGCCACGATCCAAGCTGCTGGAGGTCTAGTGTGAAGTCTCCACAATCAGTGATGGACATGTTAGAGCTCTTCATGCTTCCCTCTGCCGACAAGCTTTCTGGAGATGGAAATGTCATTCTCCAGCAGGACTTGGCCCCTGTCCACACTGCCAAAAGTACCAACACCTGGTGTACACACAACAGTATCACTGGGCTTGATTGGCAGCAAACTCACCTGACCTTAACCTCATGGAGAATCTATGGAGTATTGTCAAGAGGAAGATGAGAGACACCAGACCCCACAATGCAGACGAGCTGAAGGCTGCTATCAAAGCGACCTGGGCTTCCATAACCCCTCAGCAGTGCCACAGGCTGATCGCCTCCATGCCACGTCGCGTTGAAGCAGTAATTGATGCAGAAGGAGCCCCGACCAAGTATTGAGTGCATTTACTGATCATACATCTCAGGAGGACAACATTTCAGATTTTACAATCATTTTTCCAGCTGGTGTTATAAAGTATTCTAATTTACTGAGATAATGACTTTTGGGTTCTCATTGGCTGTAAGCCATAATCATCAACATTACCAGAAATAAACACGTGGAATAGATCACTCTGGGTGTAATGACTCTATAGAATAGAGGAGAGTCACTTTATGTATTGAAGAATTGAAATAAATTCACTTTTTAATGATATTCTAAGAAGCCCCTTTAGAAGGCGCAACGTTTACGTACATAGAACATGTAGACGAGGAGATTCCAGCGCTGAAGATAAGAGCAGCGTCCGAACCCATCCTCAAGTGTATAATCAGTAATGGCAACTAAGTGCTTTTTCTGGATAGATCAAGGATACCAATGGGGAAAAACTACAATATCTGCAAATAAAACAAAAAGCAAAAAACACAAATATCCTGAACTAAAAAGTAAAAAATAAACTGCAAATAATGCATAAAGGTAATAATAATAATAAGGGTATTTAGTAAACATAATTCTGATCAAAATAATGTACAAGCCATCCCGCCACGTCACGGCAACCCTTGTGGGACAGTCCCTACTCTAGTATTTAAAACCTTTCCACTTGCCAAGTGACGTGAATGTGAACAAGGATCGAGCGGCTGAACCACTAGTAACAGCTTAGGCCAGACAGGATGGCTTTCCCAGCTCAGAAAGAGGTTTTAAATACTAGAGTTAGGACTGTCCCACAAGGGTTGCCGTGACGTGGCGGGATGGCTTGTACATTATTTTGATCAGAATTATGTTTACTAAATACCCTTATTATTATTATTACCTTTATGCATTATTTGCAGTATATTTTTTTACTTTTTAGTTCAGGATATTTGTGTTTTTTGCTTTTTGTTTTCTCTGGTTAATGGTCATGTGTCAATATGCACTTACATTGTGCATACACACTAACTTTTTCAGTTCAGATTTGTTTTTTATTAATATCTGCAAATAGTACAGTGCCGAAGAAAAAAAAATCTGAGCATTTTGTTTTTGCATTCATTCTGAAGCCTTGCAATTCATGTTATTTGGGGAATGGAATATCTTCCTTACCAGGAAGCAGAATACAGTTCCTCCTTATTATAAGTATTCTAAAAAATTCTGCCCGATTTAACCCAATAAACGGCTGACAGAGGGGACTGGGAGGAGGGGGATGCAGCTGCAGTTTCTACACACTGAGAGGCGAGGGGGAACTGAAGTTGGTAGCGCTATCCTAACATCAGAAAAGCCTTCCCATACTGTAAACATAAAGACGCAGTTCACACTACTGTGAGGAGGAAAATAAGTCAGAGTCATAAAAGCTGTTTCTGTTGTGAGAGCAAAGGATCAGACATGCTAAAATGCAATATGCCCCATCCTTCCTTTATCCGTCATGTGGCAGAAAAGACGAGTCAGCACACCCTCATACACACTAGATGGTCGTCCTTTACCCCTGAAATGGGCAGGTTTGGCTAACAGTCATCTAATGCGTATGGGCACTGCAAACAGAAAGTTAAAAACAATGTAGAAAATCTTCTAAAATCTTTTTTTTCCCATATTTCAGCAAAAAATAAATAGTAATGAAGAAAAATTGGTCAATTATTACATGTATATATCTGCCCCAAAGACCTGGGAAATGCGATTAAGATGGAAGACCGCCGTATTTATAACCCCGCGTTGGATTCTTTTACCGTTACCTAGAGCCTGATAATAATTAGACTACGGACCACCAAAAAGTGTGCGAGGCGATTCAAAGCCGGGGACTCATCTGTTCATAAATCACCCGTGGATTATTAATTACATTTGGGAAATTAGCTCCCAGGTAAAGGTAGAAAATAGTCCACGAAACCGAGAAATAAGAATAAAAATCAAATAAGGCAAAAAGATCTAGAAGGAAAACAGAGATTTCACACAACACGAACTGTAGAAGAATTCTCCTCTTTACTGAGCCGAGTATGGAATTTATCATCTGCATAGAACTATATATAAATGTACTCAGTATACACACAGTACACACAAAGAGTATATACATAGTACACACACAGTACACAGCCGCAGTACACACAGTACACACAAAGAGTATATACATAGTACACACACAGTACACAGCCGCAGTACACACAGTACACACAAAGAGTATATACATAGTACACACAGAGAGTATATACACACAGTACACACAAAGAGTATATACATAGTACACACACAGTACACACACAGTACACACAAAGAGTATATACATAGTACACACACAGTACACAGCCGCAGTACACACAGTACACACAAAGAGTATATACATAGTACACACAGAGAGTATATACACACAGTACACACAAAGAGTATATACATAGTACACACACAGTACACACACAGTACACACAAAGAGTATATACATAGTACACACACAGTACACACAGTACACAGCCGCAGTACACACAGTACACACACAGTACACACAAAGAGTATATACAGTGGGGAAAAAAAGTATTTAGTCAGTCAGCAATAGTGCAAGTTCCACCACTTAAAAAGATGAGAGGCGTCTGTAATTTACATCATAGGTAGACCTCAACTATGGGAGACAAACTGAGAAAAAAAAATCCAGAAAATCACATTGTCTGTTTTTTTTTTCATTTTATTTGCATATTATGGTGGAAAATAAGTATTTGGTCAGAAACAAAATTTCATCTCAATACTTTGTGATATATCCTTTGTTGGCAATGACAGAGGTCAAACGTTTTCTGTAAGTCTTCACAAGGTTGCCACACACTGTTGTTGGTATGTTGGCCCATTCCTCCATGCAGATCTCCTCTAGAGCAGTGATGTTTTTGGCTTTTCGCTTGGCAACACGGACTTTCAACTCCCTCCAAAGGTTTTCTATAGGGTTGAGATCTGGAGACTGGCTAGGCCACTCCAGGACCTTGAAATGCTTCTTACGAAGCCACTCCTTCGTTGCCCTGGTGGTGTGCTTTTGATCATTGTCATGTTGAAAGACCCAGCCACGTTTCATCTTCAATGCCCTTGCTGATGGAAGGAGGTTTGCACTCAAAATCTCACGATACATGGCCCCATTCATTCTTTCATGTACCCGGATCAGTCGTCCTGGCCCCTTTGCAGAGAAACAGCCCCAAAGCATGATGTTTCCACCACCATGCTTTACAGTAGGTATGGTGTTTGATGGATGCAACTCAGTATTCTTTTTCCTCCAAACACGACAAGTTGTGTTTCTACCAAACAGTTCCAGTTTGGTTTCATCAGACCATAGGACATTCTCCCAAAACTCCTCTGGATCATCCAAATGCTCTCTAGCAAACTTCAGACGGGCCCGGACATGTACAGGCTTAAGCAGTGGGACACGTCTGGCACTGCAGGATCTGAGTCCATGGTGGCGTAGTGTGTTACTTATGGTAGGCCTTGTTACATTGGTCCCAGCTCTCTGCAGTTCATTCACTAGGTTCACCCGCGTGGTTCTGGGATTTTTGCTCACCGTTCTTGTGATCATTCTGACCCCACGGGGTGGGATTTTGCGTGGAGCACCAGATCGAGGGAGATTATCAGTGGTCTTGTATGTCTTCCATTTTCTAATTATTGCTCCCACAGTTGATTTCTTCACTCCAAGCTGGTTGGCTATTGCAGATTCAGTCTTCCCAGCCTGGTGCAGGGCTACAATTTTGTTTCTGGTGTCCTTTGACAGCTCTTTGGTCTTCACCATAGTGGAGTTTGGAGTCAGACTGTTTGAGGGTGTGCACAGGTGTCTTTTTATACTGATAACAAGTTTAAACAGGTGCCATTACTACAGGTAATGAGGGGAGGAAAGAGGAGACTCTTAAAGAAGAAGTTACAGGTCTGTGAGAGCCAGAAATCTTGATTGCTTGTTTCTGACCAAATACTTATTTTCCACCATAATATGCAAATAAAATGAAAAAAAAACAGACAATGTGATTTTCTGGATTTTTTTTTCTCAGTTTGTCTCCCATAGTTGAGGTCTACCTATGATGTAAATTACAGACGCCTCTCATCTTTTTAAGTGGTGGAACTTGCACTATTGCTGACTGACTAAATACTTTTTTTCCCCACTGTACATAGTACACACAGAGAGTATATACACACAGTACACACACAGTATATACACACAGTACACACACAGTACACACACAGTATATACACACAGTACACACAAAGAGTATATACACACAGTACACACACAGTATATACACAGTACACACACAGTACACACACAGTATATACACACAGTACACACAAAGAGTATATACACACAGTACACACACAGTATATACACACAGTACACACACAGTACACACACAGTATATACACACAGTACACACACAGTACACACAGTATATACACACAGTATATACACACAGTATATACACACAGTACACACACAGTATACACACAGTACACACACAGTACACACAGTATATACACACAGTATATACACACAGTATATACACACAGTACACACACAGTATATACACAGTACACACACAGTACACACAGTATATACACACACGGTATATACACACAGTACACACACAGTATACACACAGTACACACACAGTATATACACACAGTACACACACAGTACACACAGTATATACACAGTACACACACAGTATATACACAGTACACACACAGTACACACACAGTACACACAGTATATACACACAGTACACACACAGTATATACACAGTACACACACAGTACACACAGAACACACACAGTACACACACAGTACACACACACAGTATATACACACTACACACAGTATATACACAGTACACACACAGTATATACACAGTACACACACACAGTACACACACAGTACACACAGTATATACACACAGTACACACACAGCATATACACAGTACACACACAGTATATACACACAGTACATACACACAGTATATACACAGTACACACACATTACACACACACAGTACACACAGTATATACACACAGTATATACACAGTACACACACAGTACACAGGCGCAGTACACACAGTACACACACAGTATTTACACACAGTACACACACAGTATTTACACACAGTACACAGTATATACACACAGTGTACACAGTATATACACACAGTATATACACAGTACACACACAGTACACACACACAGTACACACAGTATATACACACAGTACACACACAGTACACACAGTATATACACACAGTACACACACAGTATATACACAGTACACACACAGAACACACACAGTACACACACAGTATATACACAGTACACACACAGTATATACACAGTACACACACACAGTACACACAGTACACACACATTACACACACAGTACACACAGTATATACACAGTACACACACAGTATATACACAGTACACACACAGAACACACACAGTACACACACAGTATATACACAGTACATACACACAGTACACACAGTACACACACATTACACACACAGTACACACAGTATATACACAGTACACACACAGTATATACACAGTACACACACAGTACACACAGTATATACACAGTACACACACAGTATATACACAGTACACACACACAGTACACACAGTACACACACATTACACACACAGTACACACAGTATATACACAGTACACACACAGTATATACACAGTACACACACAGTACACACACAGTACACACAGTACATACACAGTACACACACAGTATATACACAGTACATACACAGTACACACACAGTATATACACAGTATATACACACAGTACACACACAGTATATACACAGTACACACACAGTATATACACAGTACACACACAGTACACACACACAGTACACACACAGTATATACACAGTACACACAGAGTATATACACAGTACATACAAAGAGTATATACACAGTACACACACAGTACACAGGCGCAGTACACACAAAGAGTATATACACACAGTACACACAGTATATACACAGTACACACACACAGTACACAGGCACAGTACACACACAGTACACACAGTATATACACAGTACACACAGTATACACTCACAGTGCACAGTACACAGTATATACACAGTACACAGGCACAGTACACACACAGTATATACACAGTACACAGGCACAGTACACACACACAGTACACACACAGTACACACACACAGTACATGCACACAGTACACACAGTATATACACAGTACACACAGTATACACACACAGTACACAGGCACAGTACACACAGTATATACACAGTACACAGGCACAGTACACACACAGTACACACACAGAACACACACAGTACATGCACACAGTACACACAGTATATACACAGTACACACAGTATACACACAGTACACAGGCACAGTACACAGAGTATATACACAGGCACAGTACACGCACAGTATATACACACAGTACACACACAGTACACAGGCACAGTACACACACACAGTACACACAGTATATACACACAGGCACAGTACACACACAGTACACACACAGTATATACACAGTACACGCACAGTATATACACAGTACACACAGTATATACACAGTACACAGGCACAGTACACACAGTATATACACACAGTACACACACAGTACACACACACAGTACACAGGCACAGTACACACACAACACACAGTACACGCCATCTTACTGCTGACAACTGTGGTAACAATTTTGCACACAATGGAGGTATTTTCATGCCGACTGTCATGGGGACACCCTGTGGTGCCCCATTCCTGGACCTTTTGGAGAGTTTTTTTTTGGATTTTCAATTGATGGACTATTCCTATAACATACAATCAATTTATGGCTGGGGCGGGTACTATCCTTTGGACCTCCATTGATCAGAGGAATAGCTTGAAAGACAAAATGTTCCAACAAGCCCCTTGGCCTCTTTGTGGTACGCGGCATGTCAGTCCATTACAGTGGTCTCCGCTGCACTACAAGGCTCAGCCACACGTGTATGTTTGATACGGTCAGGATTACTGGGGTTGGACCCCCACTGAGTATGCCCAATTTATGTATCATAATGAAATGCTACAAATTGCAAACCCTCGAGCACAAGGTGAGCGAATCTATTTATGGTCGATTGTATTTGCTTTTAATTTCAATTTTTTTTGCGATAGCGGCCTGCTGATTCTGTTTAGGGCTTAAAATAGGGCAAAACATCACACTCCTATCGCCCCTCACCTGTACCGGTGCCGCAGGTCCCCGCTTGGTACTGTGCTGGCTTGCTTCCTCCTTCCAACTCCAGTCTTCTCCTCTATCTTCAGTCTTCTGACACTCACCACACCGAAGGTGACGTCATGACATTGTAGGGTGACACGCGTCGTGGCACTGCACAAGATCTAGTAAACGCAGGAGCCTCCAAAAAGTAAGGACTGAAAAGACGAGAAGCCTGGAGCCGGAGGAAGGATGTGACCCAGGGAGGACCGGGCGGGAGGCGAGGCCCAGCACAGGTCAGGGGTGAGGGGAGTATGATATTTTTTATTATTTCTTAACCCCCTGCTCTGGAGTCTGGAAAAACCTCAGAACATGAAAAGAGGCTTTTATCAGAAATTTGATTTTAAATTCAAGGGTAATCAAACGTCCCGCCCAGATCTGATAACATTTTGGCACATTGGAGCCTAAACCCCCCAAATTACACATAACAAAAGTAACGTCGTTAAAGAGATAAAAATGGTAAAAAAAAAATATATAGCAATTTCTCTTCCATTAAAGACTTTTCTATTTTTATTTATTTCTCGGAAGGAAATGATTTGATCTTGTTATCAGCTCTCTGCTATCTTGTTCGTTCCAGTGGTTGGACCCATGCCGACAGACCTCACAGAACGTCCTCCTGCCGATTGCTTAGACAAAGAGGCATATTTATCAGGGTCACAGCCCAACGCATTCATCATGGCAATTTGGTCTTGACAAATGTTTGTTCGTTCTTTGCGTGTTTTTCCTTCTTTATTTTATTTTATGGTCCTCGGTAAGTGGAATGAAATCTTTAAGAGTCGCTCTCAGCTCTTCCATTCCTCCTATTACATCAATCTTCTCCTTTTGTTAAAGACATGTCATTTCCAGTAAATGGTGGCCACATTTCAGAGATATTTCTCAACCTTGGACCCAATGTTCTAGAACTGAACCTTTCCATTCAGTGCAGGTTTCAACATGGCGGCTGCAATTTCACGGATACAATGTTAATGTCAGGGAAGTATAGATTTCATGTTGTAGAAAGGAAGATGAGGTATCGGTTAAGAGGAGTCTTCTGTAGACTCACTTTCCCTATTCAGCCGATGTAACCTCAGAAACTCAGAATAAGGAAAAGGTATCAACTACATGATATACAATGTTATTCTGTAAGGTGATCATTGAACATTCCAGGCCACAATTACCATTGAGTGATGATAGGATCCATGTAAGGTGGTGGATAACAGACCAAGAATATCTATTTGTTAAGGTGAATGTGTTACCAGTTCTCTTAATCGGGAGAGCGCACTTTACCCCGTATTAGTAAGTTTGGCTGCTTTTTTTGGGTGGGATAATTTTTGGAACGAAACTTCAAGACATCGGAAGCTCAGTTGACGTTTATTATGGACCCCATTGTAAGTCAAGAAAAGGCAAAAAGTGCTTTGGATCAGTTAAGACAATTCTTTTTAATGATTGCAGGACTTGGGCTGAATCGGAAACACATGGCCATCCTAACTGCTCTCCATCCCAAGTGCTCTCCATTCTGGCTCATAGATGACTACACCATTTTATGACATGCCATGATCAGACATCCCTTTTAAGGAATAAGTGGAACTCTGGCTAAGGGCAATGATGCTAGTTTTGATCTATGAGGCCCATTGCGTAAATTCTCATATCTCATATTTGTAGACTATGCTCAATGGATGGTGAAACGTCGTTAAAGTTCTAGATAACAAATGGTCGCTGGTTTTCTACTGTGACTGTCACTCATAATATCTAGGACATGACTCTAGTTAGCACCTTGCACCGTCCCTGGATACATATCTGGTGCACCAAACAATCACAATAATCCTTGTAACATCCGGATAGATGGATTCACCAGTGGGGAATGATGCCCCAGAATTATACAGACATCGAAATGATATTCATGAGTGTGAGATGTTGACAATTATTATCTTAGCATTGACGTAAACCCCAGCGCTCCTCATTATTAGGAAAACTAAAGGTACTAATAAAACATATATGGCCGACGGAAGTGAGCAAGGCAAAGTGTGGAGCCTATGTGCACTCATCTTTGTGGTTCTCGGGCGTCTACAGACGCTTTATGGCTCATTTTTACTCAATAAAAGATTTCCTCCTGCTGTTGTCTCCTACCACCATACGCCTCTTTCTGATTTCCCCTAGGAAGTACAGATTAGCCCACCATCCAAAATTTGCAACCATGCAAGCCACCCATGTAAAAGCAGAATGGAGCCAAGCAGAGCAAACTGAGCCAAGTCCATGCACCACCACAACTAGAGGTCCACAAATCCAGGCTTTTTAAGTTCTATCCTTCTTTCATCTACTTTCTCTATTTCAGGCACTTCTGATAATGAAGGTAGCCCCTCTTGTATGCTGGACCCTCAAATATCTGCTTTGTCTGCTACTCTGTAATTAGTTCTTGGCAATCACATCCTTTATGGGGTTTCCCTATCACATGTACCCCTGACACAACCACTACGGTATGACTGATCGATGAGGGCTTGATTGTTGCCACATCTTACAA
Organism: Dendrobates tinctorius; assembly: GCF_039654945.1. NCBI lineage: Eukaryota > Metazoa > Chordata > Amphibia > Anura > Dendrobatidae > Dendrobates > Dendrobates tinctorius. Next base: position 27,474,850 of record NW_027361806.1, on the reverse strand, counting down.
TTCAAAGAACAGGAATAGTCCTCCCACTCTGCAGATTCCAGGTGGGCATCCACAGTCTTAAGTTTGGTTGACATCTCAGTGGTTGGACCACTATGCCTCTATATGCAATATTACTTTAAGGAAGAGAGATTACGTATGAATGGTGGCCGCTATGGCAGCTCCATTCTATGTCTACAACAACTCTACATGCAACCCCATTCTAAAAATTGGTGGAAGTGATTATATCGCTGTGGTCCCATTACGTTACTGGTGAGTGATTGTCCATGCATGGCCAACTCTCCAACTCATCTGGACCTCTATCGGTCTTGAGTATACAGATGCCCATACAGTTGTCAGTGCATCACTTATCATTATGGTACTGTGACATATAGGACGATAGCCGTCTAACCACTGCGAAAACGATATCTGGAGATTGTGCTCATGTGTAGAGTTCACACTGGATACTCAATCTCTTGTCGTTAAAGTAATAGTGCATACAAGACAGTAGCCTGTCTACTCGAAGACTGTAGAGTTGGCTATGCTTGCCCAATTACTGACTTATCAAGTAATGAGAATTTAGGATACACCACACACTCTATCGGTTTTGTATGCAAATAATTAAGTTTTATTCACGAGACATAAACAGGGGAACAAAACAGATATATAGAAAGCGACCGGAAGTTATATGGCGTTTTCACCCTCCCGAGTCTTACTCATAAAGTCGCTTAGTAATAGAAATAATATGTAGATTGAAAAATCCCCAAAGAAATGTGGGAACTGCTGCTTTATAGAGATAATGATATTTAATAAATTGGATAATGTCCACCCAGGTTCGGGACCTGATGACCAGTGTACAGTACAGACCAAAAGTTTGGACACACCTCATTTAAAGAGTTTTCTTTATTTTCATGACTATGAAAATTGTAGATTCACTCTGAAGGCATCAAAACTATGAATTAACACATGTGGAATTATATAATTAACAAAAAAGTGTGAAACAACTGAAAATATGTCTTATAGGCTCTTCAAAGTAGCCACCTTTTGATTTGATTACTGTTTTGCACACTATTGGCATTCTCTTGATGAGCTTCAAGAGGTAGTCACCGGAAATGGTTTTCACTTCACAGGTGTGCCCTGTCAAGTTAATAAGTGGGATTTCTTGCCTTATAAATGGGGTTGGGACCATCAGTTGTGTTGTGCAGAAGTCTGGTGGATACACAGGTGATAATCCTACTGAATAGACTGTTAGAATTTGTATTATGGCAAGAAAAAAAGCAGCTAAGTAAAGAAAACGAGTGGCCATCATTACTTTAAGAAATGAAGGTCAGTCAGTCCGAAAAATTGGGAAAACTTTGAAAGTGTCCCCAAGTGCAGTGGCAAAAACCATCAAGCGCTACAAAGAAACTGGCTCACATGAGGACCGCCCCAGGAAAGGAAGACCAAGAGTCACCTCTGCTGCGGAGGATAAGTTCATCCGAGTCACCAGCCTCAGAAACCCAGGTTAACAGCAGCTCAGATTAGAGACCAGGTCAATGCCACACAGAGTTCTAGCAGCAGACACATCTCTACAACAACTGTTAAGAGGAGACTTTGTGCAGCAGGCCTTCATGGTATAATAGCTGCTAGGAAACCACTGCTAAGGACAGGCAACAAGCAGAAGAGACTTGTTTGGGCTAAAGAACACAAGGAATGGACATTAGACCAGTGGAAATCTGTGCTTTGGTCTGATGAGTCCAAATTTGGGATCTTTGAAGCATGGAGGAGGAGGTGTGATGGTGTGGGGGGGGGGCTTTGCTGGTGACACTGTTGGGGATTTATTCAAAATTGAAGGCATACTGAACCAGCATGGCTACCACAGCATCTTGCAGCGGCATGCTATTCCATCCGGTTTGCGTTTAGTTGGACCATCATTTGTTTTTCAACAGGACAATGACCCCAAACACACCTCCAGGCTGTGTAAGGGCTATGTGACCAAGAAGGAGAGTGATGGGGTGCTACACCAGATGACCTGGCCTCCACAGTCACCAGACCTGAACCCAATCGAGATGGTTTGGGGTGAGCTGGACCGCAGAGTGAAGGCAAAAGTGCCAACAAGTGCTAAGCATCTCTGGAAACTCCTTCAAGACTGTTGGAAGACCATTTCCGATGACTACCTCTTGAAGCTCATCAAGAGAATGCCAAGAGTGTGCAAAGCCGCAATCAAAGCAAAAGGTGGCTACTTTGAAGAACCTAGAATATAAGACATATTTTCAGTTGTTTCACACTTTTTTGTTAATTATATAATTCCACATGTGTTAATTCATAGTTTTGATGCCTTCAGAGTGAATCTACAATTTTCATAGTCATGAAAATAAAGAAAACTCTTTGAATGAGAAGGTGTGTCCAAACTTTTGGTCTGTACTGTATATCAGCGGCGCTCCCGCGCCTTGCTGCTGGTGGCGTGATCAAGTAATGAAGCATAAGAAACCTGTCCATCCCCAGGGACCTCCACCAATCTTGACAATGTGTGCTTGGCAATATTGGTGGAGGTCCCCGTGGTCATCTATGATTATCTGGTGTACTCTATCATTTCAAGGTAGAGATTCTGTCTATGTATGACAAATTCTATGGGCATCTGAATTCTCAAGATAGGTGGAGGCCCCTGGGGATGGACAGGTTTCTTATGCTTCTTTACTTTATAAGTCAGTAATTGGACAAGTACGCCCAACTCCGCAGTCTTCGAGTAGACAGGCTACTGTCTTGTAGGCACTATTACTTTAACAAGGGATTGTACATCCAATGTGAACTCTACACATGAGCACAATCTCCAGATATTGTGTTCCCAGTGGCTCCCCGGCTATGGTCCTATATGTCACGTTACCATAATGATAAGTGATGGTGCGTGCTCTGACAACCTATGGGCATCTCCATACACAAGACTGATGGAGGTCCTTTTGATCGGCGCCTATGGAGCAGATATTTGTGACTTATCTAACTTATATGACATAAAAATCTCTGGTAAAAAAAACACTTCACAGAGGGACAATACAGACGTGCTGCTCCTCTAAGATGACAGTGTGTACATCATTACTGGTCTTCATGTGATGGTAAAGAGAAACGAGATACATGAAGTCCTCAGAATGATTGACGTGAGCTCTGTCACCGCGTAGTCATTAGGTAATACAAAATCAATGTGCCCTTCATGTAAGCATTAAATCAATGGAGGAACGTTCTCTCTTGGACAATCGGCGCTTGGAAATAACTGGACAACCTTGACTTGATTATTGATACGCTCCAAAAGATTTATTATAAAGTCACTAGAAATATTGGAAGAAACCTAGGAATGTTATTGTAGAAGCACAGACATGGCGCTCTGGGCCGGGAGAATGATGGGATTGTTCCCGGACAGATCGGCTACAGGCCCAGAGCAAACATCACGCTGGTTTCATGTTAGCAATTTCTTTTTACAATCCCGGTAATATCAGAATAATATCATCACTTACCCTGTCAATACTGCCGTAATCTCAGGAATATAAACCCAAGAATGATGCAATAACTCTACAACGTCTAGTCCGTCGTCACCGGCGTGGACCTGTAGCATCGTAGGGCGGTCGAGCTTTGCCTATTAGTATTGAGGCTCAACTGATTAGATCGAGAAAACCTCATCTCATTGTAACATCTCAGAAATGATAAAACATTGCGCGTGGTCTGCAAACTGTGCCACAAATGTGGCGGAAGCCGGCGCAACATGACAACTCACAGTTTACGGAGTTCTGGTTGGGACAAAAGTGCACACTATGGCAGCGCAACATTGCAAGAGAAATAAGAGAGGAGAGCGACGGTGACATTTACCTGGAGTGGGGGACAAATTCTTCTGCGCTTGAAGGAATGGAGATGGATATATAATTAAGGCTTTTATTCACACCAACGCGTTTCAGTGCCAGACAGGTGACTTTTTCAAGGCAAAAAAACAAATATCATGGCATGGCTCAGAGAACACACTGGGATTGAGTCATGTGTTGGAGAGCACTGGTCTAATCCAACAGGGGCCACTGGTAAAATATCTGGCCCTGCATAGTAAAATCTGACAATGTGGCTTCTGATGGCTTCATTCTAAAAGGTAAAGATGGTCAATGGACTGTACAGCAAGTGGTTAACTCACTAGTCACTCGCTGTTTACTTTATAAATGAATGTTTTTGGTACTTATGGGTAAACGGTATCTAAATCCTGTGTAGCCGGATTACTGGAGCAGCGGCTGCAGGGAGAAAATGATGCTTGATTCTCTGTTGTGAGTTCATTTTCCCCTTCACTACTGAGGCCCAAGGAACTCCCTCTTCTGGTGAAGAAAGGTAGTGAGCCTGATTGTCAAACACCTGGGGCTGATGATGATGACTGGCTGAGTGGAGTTAATGACTGGATATAAGGCTGCCGACGCCCTTCTGGCCTGCGGGTGATTTCTCTGTGGACTTCTAGGAAACCAGTCTGATTCCTGCTCATCTAAAGCTAAGATTTCTGCTTTGCCTTTTTGCATTAGTGTTTTGTTTTCCTTGCTTTTCTGGATTCTGCCATTCCCTGCTGGGGTGAGCTGAATCTTCTTTTGCCTGTTGCTCTGTCTTCAGAATATTCCTGAGTACTGACATAGCTTTTTTGAAGCCTAGCGTCTTCAGGGCCTTTTTACTGTCAGTTTGTTGGCTCTTATTTTCATAGGGTTTTTCACGGATTGCAGACAGCAGCCTTCCTGTCCTTTCCTATCTAAGCTAGCGTGGGCCCCATCTTTGCTCAGTCTATCTTTCTGTCTGTGTTTTGTTCTTTCTTCTTGCTTCGCCGTCATTATATGTGGGGGGGCTGTCTTTTGCTTTGGGGTCTGCTCTGGGGCAGTTTAGATTTCCCTTTCTGTCTTTAGGCTATGTAGTCCTCCGGCTGTGATCGAGGGGCCTAGGGCATCGTAGGAGCCCCCCACGGCTACTGCTAGTTGTGTTGATAGGTTCAGGGGTCTGCAATCCGATAGCTGCCAACTTCTCTGGTTTTCTGGACTTAGCTAGCATTTCTATTTTTGCCTCCTACGGTGACTCAATCATAACTGAATCACCCGCCATACCGCAGATTCTAGGGTACTCAATAGCAGGAAAGAATTGTATAAAAAAAAAAAAAAGTGTGTATATTTTTTCCTCTATATCTCTGAGGCCGTAGGGGGAATTTTTTTTTTTCTCAATGGAGATAAAGCAATTGTCTGATCGTGTGGAGCAGCTCGCTGCGGAAGTGTGGGGAATTTCCGCCTACCTTGCTCATTCACATGCTGCTGAACCAAAGATTCCTACACCTGATGTATTTTTTGGGGATCGGTCTAAATTTTTGAATTTCAAAAATAATTGTAAATTATTTTTTGCCTTGAAGCCTAACTCGTCAGGGAGCTCCGCGCAGCAGGTTAAAATTGTCATCTCTTTGCTGCGTGGCGATCCCCAGGATTGGGCGTTTTCTTTGAAACCAGATGATCCTATTCTGACTAATGTGAACGCATTTTTTCAGGCCTTGGGGTTGTTGTATGACGAACCTAATGCCATTGATCAGGCTGAAAAGACCCTGCTGGCATTGAGCCAGGGTCGTGATTCTGCAGAATTGTACTGTCAAAAATTCCGAAAGTGGGCAGTACTTACTACCTGGAATGATAATGCCTTGGCTGCTCTCTTTCGGAAGGGGTTGTCAGAAGCCATAAAAGATACTATGGTGGGATTTCCTGTTCCCTCTGGTCTTGACGATTCTATGTCTTTAGCCATTCAGGTTGATCGGCGTTTACGCGAACGCAGAGCTGCACGAGAGGTGTTGCCACCTGTTGACCAAATGTCTGAACCTATGCAATGTGATAGAGTTTTTTCCAGAGAGCAGCGTCAGGAATTCAGAAGGCGTAATAAGTTGTGTTTTTTCTGTGGAGATGCCTCACATATTATTTCTGTCTGTCCTAAACGCGAGAAACGCTTTGCACACACGTTTTCTGTTGGTGGTGTTCAACCTAAGTTTCTTCTGGCTATTACTCTGATCTGCTCCCTGTCCACATTTTCCGCCAAGGCTTTTGTGGATTCGGGAGCAGCTCTAAATCTAATGGACTTGGATTTTGCTAAACGTTGTGGATTTCTGATGACACCTCTGCAGACGCCTATCCCTTTGAGGGGGATTGATGCTACTCCTTTGGCTAAAAATAAACCTCAGTTTTGGACCCAGGTGGTAATGCGGGTCGCCCCAGACCATCAAGAAAATTGCAGTTTTTTTGTGTTATATAATCTGCATGATACTATTGTTCTGGGGTTTCTGGGATTGGAAATCTGTGTCTGTGGTGAGTTGGGGTTGTCGATGTGCCTTTAGTGAGGCTCCGGTGTTTTCCACCTCTCCTCAGTCGCATGATGTTCCTGATTATTTGGCGGACTTTTATGATGTATTTAGTGAGAATGAGCCTGCGTCTCTGCCTCCTCATAGGAGTTATGACTGTGCTATTGAACTGAGCCCGGGGTGTAAATTTCCCAAGGGTCGGCTCTTCAATTTATCTGTACCCGAGCACGAGGCTATGCGGTCCTATATTAAGGAGGCGTTGGAGAAGGGTCATATTAGACCATCCTCGTCACCCTTAGGTGCCGGTTTTTTTTTGTAGCCAAAAAGGATGGATCATTAAGACCTTGTATTGATTATCGTGCTCTCAACAAAATTACTGTTAAATATCAGTATCCGTTACCCCTGATTTCTGATCTATTCTCCAGAGTTAAAGGTGCTTGCTGGTTTACCAAGCTTGACCTCAGGGGGGCGTATAATCTTATTCGCATTAAGCATGGGGATGAATGGAAGACGGTGTTTAATACTCCGGAGGGACATTTTGAGTAACTGGTGATGCCTTTTGGGCTCACTAATGCCCCTTCTGTCTTCCAGTGCTTCATGAACGATATTTTCCGAGATTTTGTCGATAAATTTTTGATTATCTATCTGGATGATATTTTGATCTTCTCCAAGGATTGGGATTCTCATGTGGAACATGTTCGGACTGTGTTCCGGATCTTGAGGGAGAATTCCCTGTATGTCAAAGGATCTAAATGCCTTTTTGGAGTACAGAGGATTTCTTTTTTGGGATTTATTTTGTCCCCGTCAACTATTGAAATGGACCCGGCCAAGGTACAGGCCATTTACGATTGGGTTCAGCCCACTTCTTTGAAGGCCCTCCAGAAGTTTTTGGGTTTTGCTAATTTTTATCGGAAATTTATAGCAAAATTTTCTAGTATTGCCAAGCCATTGACTGATTTGACTAAGAAGGGTGCTGATGTGTTAAATTGGTCTCCGGAGGCTGTTTCTTCCTTTCAGGAGCTGAAGCGAAGATTCACCTCCGCCCCGGTTTTGCGGCAACCTGATGTCTCACTTCCGTTCCAGGTAGAGGTGGATGCTTCTGAGATTGGTGCAGGAGCTGTTTTGTCCCAAAAGGATCCTGTAACATCTAAAATGAATCCCTGTGCTTTCTTTTCCCGAAAGTTCTCTCCATCTGAACGTAACTATGATGTGGGGAATCGGGAACTGTTAGCCATGAAATGGGCATTTGAGGAGTGGAGACATTGGTTGGAGGGAGCTAAGCATCAAGTCGTGGTCCTCACTGACCACAAGAATTTGATTTACCTAGAGTCGGCTAAGCGCTTGAACCCTAGACAGGCTAGGTGGGCCTTGTTTTTTACACGTTTTGATTTTGTGGTTTCTTTTCTTCCTGGAACTAAGAATGTCAAGGCTGACACCCTCTCTAGGAGCTTCTTTGCTGATTCTCCTGTGGTGACCAAGCCTGCTACCATCTTAGGCAAAGGGGTAGTTCTTTCTGCCATCTCGCCCGATTTGAGACATGCTCTGGAAGAGTTCCAGGAGGACAAACCTGAGCGTTGTCACAGTGGAAAGTTGTATGTTCCTGACCAGTGGAAGAAGAGAGTGATGTCTGAAGTTCATTGTTCTGCTTTGGTTGGTCATCCAGGTATTTTTGGTACTAGAGATCTGGTGAGTCAGTCTTTTTGGTGGCCCTCCTTGTCTCGTGATGTCAGGAATTTTGTGCAGTCCTGTGGGACGTGCTCCCGGTCTAAATCGTGTTCTCGCTCTAGTGGGTTGTTGATGCCTTTGCCTGTCCCCAAGAGGTCATGGACCCATATTTCAATGGATTTCATCTCTGATATGCCTGTCTCTCAAAGGATGACTGTTATTTGGGTGATTTGTGATAGGTTCTCTAAGATGGTTCATCTTGTACCACTCCCTAAGTTGCCGTCTTCCTCTGAATTGGTGCCCCTGTTTTTACAACAGGTGGTTCGCTTGCACGGGATTCCTGAGAACATTGTATCTGACAGAGGAGTCCAGTTTGTGTCTAGATTTTGGAGAACTTTCTGTTCCAAGCTGGGAATTCAGTTGTCCTTCTCCTCTGCTTTTCACCCTCAGACCAATGGACAGACAGAGAGAACAAACCAGACCTTGGAGTCATATTTATGCCCAGGGGTTGACACTGTGGTGGAGAGAATGCACCAGATCTGGGACCAAGTGGTGGATAAGTTGTCTCTCTCCCAGGAAAAGGCCCAGCGGTTTTCCAACCGACATAGGACCATTGGTCCCCAATTTAAGGTTGGTGATATGGTGTGGTTATCATCAAAAAATATTGCTATGAAGGTGGCTTCTCCTAAGTTTAAGCATAGATTTATTGGACCTTACAAGATTGTGGAGATTATTAATCCGGTCTCTTTTCGTTTGGCTCTTCCTGTCACGTTTAAAATCCATAATGTGTTCCATAAATCTTTGTTGAAGAGGTTTGTTGAACCTGTTGTTCCGGGGGTGGCACCTCCAGACCCTGTATTGGTTGAAGGTAACATGGAATATGAGGTAGAGAAAGTACTGGATTCCCGTCTGGCTAGACGGAGACTCCAGTATTTGGTTAAGTGGAAGGGTTATGGTCAGGAGGATAATTCCTGGGTCTCTGCCTCTGATATTCATGCCAAAAGATTGGTGCGTGCCTTTCATCGGGCTCACCCTGATCGCCCTGGTGGCGTGGTTGAGGGTTCGGTGACCCCTCCTCAAGGGGGAGGTACTGTTGTGAGTTCATTTTCCCCTTCACTACTGAGGCCCGAGGAACTCCCTCTTCTGGTGAAGAAAGGTAGTGAGCCTGATTGTCAAACACCTGGGGCTGATGATGATGACTGGCTGAGTGGAGTTAATGACTGGATATAAGGCTGCCGACGCCCTTCTGGCCTGCGGGTGATTTCTCTGTGGACTTCTAGGAAACCAGTCTGATTCCTGCTCATCTAAAGCTAAGATTTCTTCTTTGCCTTTTTGCATTAGTGTTTTGTTTTCCTTGCTTTTCTGGATTCTGCCATTCCCTGCTGGGGTGAGCTGAATCTCCTTTTGCCTGTTGCTCTGTCTTCAGAATATTCCTGAGTACTGACATAGCTTTTTTGAAGCCTAGCGTCTTCAGGGCCTTTTTACTGTCAGTTTGTTGGCTCTTATTTTCATAGGGTTTTTCACGGATTGCAGACAGCAGCCTTCCTGTCCTTTCCTATCTAAGCTAGCGTGGGCCCCATCTTTGCTCTGTCTATCTTTCTGTCTGTGTTTTGTTCTTTCTTCTTGCTTCACCGTCATTATATGTGGGGGACTGCCTTTTGCTTTGGGGTCTGCTCTGGGGCAGTTTAGATTTTGCTTTCTGTCTTTAGGCTATGTAGTCCTCCGGCTGTGATCGAGGGGCCTAGGGCATCGTAGGAGCCCCCCACGGCTACTGCTAGTTGTGTTGATAGGTTCAGGGGTCTGCAATCCGATAGCTGCCAACTTCTCTGGTTTTCTGGACTTAGCTGGCATTTCTATTTTTGCCTCCTACGGTGACTCAATCATAACAATTCTCCCTGCAGCCGCTCACTTCCCAGTCACCGGGGGGGGGGGGGGGGGGGGGGGTGCAAGGAGCTCACAGTCACCACTCACTATACTGTGAGCGCAGAGCAAACACTCCTCAGCAATCTGACAACCTGTTCTGCAGTCTATGTGTGCAGCAAGTTTGTGCAGCGTCTGTGTGTAGCATGTGTGTGTGTAGCGATTGTGTGCAGAGTCTGCAGCGTCTGTGCAGCGTCTGTATGCAGCGAGTGTGTGCAGCATCCGTGTGCAGCGTCTGTACAATGTTGGTATACAGCGAGTGTTTGTAGCGTCTGTATGCAGCGAGTGTGTGCAGTGTTGGTATACAGCGAGTGTGTGCAGCGTCTGTATGCAGCGAGTGTGTGCAGCATCCGTGTGCAGCGTCTGTGCAATGTTGGTATACAGCGAGTGTGTGCAGCGTCTGTATGCAGCGAGTGTGTGCAGCATCCGTGTGCAGCGTCTGTGCAATGTTGGTATACAGCGTGTGTGTAGCGTCTGTATGCAGCGAGTGTGTGCAGCGAGTGTGTGCAGCATCCGTGTGCAGCCTCTGTATGCAGCGAGTGTGTGCAGCATCCGTGTGCAGCGTCTGTATGCAGCGAGTGTGTGCAGCATCCATGTGCAGCGTCTGTATGCAGCGAGTGTGTGCAGCATCCGTGTGCAGCGTCTGTATGCAGCGAGTGTGTGTAGCATCCGTGTGCAGTGTCTGTGCAGTGTTGGTATACAGCGAGTGTGTGCAGCGTCTGTATGCAGCGAGTGTGTGCAGCGTCTGTATGCAGCGAGTGTGTGCCGCATCCGTGTGCAGTGTCTGTGCAGTGTTGGTATACAGCGAGTGTGTGCAGCGTCTGTATGCAGCGAGTGTGTGCAGCGAGTGTGTGCAGCATCCGTGTGCAGTGTCTGTGCAGTGTTGGTATACAGCGAGTGTGTGCAGCGTCTGTATGCAGCGAGTGTGTGCAGCGAGTGTGTGCAGCATCCGTGTGCAGCGTCTGTGCAGTGTTGGTGTACAGCGAGTGTGTGCAGCGTCTGTGTGCAGCGTCCGTGTGCAGCGTCTGTGCAGTGTTGGTATGCAGCGAGTGTGTGCAGCGTCTGTATGCAGCGAGTGTGTGCAGCGAGTGTGTGCAGCATCCGTGTGCAGCGTCTGTATGCAGCGAGTGTGTGCCGCATCCGTGTGCAGCGAGTGTCTGCAGGCTGTGAACTATTAGGAGTGATTACAGCGCTAACTGTATAGAGATCAGTGACTATAATCACGCCCTGATGACTGGAAGTGAACGGCTGCAGGGAGAATAACACTTCTTTTTTTTCTTGCAGCCACTGCTATAAACCGGCTAGACAGGAGTTAAACGCTATTTACCTAGATTGCCGCTATATCCGCAGATAAATAGCATTTCTGGACAGAACAGATTACCTTTAAAAATACTGATACAAAGAGTGCAATTTCCTTGAATGGGACTGAGCTGCAATACCAGATACAACCCACAGACAGGAGGGGGCGCTGCTCTTGAAAATAATAATAATATTCTGTTTCCTGATCTCAGACAATCAAATATATCACAAATTTGTTACAAAATAGGAAAGAAATCGCTGCAATAGAGAGCAGGAGACACCTGCCGCTGCCGGAGCTGGAGTCTTTTATACTTTGGGAAGAGTGGAAACTGAAGCTTTTCTTGATTATTTTGTAATATACAATCTATTCCAGTCTGTGGAAGACTTTCCCATTCAGTATTCAGAAGAACAAACTCTTGTCAGTTGCACCTGTGACAGCCAATTGCCAGGAGAGCGCTTTCCCCTCACTGAAACTATGAAACTGTGAACATATCACGCCGCATCTTACAAGTGACATGAAGAGATGCTGAACTGAGCTTTCGAGCCACATTACTCCCTTCACCCAATATATGCCAGGCAGCTCCCGCTCGCTGTCTCTCTGCCACTCGCTTGCTGTTTCTCTCGCTCGCTGTCTCTCTCGCTCGCTGTCTCTCTCTGCCCCTCGCTCGCTGTCTCTCTCTGCCCCTCGCTCGCTGTCTCTCTCTCTGCCCCTCGCTCGCTGTCTCTCACTGCCACTCGCTTGCTGTCTATCTCTGCCACTCGCTCGCTGTCTCTCTGCCACTCGCTCGCTGTCTCTCTCTGCCACTCGCTCGCTGTCTCTCTCTGCCACTCGCTCGCTGTCTCTCTGCCACTCGCTCGCTATCTCTCTGCCACTCGCTCGCTGTCTCTCTGCCACTCGCTCGCTGTCTCTGCCACTCGCTCGCTGTCTCTGCCACTCGCTCGCTGTCTCTCTGCCACTCGCTCGCTGTCTCTCTCGCTCGCTCTCTTTCCAGCTTGCACAAATTCTTGTTTTTATTTATTTGCAGCCGCTCCTCTCTGTCCTGTCGTCTCTGGGTCTAACCTCTTCTAAATAAATGGATCTGCCTGGTAACAGGACTCCCCATTCCTCCTGGGAATCTTACCGTCCTACCAGGAATCTTGACATTTTTATTTATTTTTTTTGAATCTGCAGAATGTGGGAGGTTATTAGCGGTAACGATCAGTAACTGCTGGTGGAAACAAGTGAATGTTCTGCTATAGATAGTCTAACGTTTTGTAGACGAGGGCAGAGGCGTCTTCCCAATCTCAGGGGTCCTCTAATCAGCAGGAGGGCGGCGGGCCCCGCATGTGTGCCGACGGTACTGCCAGCCATCGTCGCATCGGACGAGCATCAACTGTCCGCCATAATGGAGACCATTCTCTATGACTGATGCCATCGATTCTCCGGCATCTCGGCAGTGACGCCATAGTCTTAGAGATGGCTGATGAGGACTGTAGTGTGAACTGCGGCCGAGCGCTGATATCTGCCCCATACACATTATGGCACGACGGCGGCCCATCAGGGCATCGTTACCGGTGACGTTCTTCGCACGATACTTATTTTATTACTTGGTGGGAAAATAGAACGAGAAAATGACCCAGCGCCTCGTGAGGGTCCGATGATCACACCCAGGATGGCTGACGATTCTTACCAAATCCATGAACTATGGGTCTCGCGAGGGATCCCCCCAGCACCCCGGCATTATTTAGGTGGTGGCATTTGCATCTCTGCAGTCTTTAGGCCATGACAAGTCATTGAGGTTGTGGAATGATGCCGCCATTGTCGAGGCCTTAAACCGTAACAGTCACTTTAATTTGTATTTAATCAATCAATTGTGAAAATAAGCAACTTTATTATTTATCTTCGAGAAATCCGCTGCTTTTCCCTCTGGATTCGTCTTTCACTCTCAATTCATGGATAAGAGCTGTAAAATCTGTATTCAGTGAAGACAAATTATTGCATTACTGAAATTCTATGGAGAGAAGAGGGAGGAGCTACACAGAGGGGGAGGAGCTAGATGCAGACATGGAGGGAGGGAGAAGCTAGAGGAAGACACAAACAGAGGGGGAGGAGCTAGAGGCAGGCACATACAAGGGGGAGGAGCTAGAGGTAGACAAAGGAGACACAGAGGGAGGAGCTAGAGGCAGGCACAACAAAGGGGAGGAGCTAGAGATAGACATGGAGGGAGGGAGAAGCTAGAGGAAGACACAAACTGAGGGGAAGGAGCTAGAGGCAGGCACAACAAGGGGGAGGAGCTAGAGGTAGACAAAGGGAAGTAACTAGAAGAGACAGAGAGGGAGGAGCTAGAGGCAGGCACATACAAATGGGAGGAGCAAGGAGCTAAAGGTAGACACAAAGGGGAAGGAACTAGAGGAAGACACAGAGAGGGAGGAGCTAGAGACAGTACAAAGGAGGGAGGAGCTAGAGGTAGACAGAGTAGGAGGAGCTAGAAACATACATTCTTTGGCAAGTTCTTCTGAAGCACAGTTAGTTCTCCATGTGAGCGCTGCCATCTCTCCAGTATTCACTGAAGGTAGATTTTACTTTACTATTTAGTGTTTTACTTTTGGAAGTAGCAATCCTAAAAGTCAGTATCGACCCTATAACAAGCCTTTCCATATTACTTAGGATAAGTGCTAAACCCGAATCACAGTTTGCAGACGCGTGTTTCAGGGTGTTGCCCCCTAAATGCAAAGGATGAGATCTGATTTGGCTGTACGAGAGGCCTCTTACTGGGGACGTAAGCGGGACCGTCGCTGCTTGTGGAGAATGACATGCCTGAAATGCCAGGATGAGGAGGCTTATAGGCTAAGTGATGCTCCACTGGAAAATTAAATATTCAATTTGCAGACAGTGTTTTGAGGTATTGCCCCTCTTCATGACTTTGCACTGATGAGGGGCAAAACCCTGAAACACTGTGTCTGCAAATTGAGATTCTGGTTTGGCCTTTATTCTAAGACGATAGTGACTTAAAGTATCGCTAATTCCAGTAGGTGGTACAGAGGTTCAAGTGCTCATTCTCTGTGAAGAGGAAATTAGCATATTTAATTTCACAGAGGAGCATTACATGGCCTATAAGTCTCCTTACACTGGCATGTCAGGCTTGTCACTCTCCACAAGGAGAAATGTTACCCCTTAAATATCTGTAAATTAAGATTTTTCAGAATGAATGAGAAGAAAGACACAGATTTCTTTAATAAGATATGTTACAAAGATTCTTATTTTTATGTGTATTATTGATCTATGGAAACAAGTAGAAGTAACGGCTACTCTTTAAGGATGCGCTCTCAGACTCGGCAGTCTCTGTGATTTAGGAAGCAATGGTTTAATCCCGCTAGCCCCAAAAAGTATAAAAATATTATTTATTCCAAGATATTAAAGCAGTGAAAAAAGAAAAGCAAGAGAAAATATTAAGTTCTCATGGATAGAGAAGACGACGCGATTCCAACCAGAATGGTTCCTAATCATAACCTATCCCTGAGGTGGCAGCCATACCTGTTTATATAGAAATGGAATAATTATGTGAATTGTAGGGAAATATATGAGAATACAAAATACATTCCCCTAATGCAATTCCATTAAATCCGTTTTCTACTTTAGATCTGCTGGTGTGCGGGTTTCCATATAATGCTTCACGCATGATGCGCCAACGCCAATCTCCGCCTGTATTTGCACTAGGGGAATGTATTTTGTATTCTCATATATTCCTCTACAATTCACATAATTGTTTTTGCCGCGCCTCTTGCATTTCTATATAAATAGTCATGGCGGACACTGCAGAAGTAGGTGATGATTAAGAACCCCAGCGGTTCAACGCGTCATCTCTATCTATGTGACTTTAATATTTTCTCTTGTTTTTCTTTTTCACCAGGTTTTAAGATTTTGGAATAAATAATATATTTTTCCATTTTTGCTGGATTTAATCCATTGCTTCTCTAGCGTTCCTCCACCCTGGAACCAGTTGGGATCTCCTTCCGTTCATCCTTCACCTTCTACAGTATTTTGGATCTGGGAGTTACATTTAGCCTTGGGAGAGCTGACGAGTGATTTTTTCCTTCAATCGAGTCTCTCTGACTCTCTTTATCCCGAAGTGACTCCTCTGATGTAGAAGATGCCGCTCTCTCTCTGCCTCTCACTCCAGTCCTACAACAGGAGTCAGATAGACTTCTCTCCTCCTCTGGCCTCTTCACTCCCTGGCCGCTCTCGCTTTCCTTGGCGCTCCATTGTGGATGACTCATCCAAGACCTCCACGCAGTCTCACAGATCTGATTGTCCAGAAAGGAGCCAAAACTCAAGATAATAAGGACACACCTTAATCCCATCTACAAAATCTGGTCCTGAAATATATAGTGGTGCAAATCCATCATCAAGTCAGACAATGTGCACAAAACAATGGATCATAGAATGATAGAGTTGGATGGGATCTCTTGGGTCATCGTGTCCAACCCCCTGCTCAATGCAAGAGTCACTAAACCATCTCAGACAGATGTCTGTCCAGCCTCTGTGTGAAGACTTCCATTGAAGGAGAACTCACCACCCCTCGTGGCCGCCTGTTCCACTCATTGTTCACCCTCCCTGGCAAAAGTTTTTTCCAATATCTAATGTGTACCTTTTCTCTTTCAGTTTCATTCCATTGCTTCTCGCGTTTCCATGTGAAAATGAGAATAAAGATGATCCTTCTACAATGTGACAGCCCTTCAGATATTTGTAGACAGCTATTGAGTCTCCTCTTAGTCTTCTTTTTTGCAGCTAAACATTCCCAGATCCTTTATCCGTTCCTCGTAGGACATACTTTGCAGACTGCTCACCATCCTAGTCGCTCTTCTCTGAACTTGCGCCAGGATTTACCCTAAATGTCTGATCGATGTGGTCCCACCGCAAGTCACTGTCATCAGAGAGATGTCGGCACATGTGCGGGTCTCACCGTTCATTTCTTTGGGTGCTCTGGTAATTGTTCTGGACCTTTAAGTCTCTCAGTACAAAAACAGGTTCATAATATAACACAGGTATTTGTACAATATCTGAGTCAGCGACATCAGACATGACTCCAGGTGAGACTCTTCTTCTACTTCAGACTTCCATTATTCCAGAGAAACAATGTAACAAGTTTCTTTCAGAAAAGTTTTGCGAGTCTCTGGATTTCTCTGTGACTCATGTGCCCCTTGATAATCACTTGGAAATGATCCTGTGTATTTGTCATGTCAACTATTGGTCGATAAATCAAAGTCATCTGACATCTCCGAGCCTCCAGCAATTATCCAGATCGCCCGCTGATAACCACGGTCATAATACGGCCACAGAAGAATAATCACCAGACCTGATGACGGATAGGAAGCAGCTCGGCATGATCGGTTACTTTAACTTTCACTTACAAATCTCAGAGATAACACAATTATTAGGAGCAGTAATTAATATATCATCACATTTGGTTTATTAAACGTTAATTGTAATCATTATCCCCCCCAAGCCAAGCAATCCCCATTGACCCTAAGTCCTTCCGGATGGAGTCACCCCTGGACGTAGTGTCATAGAAGTAGGGGTCACATTCAACAACCATCTTGGATCTTCATCTCCACATCCCCATGCCGGAGGACCCCGGCCTTAGTAACAACCAGCCCCTCCCCAATGTGTGGCAGATTTCTGCCAATGGCGGCTGTCACCACGACAGCTGTCCGTGAGCTGGGGGTGGTCGCCCACGTCTTTCCATATCCGCCACAAATGATAAGCGGATGTGTATGGAGCGGGCTCACACTGCCAGCTGTTTTACACGGCAAACACATGCTGGCAGCCACTGTACTGATTGCCGCAGTTTAACCCCTTAAATGCAATGATGAATAGTGACCATGGATTCTAATCAGTTTCATGGTGGAGCCTCCTAGTAACAAATGTCGTAGAGTATTTTATACTGTGCCATGGATTATGGAGCCAATATAAGTCGGGGTCTCCTCTCCCGGGGGCCAGCTACTAACTGCTTTACTCCTCACCCTGCACAGCTTAGAGAAAATGATTTTATTACACTCTAGGTGGCCCCCATATCTGATACTTATGACAAGTACTTTACATGTGTCACTAAAGAGGGGGCGTAGCGAAAGTAAGAGGGGGCTTAGGCAAAGTAAGAGGGGGCATAGGCAAAGTAAGAGGGGGCATAGGCAAAGTAAGAGGAAGCATAGGCAAAGTAAGAGGGAGCGTAGCCAAAGTAAGAGGGGGCTTAGGCAAAGTAAGAGGGGGCATAGCCAAAGTAAGAGGGGGCATAGGCAAAGTAAGAGGAAGCATAGGCAAAGTAAGAGGGGGTGTAGCCAAAGTAAGAGGGGGCTTAGGCAAAGTAAGAGGGGGCATAGCCAAAGTAAGGGGGCATAGGCAAAGTAAGAGGAAGCATAGGCAAAGTAAGAGGAAGCATAGGCAAAGTAAGAGGGGGCATAGCCAAAGTAAGAGGGGGCTTAGGCAAAGTAAGAGGGGGCATAGCCAAAGTAAGAGGGGGCATAGGCAAAGTAAGAGGGGGCATAGGCAAAGTAAGAGGGGGCATAGGCAAAGTAAGAGGGGGCATAGGCAAAGTAAGAGGGGGCTTAGGAAAAGTAAGAGGGGGCTTAGGCAAAGTAAGATGGGGCGTAGCCAAAGTAAGAGGGGGCGTAGCCAAAGTAAGAGGGGGCTTAGGCAAAGTAAGAGGGGGCATAGGCAAAGTAAGATTGGGCATAGGCAAAGTAAGAGGGGGCATAGGCAAAGTAAGAGGGAGCACAGGCAAAGTAAGAGGGGGCATAGGCAAAGTAAGAGGGGGCATAGGCAAAGTAAGAGGGGGCTTAGGCAAAGTAAGAGGAAGCATAGGCAAAGTAAGAGGGGGTGTAGCCAAAGTAAGAGGGGGCTTAGGCAAAGTAAGAGGGGGCATAGCCAAAGTAAGAGGGGGCATAGGCAAAGTAAGAGGAAGCATAGGCAAAGTAAGAGGGGGCTTAGGCAAAGTAAGAGGGGGCTTAGGCAAAGTAAGAGGGGGCATAGGCAAAGTATGAGGGGGCATAGGCAAAGTAAGAGGGGGCTTAGGCAAAGTAAGAGGGGGCTTAGGCAAAGTAAGAGGGGGCTTAGGCAAAGTAAGATGGGGCGTAGCCAAAGTAAGAGGGGGCGTAGCCAAAGTAAGAGGGGGCTTAGGCAAAGTAAGAGGGGGGCATAGGCAAAGTAAGAGGGGGCATAGGCAAAGTAAGATGGGGCCTAGTCAAAGTAAGATGGGGCATAGCCAAAGTAAGAGGGGGCTTAGGCAAAGTAAGAGGGGGCGTAAGCAAAGTAAGAGGGGGCGTAGCCAAAGTAAGAGGGGGCTTAGGCAAAGTAAGAGGGGGCGTAGTCAAAGTAAGAGGGGGCGTAGGCAAAGTAAGAGGGAGCACAGGCAAAGTAAGAGGGGGCACAGGCAAAGTAAGAGCGGGCTTAGGCAAAGTAAGAGGGGGCATAGGCAAAGTAAGAGGGGGCATAGGCAAAGTAAGAGGGGGCTTAGGCAAAGTAAGAGGGGGCGTAGCCAAAGTAAGAGGGGGCGTAGCCAAAGTAAGGGGATGTAGCCAAAGTAAGAGGGAGCATAGGCAAAGTAAGAGGGGAGTTAGGCAAAGTAAGAGGGGGCTTAGGCAAAGTAAGAGGGGGCTTAGGCAAAGTAAGAGGGGGCTTAGGCAAAGTAAGAGGGGGCTTAGCCAAAGTAAGAGGGGGCGTAGCCAAAGTAAGAGGGGGCTTAGGCAAAGTAAGAGGGGGCTTAGGCAAAGTAAGAGGGGGCGTAGCCAAAGTTAGAGGGGGCGTAGGAAAAGAAAGAGGGAGCATAGGCAAAGTAAGAGGGGGCATAGGCAAAGTAAGAGGGGACGTAGCCAAAGTAAGAGGGGGCTTAGGCCAAGTAAGAGGGGGCGTAGCCAAAGTAAGAGGGGGCATAGGCAAAGTAAGAGGGAGCACAGGCAAAGTAAGAGGGAGCACAGGCAAAGTAAGAGCGGGCTTAGGCAAAGTAAGAGGGGGCATAGGCAAAGTAAGAGGGGGCATAGGCAAAGTAAGAGGGGGCTTAGGCAAAGTAAGAGGGGGCGTAGCCAAAGTAAGAGGGGGCGTAGCCAAAGTAAGGGGACGTAGCCAAAGTAAGAGGGAGCATAGGCAAAGTAAGAGGGGAGTTAGGCAAAGTAAGAGGGGAGTTAGGCAAAGTAAGAGGGGGCTTAGGCAAAGTAAGAGGGGGCTTAGGCAAAGTAAGAGGGGGCGTAGCCAAAGTAAGAGGGGGCTTAGGCAAAGTAAGAGGGGGCTTAGGCAAAGTAAGAGGGGGCTTAGGCAAAGTAAGAGGGGGCGTAGCCAAAGTTAGAGGGGGCGTAGGAAAAGAAAGAGGGAGCATAGGCAAAGTAAGAGGGGGCTTAGGCAAAGTAAGAGGGGGCATAGGCAAAGTAAGAGGGGGCATAGGCAAAGTAAGAGGGGGCTTAGGCAAAGTAAGAGGGGGCGTAGCCAAAGTAAGAGGGGGCGTAGCCAAAGTAAGGGGATGTAGCCAAAGTAAGAGGGAGCATAGGCAAAGTAAGAGGGGAGTTAGGCAAAGTAAGAGGGGGCTTAGGCAAAGTAAGAGGGGGCTTAGGCAAAGTAAGAGGGGGCTTAGGCAAAGCAAGAGGGGGCATAGCCAAAGTAAGAGGGGGCATAGCCAAAGTAAGAGGGGGCTTAGGCAAAGTAAGAGGGGGCTTAGGCAAAGTAAGAGGGGGCGTAGCCAAAGTTAGAGGGGGCGTAGGAAAAGAAAGAGGGAGCGTAGGCAAAGTAAGAGGGGGCGTAGGCAAAGTAAGAGGGGGCGTAGCCAAAGTAAGAGGGGGCATAGGCAAAGTAAGAGGGAGCACAGGCAAAGTAAGAGGGGGCATAGGCAAAGTAAGAGCGGGCTTAGGCAAAGTAAGAGGGGGCATAGGCAAAGTAAGAGGGGGCTTATGCAAAGTAAGAGGGGGCGTAGCCAAAGTAAGAGGGGGCGTAGCCAAAGTAAGGGGACGTAGCCAAAGTAAGAGGGAGCATAGGCAAAGTAAGAGGGGAGTTAGGCAAAGTAAGAGGGGGCTTAGGCAAAGTAAGAGGGGGCTTAGGCAAAGTAAGAGGGGGCGTAGCCAAAGTAAGAGGGGGCTTAGGAAAAGTAAGAGGGGGCTTAGGCAAAGTAAGAGGGGGCTTAGGCAAAGTAAGAGGGGGCGTAGCCAAAGTTAGAGGGGGCGTAGGAAAAGAAAGAGGGAGCATAGGCAAAGTAAGAGGGGGCTTAGGCAAAGTAAGAGGGGGCGTAGCCAAAGTAAGAGGGGACGTAGCCAAAGTAAGAGGGAGCATAGGCAAAGTAAGAGGGGGCTTAGGCAAAGTAAGAGGGGGCGTAGCCAAAGTAAAAGGGGACGTAGCCAAAGTAAGAGGGAGCATAGGCAAAGTAAGAGGGAGCTTAGGCAAAGTAAGAGGGGGCATAGGCAAAGTAAGAGGGGGCTTAGGCAAAGTAAGAGGGGGCTTAGGCAAAGTAAGAGGGGGTGTATCCAAAGTAAGAAGGGGCATAGCCAAAGTAAGAGGGGGCATAGGCAAAGTAAGAGGGAGCATAGGCAAAGTAAGAGGGGGCTTAGGCAAAGTAAGAGGGGGCATAGGCAAAGTAAGAGGGGGCTTAGGCAAAGTAAGAGGGGGTGTAGCCAAAGTAAGAGAGGGCGTAGCCAAAGTAAGAGGGGACGTAGCTAAAGTAAGAGGGGGCATAGACAAAGTAAGAGGGGAGTTAGGCAAAGTAAGAAGGGGCATACCATAAAATATCAATGATATAAAACATGGGTGCTGTGAGCGGCTTCAGTAATTGTCGCCTTCTGTAAGATAAACCTGACAACACTTAGAGCCTCCCCTTCCCAGAGTTGTGCCTCTCACGTGATGTCCTGGTACCTCGGTATAACATACAGGACGGCCTGCAGAAGCGCGGACACAACTGCAGTGACAGAACTGTACTCAGATGAGTCACGAACCTCTGTGTCCCACAGGGGCCCCACAGATAAGAGGGGCCCACTCTTACATCCAAAGCAGGTGGAATAGTGCATAACGAGGAGCTAATGCACAGGGCCACATATTGCTCGTGCACCGGGGCCCTTTTTCGCCTATGTACGCCCCTGCTCTAAGCTCATCTATCGCCGTCTCTGGGTGGTCTCTTCCACCTCTTTGTAGGGCCAGACTTGGCGTCCTCCATCCTGGACACTTACAGAGGCTATGTCCCCTCCATAACCTCTGGCGACATTTCTAATGTGCCCGCTCCCCGTTTACGAGTCGCAGGATCTGACAGGCGGCGGAGGGATCACAAGCCCTCTGCATCTGACCCGGCATGGAGGGATCCCGCCCCGGAATAACCCCTGGTTTTCCCACCCCTGACTGACCGGACTGCTGCAGAATCATCCTGAACTTGCACAGACAAAACACATATCTGACAGCGCACAGACCGCTCATGGACCTCTATTTTCAACCTTTTGCTCCCTCATTTAATTGTTATCCAACATGCTTTTGGCAACATGCCACAAATGATAAATAATAAATTGTGCCGCCATCTCCCTGATTACCCGAGTAACTTTGTATTGACAGTTTCTATTATTATAATGATCCTTCTCTGCTCTGGAGTCATTCTTTTGTAACTGTGCGGAGTCATCTCCCGGGGCCGGGGTGGGCATTGCCAGCGTTTGCCTCCTCTTCGCAGCTCGCCGTCCTCATCTGGTCTCTGGCTCCTTCCAATAAGTGCGCGCTGTGAAATGAGGTTCGCTGCTGTTATTAACTACTGTCTGGTCTTGCCGTCTCCTGGACTCCTGCTGTTGTTTGTTCTGGCTTGCCAAAGTCCTCGTTAATTTGTAGATGATGCTTCATGAAAGCTTCCTGATGAGATTCTTACTGTCACTTGCCACTTTATCATTGCTTCCAAGAATCTCTTATTGAATAGAAGCGTTCGCTCCGGTGTGATGATCCGGACGCTCACAGTCTAAGGCGGAGGAAAGCAGATTTTGTTGGAAGGACGACGTCGTCGGCTCTTGGTCATCAGATGTCTCCTGCTCCAGCCCAGAAATCTCCATTCCCAGTATCAAATCCCCAGATAGTGATCTTCATAAAGTCGTTATCGTCCTGCAAATGGTGGCTAGTTATGCGAGACTCATCCCCTGTAGTCTGATCTCTTATGAGGTGCAATGCACTTTTGGGGGGCAGTGGAGGCCCCCGGGCAGTCCATGCTGGAAGAGGCCATAAGTGGAGCGGCTCAGGATGGCCCTATCTCCATGGCTTTGTTATTGTAAGAGGGTCAGGGCCTAGCCCTGTAGATGTTTATACTACTGTTTGCTTGAACATGTTTGCCATATTTGAATGTCTTGTATTTACGTATTTGTACTATATATATGTGTTTATTGCCATATTATTATAAGTAAGTAAGGAACGGTGTAGTTAGTAAGAAAGGACACAAGATGGGGGCACTGAGCACACTTACGAATAGAGCACAGTTGTAGTTCACTTCAGGGTTAAATGTAGGAGTGGTAGCCAGGCACTAGTGAGAGAGATTTCCTGAATAGGGCCAGTTGGGGGTGGACCCCTGTACTGCTCGGGCATCTCTGTTTCTGAGCTGTGTGGCTGCCACCCAAAGTGTGAGGTGAATCCCAGGACATCCAGAGTAGATGTGGGAGATTTGTGTAGAGCAAAGAAGAAATGTATAGTACCTGCAGCAGAGAAGAAGCCAGTGGATGAGTCACTGTGGAGAAGTCAGCCTGAGTCTGGGAGCTGATGAGATAGAGAAGCCAGTGGATGAGTCACTGTGGAAGCATCAGCCAAAGTCTGGGTGCTGAAGAAGTAGTCGAGTGGCCCACCAGGAAGTTCTGTGTCTGGAAGATGATAAAGCTGAACTGTTTGAAATCATTCTGGGCTCTGCCTCCCATCCTTTGGTCCCCAGGGAAGAAGCAGCTGCCAGCACAGTAAGTACCGAGTGTGCTGAAGTGTCCACCCCCCGCCGATGATTTTACATCATCATGCCCAATCCTCAGACTATCCATTATTACAGCAAGTGTGGGGTGTGAATGTGATACTAGAAGTTGGGAGTGATGTCAGGAGTTTGCACCACCTGGAGGAGCCATGCTGATTTTGCCTATGGAGTCCCTTCAGTGGCTGCAGACCACCAGTGGCCATTTAAAAGCCTCATGGTGGCATCTGACAGGTCGACATTACTAGCCTCCATGGTGCCATCAGGGACTGGGCACATGTTAATTCTTTGGTGCAGACATTTCCGCATCTCTTGGCAGGAAAAATACTGCATAAAATACCTGCGTTTTTGCTGCATTTGACATGCGGCAGATTTAACTCTGCAAATCACAACTAAGCAACTTGTGCGCGAAGGCTTCAGGATTCTCATTCACTTTGCTGGAAATCCTTCAGGTTTTGTGAAAAAACTGCACTGAGAAAAACGCGCCAAATCTGCAATGTGGTCAGCGCTCATAGAAAAAAAGCATTTCTGCTACACACAGGCGATCTGATCATTGCCTGCATGTAGCAGAGGCGATCGGGTTATGGCAGTGTGGCGCCCGTGAGGGTCTAGTTGCCACAGAGGTACTGCACCTCAGCCAGAGGTGTAGTATCCCACCTTTCAGGTAAGATGGAGGCACCTGACCTGGCTCTGACACAACACTGCATCCATCATGCACTATAACAGCAGGTGCTGTGCTTCACCAGCCCTGCTGGCTAGGAAAGGGTGTTAGAAGGTGGGTGGAGTTTGAGAGTTAGAGCAGGAGAATGGAAGGGAAGTTAGGAGAGTCTTTCCTTAGGGGAAGAAAGGGAAAGATGTGCATAGGCAACCCTCCCATAGGGGAAGAGGGAAAGAGATAGAATTATGCAGGCAGAACCCTGGTCTGAGGGGCTGCTGGTATGGACTGAAGGACTGAAAGAAGCTCCCTGAAGGGGAAAGGGATTCACAGAGGCACGGGTGGAGAGAGTGCTGCCCGTGGGGCTTGTTCCACGTTGACGGATGTCAGGTGGGGGAAATCCAGGTCGCAGTAGGGTCTCGGCCCCTAGCCTAGTGGTGTGGACATCAGGACTCAGCTAGGAAGCCGACAACTGTGGCAACTTTAGGGGCCACATCCAATTACCACAGTTATCTTCTCCAGAAAGGCAGCCAGATAGGATCAAGGAAACGCATTGGGCACGTTATCTGACAGGATCTGCAGCTGCTGGCCTGGGACACTGACTGTGAGGTGCTGGGAAGGAAGAGAAGTGGAAAACAGCACTGTGAGATGGCTAGGGAAGGCACATAATAACAGGGAGATCTGGAAAGGTGTTCTCTATCTGTCTGGAGGTTGGCTGGATCCCTCACCTGGAGGACATGGCACCAAGAGGGCATCTGTACTGCAGACAGAACTGTGAGTAAAGCTTTGGAACTGCATTCAGCTGTGTCTTCTGCCTTCTTCCTGCGTCACCTACTCAGCACTGCTACATCTCTTGCTTCACACTATATCACCATCTCTCTCACCTTCTACTACAACTGCCCTGGGAGTAAGCTCTGCCTGTGGAGAGCTATTCCAACTCTGCTGCATTCCATCATCAGTCCCAGAGGATCTGCACTGCAGTGTTGGTTGCCTCTGACCAGAAGCCACAGGTGGTGTCACGAACACTCATTACAAAAACTCTTTACTTTCATCCCTTGTAAATATTCCCTTTTTATTGGATGCCCAGGGCCACGGACCGGGTCACCGCCGCTGTGACACTGTCCTTTTAAGAAAGCAGCCTGGTACCGAGTACCCCACTGCCCTGGCGGGGCGCTCCAGCAGCTTCTAGTCTCCCATGGAGACTATTGAAGCAAGTGAAAAGTTAAAAAATGTTTTTAAAAATACTAACAAAATAAAAAAATATAAAAGTCCAAATCACCCTTTTGCCCCATTCAAAATACAATAAAATAAAACAAAACATATTTGGTATCGCCGCGTTCAGAATCGCCCGATCTATCAATAAGAAAAAAGGATTTACCCGATCGCTAAACGGTGTAACAAGAAAAAAATTAGGGTTTTTTTGGTCACCGTTACATTGCAATAAAATGCAATAATGGGCAATCAAAACATCATATCTGCACCAAAATGGTATCACTAAAAACGTCAGCTTGGCGCGAAAAAAAAAAGCCCTCACCCGACCTGAGATCACAAAAAATGGAGACCCTACAGGTTTCAGAATACGGAGGTATTTTTTTTTTTTAACCAAACTTTGGATTTTTTTTACTACTTAATGAAAGAACCTAGAGATATTTGGTGTGATGAACTCGTAATGACCTGGAGAATCATAATTGCAAGGCAGTTTTAGCATTTAGTGAAAAACAAACCAAAAAACAACTGTGGGATTGCACTTTTTTTGCAATTTTACCGCACTTGGACTTTTTTTCCCATTTTCCAGTACAGAATATGGTAAAACCAATGGTGTCGCTCAAAAGTACAAATCGTCCCGCTAAAAACAAGCCCTCACATGGCCGTATTGACGGAAAAATAAAAAAAAGTTATGTCTCTGGGAAGAAGGGGAGCGAAAAATGAAAACGCAAAAAGGAAAATACCTCTGAGGTGTAGGGAAAACCGGGAATTGAGAGTACAGAGGGCGCAGGTCTGGCAAAATATTTTGGTAGGGTTCCTTCCTGCCATTGTGATAATTGATGGGACCCAGGGGCGGACCTTTCATTGGTGCAACCTGAGCAGTCGCACAGGGGCTCAAGAGGTCAGGGGGCCCATTTCTTCCTCCATAGCAGGTGCAATTTTACATTTGATGATGTGTTGCACTGCTCAGGGCCCATATCCTGTTCTCTCACGGGGGCCCTTTCTGTATCCACCAGTGATGGGACCCCACAATCACTAGAGTCTCCTGATTTCCGCATGGCATGATGGTGGTGATCAGATGGTTTTACATAACAGCAAGGGCAGGATCACCAGAAAAATAACTGAGTAATCTGATTTACCCCCTGGGCTCTGTACGGGTGTAGGGAAGAGGACTGACCTATGGACCTGTCTGAAACAGGAAAGTGAATGTGAGATGTGCCGTAAATATACTTGATGTGAACTGGTGTATACATGTGGGGAGACAGCTATAAATACTGAAAGATTGGTGAAGTACTGGGTTTTGGCCACTAGGGGGAGACAAAGAACAGCAGGAAAAGGAGACGGTGCAGTACTATGGTTTGGCCACAAGATGGAGACAGAGAGCAGTGAGGAAAGGGCTTAACAGCAGATAAGGCTAGGAAACCGCATAGTCATGGTGGGTGGAGTTATGGGAACTTGAGAGGGGAATTCCCAGGGAGGGGAATAAAAAAGGAGAGAGTTCCAGAAGGAAGCCAGTCCAGGGGGAGGAGCTGAGCAGAGGAAGAGACTGAAGGAGGAAGAAACGGAAAGAGGAAGAGCTCCAGAGGGGACTGGAAGGAGAGACTGTCAGGGGGGTGGCCCTAACAGGATAGCTGCAGGACAGAGGAAGCCCGGGGGTACCAGACGTACGGACTCGGACAGGCGAAGCACTGTGGTGGTAGGCCTAGGGCAGTGAGGGATGTCACTGCAAAGGAAAGAAGGAAGGTGAAAGGTACCCGGGCCTGTGTGTACGGAGGCTGTTATGTTGCTGTGGTCGTCGAGAGGACGACCAATAAAGAAGACCTGTTGAACGTACATCGGTTTCTGTCTCCAGTCTGTTTGCGGCGCCAAAGGACCACCCCCCAGTCGGCACACGTACCTACACGGGGACTGATGTGATCTCGCTCTCCTACATGCTCAGGACTCGAGTGTGACAAGGCCCCGTTGTATACTCTCAGTCTCATTGCTGTGACCCACCAATAAGTAATGTTTCTTCTCTGAATGCTACTGTATGTTGTATCTGCACTAGTAAATAAGAAATAATGTCCAGACATCCAAGGTCGCCACGATATCTCATTCCAGCCACATGGCCGCGGTGCACGTGCTCGCCGACGCTCGGTTCACATCGAAGTCGCTTTCATCTCCTCACACCCTGAAATGTCAACACGTAAAGACTGAATCAAGAAAAAAAATTGTGCAAAGCTCTGCGACATGTTCATGGCAAGCAGACATAATAAATAGCGGTTCCATCTGTCATGTGTCGCGTAGAGGTTCGGTACGTGGCGGCGCTCTGGGAACCCTGAGCGCATTCTGGCTCCAGCTCCACGATAATTACATCTACCAGGCTTTTTTTTTTGGAACGATATTGGAAATTCTTGCACTGTGTGCAACCTACGGATCAGTAGGAAGAAAAAAAAAAAGAAAAACAGAAAAATAAAATAAAGCCGAGATTTGGAGCGTTTGGGATCCTGCGATGATTCATTGTGATTTGATATTCCACTGATTGCTCTTGATTTAATTTTCTTTGCTTTAACCTATTCAGTGATGGAGGGACCTGGGAACCAGACGGAGGTCTGGAAAACATTTCAAGAAATGGCTTGTGACATCATTGCCAGCTCCGGTAATGTTGTTTCATTTTCCTCCTTGCAGGGGGGGCTGTGAGCGCAGAAGCACATACATTAAGATCTCCCGCTTGCAGCCACATTTTGATCATTTTCTCATGTGTTTCAGTGCAATGAAATCTGGTGACATTTGTTATGTCTTGCTGCTTTTTTTTTTGTTGCTTTTTTTGGAGCTTTTTCCAACATTTTTGTAACTTGTGATGGAATCGGAATGATGCGGTCACAATCGTGTTGGCAGTCGGTCGGCAAACACACAACAGACGCCCCGCTGCGGTTCCTGGCGCTCCGCTCTATCAGTACACGTATAGAAATCTCCGGCCGCTTGCTATGAACATTTGCTGGGATGTAACTATGCCGGGACCAGCGGGGAATAATCTGCTCGGGTCTCTGAATAAGACGCCACAGAGGGAACGGCTGAGTCGCTGCGTTCTCGGTATTACACAGCCGGGATGCAGCGACAGGGAATTACGTCTTATGATTGCTGATAAATCTCCAGGGAAACGGACAAGAGCAGAAAAGGGCAAAATTACCAAAGAAATAAAAGTCTAAATGTGATCAAACGCGATTTGCACAGTGTTATGCAATGTCCGCGCAGAGCAGAGATTTTTCTGTTTTGAATAATGAAATTTATAAATGATGAAAATTGTCCGTTTTTATGATTAGTTTTCCCCAGATCCGGAGTTGCCGTCGCCTTTTCTTCCTGTTTTCCTAATCCTTACAATCTGTACTTTGTGTCACCGGACACCAGATCCTGTCTTTCATATACTTTGTATGGGGAGGACTGCAGCCCCATGGAGGTGGAGGACCACGGCTGGATCTACCTGTTGGTAGAGGAGCTTTTCTGTCTCCATCCTCCCCTACTCCATCTTCTGCCTTCCGAACTCACTGAGGGATCAGATTATAGATTCCTATGGACGTTTAGGAGAGGAGAACGGATGAGCTAAAGGAGACATAGACACACAGCGGTTGTTTTTTGTTTCTAGTGAGAGTTTTATCAAAAGAAGATTCACAGGTACACTGCTCAGTAGAGCTGTATATTGTCCTCTGTGCTGCTGTTTCAAGTAAGTGTTTTATCTCATACAGTGACAGAGTCACAGTTATACTGCTCAGTACTGCGATCTAATGCCATGCAAGCTGCCGCAGCAACAAATCAGTGGTTTTATCTTGCTCAACACCACACTTCTCAATACCCTAAGATAAAATCCTCCATGTTGTGGCTACTGGTTTACCTCACCTCAGAACCGGATTCACATATGCAGTATTCAGTACTGTTGTATAATGTCCTCCTTTATGCTGCTGTTTTGTAGTAAGTGTTTTATCTCATCTGCACCTGCTGTATTAACAACCACACTGATGAGTGCTGCTGTATAATGTGCTTCATGCTGCTGCTATGTCTAGTAAGTGTTTTGTTTACACCCCAGTGCTCAGTTAATAGCTATACTACTAGTAAGTGTATATTGTCCCATGCTGGATTCACATTTACATTTCATAGTACTGTAGCATAATGTTCTCTATTCTGCTACTTCCTAGTAAGTGTTTCTCACCCCCAGTGCTGGGTTCACAGCTACACTGCTCAGTACTGCTGCATAGTGTCATCCATGCTGCTGCTGCTACTTGTGAACGTTTGCTTGAAAGTGAAAGGAGGGCATGAATCTCTCTGTGTGATGTGCTGTGCTTTGGCGGACACAGACTGCAGAGAGCCCCTGTGCAAGAAATATGTATGGGTCCCCCCTCCATACCACAATGATGTTATCGAAACATATGAAAGCATAAATTTACATTATAGAACACAAGTATCAAAGCTAAACAATGAACTGAAGATCCATATTTGACAGAATATAACACACATAACTCATGTGACCGGGATATAATATGGGCAGGGTTAGGCTATGTTCACACGTTGCATTTTCGCTGCTTTTTTATGCAAGTTGCAAGCTGTCTTTTACAGTACCAGCAAAAGGTATGAGATTTCAGAAATCTCCTGCACATATATTGTTCTTTTTTCCACACTGATTTGGAAAACTGCATTTTTTAACACATCAGTGTGTCACTTCTTTCAGCGTTTTTTTCACCCACAGAAAGAAATGTTGCAACAGTGCAGCAAAAAATGCAGGCATCAGATTTTGCTCTGTTTTTCAGGCGAAAACCTAAGTTGCGTCATGTTTTTTATAGGGGAAATAAACTTTATCAGCATGCAAAAGAGACAATAAAAGTACAGCAAAAATGCAGATAAACCTGCTTTTTGTAAGCAAATCCTTTACTGCCAAGAAAGCAGGCTTTACCTGCACAAATAAATGTAGCAAAAATGCAACGTGTGAACATAGCCTTAGGTACAAAATGGAGAGCAGAGGCAGTGGAAGTGCTATATCCCACCCAGAGCACTTGCAAACTCATTTGCATACCACTTGTAAAGTGGATTCCTCTGCGGCAGATCAGTGTTTTGTTTAATACGGTTAAGGATTCATTTTGACAAACGTCATCAGTTTGGCAGAGGGGGAAGAATTTGCTAAAAAAAAAAATCCCTTTAAAGGGGTTGTGCCTTTAAAAAATTATTGCATGATAAGGCTGCAGAGCTGCCAGGAAAGCGACCAACAGTCTGCGGACCTGTGTGACAAAGGCGGCTCCCGAAGATGCAGCAGCGACTGATACTATTACCTAAGGGGTTAAAAGGCTGAGCAGCATGTGACAGTGGAGCCCACTGTTGGGGGCACAGACCCTCATCCTGCCCCATCATTGTACTGTGCATGTCCAGCACCCACCCATGTGACGTCCCACCTGTGACATTACACTGGGGGCTACACAGTGACTTTGGCTGAGACACACGACCAGTGATCATTCTGCGCCATTGCTACATTGCAGCCCACAAGGTGCCAGGATTATGATAAGCAAGTTGCAAATATAATAATTTAGATTTTTGGCGTCTTCCTTGTGGCGCATCTCGCTTGTGTGACCCCAATCCTGGGCTGCGATATAGCGGAGGCAGTGACTTGGTGTAGCACTCACTGACATGGCACGGGCACACATCTTTTTCAGGCGAATGTTATGCTCCATCACCTGAACAAGCGCTAAATAAATGCGAAAACGAATGAACATATTTGCTGTAGTAATAAACAACTTGCTGTGCACATCTTCAGCTTCTTTTAGCTTCAGGACTTCAAAGACGCCGAGTGGTGACCATTCTTCAGGTGGATTCTGTTTGAACGCCACTCACTAGTTTATTCAATACAAATTGATAAAAAAACAAAACAAAAAACAGCAGCAGCAAAGACGTAAAAAAAATCTGCAATGACTGTTCAGGAAAAAAAAAACTGCTAATGTTTCCTGAAGTGTCTTCTGTTTGAAAAACTCATTGGGATCACACACTTGTAAAATGTTGCTGTGTGCCCAAAGCCTGGGAGCATGGCTGCACGGGCCTGTGATAGATGCATGATTTGTGCTGTTAGACAGCCTGGACACGTGGGGATTCCTAACAAACAGGCAATACCCCATGTGCTGAGGCTGTTCATCAGCCGCGAATCATGCAGCCGCAGAGACTCGGACATAATGTACAAGCACGGCCGAGATACTGGGATAATGTGGCGCCCCTGAGGGTTCAGTCGCCACAGAGGTACTGCACCTCCTCCTGAGGTGTAGTATCCCACTCCCCAGGTTAGATGGGAACACCTGACCAGACTCCACCACTCACATCCAACACAGACACTTTAGAACAGCAGAGCACCCTCTATGGCCCCTGCTTGGTTTATGAAGGGTGCTGGGAGGTGGGTGGAGCTTAGATCACACTAGAGGGGAAAGCTGACAGGAAGTTAGGTCAGTTCCCCACAGGGGGAAGGAGGGAAAGGATGTAGATGCAGCAGCCTCCTGTGAGCTGGAGCTGCTAGCAAGGGAAGAGAGAAAGGAAAGATCAGTTGTTCAGAAGAAAGATAGAAAAGGACGGAACGTGAGGAGGAGAGAGCTGGGGAATAGGGCGAGAGCAGAGCCCTTTCCTAAGTTTAATGCGCCAAGTCCGGGTGCCGGTATCCGAGGCTGTGTGTGACACTAATGATCCTACAGCAGAAACTGGAGAAACAGAAGTTGTGACCACTTTATTCCCATCTAAGACTCGACGGCACAGCAACAACGTGTGTGTGAGCCGGGACCTGATGGTAAGGAGTCCCTGAAGTAGGCTACAGCTGCCCGTCATACGAGTGGAGTTATAAGTAACAGCAAGAAAGAGGAACTTGAGTGTAATTAACAACAGCAAGTACTTCAGATTAGCGCTAGTAATGAGACGTTCAGAAAACGCAAATGAAAGGGAGTGCTGGAAGGGTGTGCTCCATCTGCCTGGGAGTTGGCTGAGCCCCTCACCTGGAGGACACGGCCCTGAAGCGGGCACCTGTCTATGCCAGAAACGTGAGTAAAGCATTAGAACTGCATTCAGCTGTGTCTCTGCCTTCTTCCTGTGCCAACCTACTCAGCACTGCTACATTTCTGTGCCTAGCACTACACCATCTACCTCAACATCTACTATACTGCCCTGGGACTACAGCTCTACCTGTGGAGAGCTATTACATCTCTGCTGCATCGCACCATCAGTCCCAGGCGATCTGCACTGCAGCGCTGGTCACCTCTGACCAGATACCACGTGGCGTCACGAACTACCTACATATAAACTTTATTCATCCCACCTATTTTACATGGACACCCAGGGCCACGGACTTGGTCACCGCCACCGCGACACTTCCCCTTTAAGACACCGGCCCTGTACCGAGTAATCCTCCCACAGCCCTGGGGGGTGATCCAATAACACTTGAGCATGATTGGATAAGATGTTACCCGAGGACGTTCACTCATCACTAGTGCCCACTCTGGGGGTCCGAAGCTGCTGCCTCGGCCCACAATCTCCTGAATGCATCATGTCAGATGTAAAGCGTTATTTCACAGGGTGGTCTGGCTACAGGAGCGGCCCTCTGTAATCTGCCATGTAGGGCGGCTCATCAACCCAGGCCCGGACAGACGTACACAAGCACACACATTTACATACACACTATGTACACAATATTCCATACCATATACACAGTGATGTACACTATATATAAATATACCCAGTTCCATACACTATATACCATAGTCATACTATTATACAATCTACATATATTTACATACGCTATATACGGTATACCGACAGATACAATCACCTTCACTGTAGTCGGTCTTCAGAAGCCATCAAATAACAAAAAGCTTGGGCACTCGTCATCAGGCCCACACCATGCAGGCGCGAATGGAGACTTGTCCCGTTACCTGTAATCCTCTCCTGCAGCATGCTTGTGCCGAAACGTTGCGGAAGAGAATCTGTCTTTCCATTGAGTTTCCCTTATTTTTGCCTTTTTGTATGGTAGTGGGATTTGCCTCGTTGTTCTACATTGGACAATACATTTTCATTTGAGTGCCCACCTCTGGAGTTCAAAGAGCTCCCCTTACATTTTCTAAGGTCTTCAGAAGCAGTCTGGGTCTTCACACACCTGCTACCTCCCAGTACAGCAGCCATGAGTGGTCAGCAGGATATTGGGGGCGCAGCAGAGCAGGGCGAGAGCGGAGCAGCTTCCCGTCACTGCCTCTCACACAGCTGCCATGTCCGTCCTCCCTCTACTCCTTTCCCGACTGCCTGTCTAGTGATGACCGGAGAGGACGGGATATGACTTATACACAGGCAGCGGTGGAGTATGGGGGAGCCTGTGTGCTCGGGAGCCTGTGCGCTCGGGAGCCTGTGCGCTCGGGAGCCTGTGCGCCCGGGAGCCTGTGCGCCCGGGAGCCTGTGCGCCCGGGAGCCTGTGCGCCCTGGAGCCTGTGCGCCCGGGAGCCTGTGCGCCCGGGAGCCTGTGCACTCGGGAGCCTGTGCACTCGGGAGCCTGTGCACTCGGGAGCCTGTGTACTCGGGGACCTGTGCGCACAGGAGCCTGTGTACTTGGGAGCCTGTGTACTCGGAGACCTGTGCGCCCAGGAGCCTGTGTACTCGGCAGCAGCCTGTGTACTCTGGTGCCTGTGTACTCTGGTGCCTGTGTACTCTGGAGCATGTGCGCCCGGGAGCCTGTGTGCTCGGGAGCCTGTGTGCTCGGGAGCCTGTGCGCCCGGGAGCCTGTGTACTCAGGGACCTGTGCGCCCAGGAGCCTGTGTACTTGGAGACCTGTGCGCCCAGGAGCCTGTGTACTCGGGGACCTGTGCGCCCAGGAGCCTGTGTACTCGGCAGCAGCCTTTGTACTCGGGAGCCTGTGCGCCCGGGAGCCTGTGTACTCTGGAGCCTGTGTACTCTGGAGCCTGTGCGCCCAGGAGCCTGTGTACTCAGGAGCCTGTGTACTCGGGGACCTGTGCGCCCGGGAGCCTGTGTACTCTGGAGCCTGTGCGCCCGGGAGCCCGTGTACTCGGGGACCTGTGCGACCGGGAGCCTGTGTACTCTGGAGCCTGTGCGCCCGGGAGCCCGTGTACTCGGGGACCTGTGCGACCGGGAGCCTGTGTACTCTGGAGCCTGTGCGCCCGGGAGCCCGTGTACTCGGGGACCTGTGCGACCGGGAGCCTGTGTACTCTGGAGCCTGTGCGCCCGGGAGCCCGTGTACTCGGGGACCTGTGCGACCGGGAGCCTGTGTACTCTGGAGCCTGTGCGCCCGGGAGCCTGTGTACTCTGGAGCCTGTGTACTCTGGATCCTGTGCGCCTGGAAGCCTGTGTACTCAGGAGCCTGTGTACTCTGGATCCTGTGCGCCCGGAAGCCTGTGTACTCAGGAGCCTGTGCGCCCGGGAGCCTGTGTACTCGGGAGCCTGTGCGCCCGGGAGCCTGTGTACTCGGGAGCCTGTGTACTCTGGAGCCTGTGCGCCCGGGAGCCTGTGTACTCGGGAGCCTGTGTACTCTGGAGCCTGTGCGCCCGGGAGCCTGTGTACTCGGGAGCCTGTGCGCCCGGGAGCCTGTGTACTCTGGAGCCTGTGTACTCGGGAGCCTGTGTACTCTGGAGCCTGTGCGCCCGGGAGGCTGTGTACTCGGGGACCTGTGCGCCCGGGAGCCTGTGTACTCGGCAGCAGCCTGTGTACTCGGGAGCTGGTTCCTTCCTGTGCCCCATACTGCCGGCAGCTGCAGACTTCTCACAAGCAGTGACGCCTCCTGCTGGACATAATGATGTTTCCTCTCAGAGAAGCTTCCAGACACTGAGCCCGGACACAGAGTTTAGCTGGCCTGTACAGGGACGGGTCAGGAAATCCACAAAATGAGCGTCCACCATGAACCGGTCCACTAGGCCTGGTGTGGAAACATAGCAAAGCAGACACCTGTCCATCATCAAGCGTCAGCCAATCACAGGTGGAGCAGCAGAGGGGCTTACACCATGTACTGTGCTGCTCAGTGACCGCGCTCTCACCGCAGCACCGCTCATCTCCTGCACAGCTCCTGACAGCCGTGGCCCCAAGAGCAGCAGAATACGCAGGGGCCCTGGACGCTGTCACTGCAGAGGGAAGCAGAGAGCGCCCCCTCCTTCTGCAAACAGCCCCCGGCCTCTCCTCATAGTGTTCCTGCTGTCTATGATGGATCATTGTCACCAGTTGTTCTGGGCCCCCCTCCTTTAGGGCCCGGGTGCAGCTGCACCAGTTGAACCGGCAGTGTGTCCGCCCCTGGTGCTGTGTATGGTACACAATATAGCAGCTAGTCTTCACTCACTAGCTCAGAGGAAACTGAATATTAGAGAACCTGTAGGAGGGGAAAAGTGGTAAAAAATGCAGGATGCAAGCCACATAATGCCCAGAAATGGCGTTATTCACGTCTACACATCACTGTGTCTTCTGAAGTCACGTGAAATGCCAGGTGCGCTTTAATCTTAAATTATCCAATAATTTCTTTACTAGTTGCTCTGACAATAATCTGATCATAGGGTTCCTGAGCGTTGGCACCCAGAGATCCGGTGTAATCTATGGCAGAACCTGACAGCAGTGAGCCTGAGGCGTGACAGTAGCATCCATGGTCGGGTCACATAGAGCAGCAGCTGTGTCCTCCATAGAGGTGTAGAGTTCCCCTTGTGGGTGATGGCACTGATACTGGGCTGGACACTGGTGACGGCACCGATGCCGGGCTGGATACTGGTGACGGCACCGATACCGGGCTGGATACTGGTGACGGCACCGATACCGGGCTGGATATTGGTGATGGCACCGATACCGGGCTGGATATTGGTGATGGCACCGATACCGGGCTGGATACTGGTGACGGCACCGATACCGGGCTGGATATTGGTGATGGCACCGATACCGGGCTGGATATTGGTGACGGCACCGATACCGGGCTGGATATTGGTGACGGCACCGATGCTGGGCTGGATATTGGTGATGGCACCGATGCCGGGCTGGATATTGGTGATGGAATCATAGAATCATAGAATCATAGAATCGTAGAGTTGGAAGGGACCTCCTGGGCCATCTGGTCCAACCCCCTGCTCAAAGCAGGATTCGCTAAATCATCCCAGTTAGATGTCTGTCCAGCCTCTGTTTGAAGACTTCCATTGAAGGAGAACTCACCAGTTCTCGTGGCAGCCTGTTCCACTCATTGATCACTCTAACTGTCAAAAAGTTTTTTCTAATATCTAATCTGTGTCTCCTCCCATTCAGCTTCATCCCATTGCTTCTAGTCTTTCCTTGTGCAAATGAGAATAAAGTTGATCCTTCTACAATGTGACAGCCCTTTAGATATTTGTAGACAGCTATTAAGTCTCCTCTCAGTCTTCTCTTTTGCAAACTAAACATTCCCAAATCCTGCAACCTTTCCTCATAAGACAGGGTTTGCAGACCGGTCACCATTCTGGTCGCTCTTTTCTGAACTTGCTCCAGTTTGTTGATGTCTTTTTTAAAATGTGGTGCCCAAAATTGGACACAATATTCCAGATGAGGTCTGACCAAAGAGGAGTAGAGGGAAATAATTACTTCACGTCATCTAGACTGTATGCTTCTGTTAATACATCCTAGAATTGCATTTGCCTTTTTTGCTGCTGCATCACACTGTTGACTCATATTCAGTCTGTGATCTATTAGTATACCCAAGTCTTTTTCACATGTGCTGTCACTTAGCCCTATTCCTCCCATTCTATATATGCTTTTTTCATTTTTATTGCCCAGATGTAGTACTTTGCATTTCTCCCTGTTAAAAACCATTCTGTTTGTTGCTGCCCACTTCTCCAGTTTATTTAAATCTTTTTGAATCCTCTCTCTCTCTTCTCTAGTATTAGCTATCCCTCCTAGCTTTGTGTCATCAGCAAATTTAATCAGTTTACCCTCAATTCCTTCATCTAAATCGTTGATAAAGATGTTGAACAATACAGGGCCCAGGACAGAGCCCTGTGGTACCCCACTTGAGACATTCTTCCAACTGGATGTGCAGCCATTTACGACCACTCTTTGGGTCCGATCACTAAGCCAGTTATGTATCCACCTAACAGTTGTCTTGTCCATTCCATACTTAGTCATTTTTTCAATAAGGATTGTATGAGAGACTTTGTCAAATGCTTTGCTGAAGTCAAGATATACTATATCTACAGCATTTCCTTGATCCACCCAATCAGTAATACCGTCATAGAAGGAAATTAAATTAGTCTGACATGACTTATTAGTTACAAACCCATGCTGACTCTGTTTAATCACTTCATTCTTATCCAGGTATTGACATACATGTTGTTTAATAATTTGTTCAAAGATCTTTCCTGGTATAGAAGTCAGACTCACCGGCCTATAGTTGCCTGGGTCCACCTTCTTCCCCTTTTTGAAGATAGGAACAACATTTGTTCTTCTCCAGTCTTCTGGCACTTCTCCTGTTCTCCAAGAATTTTCAAAGATTATGGAGAGGGGTTCAAAAATTTCTTCTGCTATCTCCTTCAGTACTCTGGGGTGTAATTCATCTGGACCTGGAGACTTGAATTCATTTAGGTTAGCTAAGTGTTTCCTCACTATCTTTCTGTTTATAGATATCTTGGATTCTTCTATTCCCTTAATAGGACAGTGAATAACAGTTGATGTTACATTTCCTTTCTGAGAGAAAACAGATGCAAACTAGGAATTTAAAAGTTCAGCCTTCTCAACATCCTGTCTTACCATTTCATCATTTTCATCCTGTAAAAATCCTATAGCATCTTTGACTTTTCTTTTACTTTTGACATATCCCCAAAATCCTTTATTATTGCTTTTGACATCTCTTGCAAGCCTCAATTCATTTTCAGCTTTAGCTAATCTGATTTGTGCCCTGCATTTCTGCAGACAGCATTATATTCTTCTTTAGATATGCCTCCCTCTTTCCATTTTATAAACATTTTTTTCTTCCTTTTTAGCATGTGCTTAAGTTCTGTGTTCATCCATCCTGGTTTCCTTAAATGCTTCCTATTCTTCCCTCTTTTCGGAATCGTTAACAACTGTGCTTTGAGAATTTCATTTTTCAAGATTTCCCATCCTTCCTGGACATTTTTGTCTTTAAGGATATCCAGCCATTGGATCCCTCCAATTCTCTTCCTGAATCCCTTAAAATCTGCCTTTCTGAAATCTAACCTTGACGTCTGAGTCTTCACAGGTCTTCCGCCTCTAGTTATCCAAAATTCTAAAATAGCATGGTCGCTACCTCCTAGGGTCCCAGCCACTTTTACCTCCTCAACCATTTCCTCCCTGTTTATAAGGATTAGATCCAAGGTAGCAGTTCCCCTTGTTTTCTCCTTTACCTTTTGGAAGATAAAGTTGTCAGCAAGAGAGGATAAGAATTTCCTTGACCTGTTAGTTTTTCCTGAGAGAGATTCCCAACAAATGTCTGGATAGTTGAAATCTCCCATGACAACTATGTCATATTTTTTGGAGAACTTGGCCATTTGATGCATAAAGAGTTCATCCATATCTTCAGCTTGCACAGGCGGCCTGTAGTAAATGCCTACAATGGTGTCCTTTCCATTGTTCTGTCCTTGTATTCTTACCCAAACAGTTTCCACAGAACTCCCAGTCTCTGAAGCTTGGATCTCTGTGCAGATATACGCGTTTCTAACATACAATGCGACACCCCCTCCTCGTTTATCAAGTCTGTTTCTTGCAAATAAGTTGTATCCTTCTAGTCTTGTATTCCAATCATGTGTATTGTCCCACCAAGTTTCAGTGGGACACTGATACCAGGCTGGATATTGGTGACGGCACTGATACCGGGCTGGATATTGGTGATGGCACTGATACCGGGCTGGATACTGGTGACGGCACTGATACCGGGCTGGATATTGGTGATGGCACTGATACTGGGCTGGATATTGGTCATGGCACTGATACTGTGCTGGATATACAGTGCGTGCAGATATGGCAGGCGCCAAGCTATCGCTGACCGTCTATGGAACGGCTGTCTTCTAATCCACCCAGAAAAAAACAAGCAGAATCCTTCACACTCACCAACATGACATATCTCATTATTTTTTAGGTTCTGCCCCATGGTTGTATTGTGCACCCCGGCTCATGTAACATGGAATCCTGTTGGCTGCATTTAGCTGTCTACTTTTCTGGGCGATGAACGATTGTCCACTACTGCGACCGTCACTGACGATGCCGGGACCCCCAATGTCTGTGTCACGCTCCTCACAGCCTCGTGGGGCTCCTAGTGACGGAGCATTCTGGGGTCCGGTTTTGCCGGCTCCTGTCAGGAGTTTAGGGGTCTCCTCTTTGGGAGCCTCTGAGACATTGGGGGAGAGTTGCCCAGTAAGAAGTTTCCTTTGGGAATTCTTTATTGCTTGTCTTTGCCCGATTCTGACAATGGTCGCGCAGAGAGCCGTGAATGAGGAACGGGGCCTTTTGCATGTGACAGAGCTAAACACCGGCTGTATATTTCCCTCCAGATTACATGTGCAGCTGGAAGAGAGTTTTCTCCAGGATTTATCGCATTGCTGATTGGAGGCGAAGGATCCTTCTTACTGAACTATCTGTGGATATTAAAAATCGCCAACTTCCAGGGAGCAAAGAAGCTTAAATGCTAAAGTGCCTTATCTGCTGGGGTTAATAAAGAGCAAAGAGAAAGATGGATGTGCGGCCCGCGCAGACGCGAGCAGAGCCGCGCAAATGTGATAATCATTTCTCACTGTCCAGTCTGCAGCAAGAGCCGGCACCTGCTGAGTACGGGCGAGAGCCGCACACCCCAATGTACCGGCCTGTATCCTCAGTACTGTGACTGCACCAGTGCATGTATGACTGGCCTTGTATCTCGGAGTCTTTGGATCACTGACATCAATCTCAGACACCTGTGACAATTTGTTTCCTGATGCCCAATTAAAGGAAAACTCCTTAAGAAGGAGGACGTTCCACATTATTAAGCAGTCGCAGGTTTCAAGCAATGTGGGAAAGAAAAAAGATCTCTGCTGCCGAAAAGCGTCACATAGTGCAATGCCTTGACAAGATATGAAAACATTAGATATTTCACAGAAACCTAAGCGCAGTCATCGTACTGTGGAGAGGTTTGTGGCTGATACAGAGCACAGACAGGCTCCTGCAGATAAAGGCAGAATGAGGAAGGTTCTGCTAGATAAATTCACCAGATTAAGAAAGCAGCTGCTAAAATTGCAGTACAAAGCAGCAGACAGGTAATGAAGCTCCTGGAGCCTCCGGAGTCCATGAACCTCAAGGTGTCGGATCCTCCAGAGGCTGCTGATGTGCATAACCCTATTATTCCGAAAGCATACTGATAGGCAATTTAGATTGTGAGCCCCATTGGGGACAGCGATGATAATGTATGTAAAGCGCTGCGGAATATGCTAGCGCTATATAAAAATAAAGATTATTATTAAGCCGCCCCTAAACCACTCTTACAAGGAGAGACCTTTGCACTGGCCCAGACATACATGAAGACTCATTGTACACCAGCCATATTTACAGACGATGCCGTGTAACCCTGCATGGTCCAGATGGATGGTTGTGGATGGCTACCATGCCCCAACAAGGCTTCAACATCAGCAAGGAGATGGTGGAGTCAGGTTTTGGCCTGGAATTATGGGGAGAGAGCAGGTAGCCCCTTTACGTCCCTGAAGATGGAAATGCTGCCTATGTTTCCCCTTGAAGACACGTATAATGTTTGTTTAATATTTGCATTGTTAGTGATGAAACTGTGTTCTGCCCAGTAACAGGTAGTTGACAGGGACAGTTAAAATTAATGGTTGGGAATAGCCCAGATTGGGAGGTGCCAAGCTGACTGTACAAGAGAAAGTTTGCTGTTAGGCTAGGTTCACATTAGCGTTCGGGGGCTTTGCGCAGGGCTGTGTACTTCTTCCGTTAAGCCCCACCTACTTCCGCATGCTTCTGTATGTGTCCTGCAAACCTATCTTTAATATTGGGATGTTTTGACGCACCCATCGTCTGCGCAAAACGCAACTTGTTGCGTTCCCATGTGGTTGGTGGGTGCGTCAAAACAACGCATCCACATACATCCGCATATACTGCATACCCAATGTTACAGATAGGTACGCAGGACGCATGCAGAAGTATGCGGAAGTGGGCGGGGCTTAACGGAAGAAGTACGCAGCCCTCCGCAGAGCCCCCGAACGCTAATGTAAACCCATCCTTAGTTAGTCGGAAAGACCCCAGAGTGAGCAGAGTAAAAACCTTCAGTCTAGTGTGAGCAGTGCTGCATGCAGAGGGTGGCCCTGTGGCAAGAGGGCGACTACCGGAGCAGATAGTAAGAGAAGAGAGCAGAGAAGTGAGCAGCAGTCCGGAGTCAGGACAGAGAGAGTGAAAGAGAGAATATCGGGGCCTGGGGCAGGAAGCTTGGCAGGACGGGACAGAGTCTTCGGGCAGAGAGGTAACAAAAGGCAAAAGTAAAGGGAAGAAAGAGGAAGAGAATATATAACATTGTAGCTACTAAGCGTCTATAGTAAAGAAAGCCAAGTAGTCGCCATATTGGGACTCATCCTCTACTACGTGGACTGGACTTTGGAAGTGCTATTAACAGTACCACCAGAGTGCCCCCCTATTAACTGTGCAACCAGTGTGCCCCCCTATTAACAGTACAATCAGAGTGCCCCCTATTAACTGTACCACCAGTGTGCCCCCCTATTAACAGTACCACCAGTGTGCCCCCCTATTAACAGCACCACCAGAGTGCCCCCCTATTAACTGTGCCACCAGTGTGCCCCACATTAACAGAGCCATCAGTGTGCCCCCCATTAACAGCACCACCAGAGTGCCCCCCTATTAACTGTGCCACCAGTGTGCCCCCCTATTAACAGCACCACCAGAGTGCCCCCCTATTAATTGTGCCACCAGAGTGCCCCCTATTAACAGTGCCACCAGAGTGCCCCCTATTAACAGTGCCACCAGAGTGCCCCTACTGTTCCATGGTACCTATCTTGTAAGACAGTCCAGTGATGGAATTAACCAGTACAAGATGTGGGCCCTGTAGACATTCTTGCTATGGGGTCTCCAGAATTAGGGGCCCGGTGGTCTCGTAGCGGTTTGGCCCTTGATCAGTGCAGTGCTGGCGAGGCCTCTTTTTGTTCACATTGTTATTGTGGCTGATTTTTTCACAATGCCCTGAACACTCACATTTGTTATTTGCTCTGTGGAAGCGTTTGTGGCCCGCCGGGTGATGTCAGCCCTAAATCATTACCTCCATGTGGGACCGACCCACAGACCTATGACCAAGCTCGCGGTGACCTGCGACTCCAGAAGTTCAGAAACAGATGTTCTCACGCACGTTACAGATCAGAAACACATTGCAACGATTTCACCAAAACCCAAAATGTCACTGATTGAAAGATGTGGAGAAAGGACACGAGTTCTGTAACTGCACCCGGGCTGCGGGGAATAAAACTGTCCACATCGTTTAACTCTACCCCAAGACAGGCGAGACTTCAGCACCGGAATAAAGGTGGATTTGGGGAGGGAGCGCTGCAAGCGTAACGCGAGCACCGGCGAAATGCAGACACTCGGATGGGGTTAAAGGGGTCGTCCGCTACGATCATTCATTTTACTAATAGGATCAGAGTGACTTTAAAATGAAAGAAAAATATATAACTGTCGAAATTCCTTTGCTCCTCCACAGCATTACCCATGTCCCCTGCCAGTGTCCTCACCTCCCCTTTCAATAGGGGATGTCATATGACCGCTGCAGCCAATCAGGGTAACATTTGTCAGTCTGACCTTATTGTCAGTGGTGTCTTCGAGACTCCAGGTGCCCTTCCAGGTCTCTCAGCCATCACTTGACTTTGTTCTCTTTGTGTTGTTATTGGGCTCTTGAATAAAGATACAGA
The DNA here is from genome assembly GCF_039654945.1 of Dendrobates tinctorius. NCBI lineage: Eukaryota > Metazoa > Chordata > Amphibia > Anura > Dendrobatidae > Dendrobates > Dendrobates tinctorius. Next base: position 27,432,031 of record NW_027361806.1, on the reverse strand, counting down.
GGCCTGCTGGCCTCATCTGCCATACCAGGGGTAGATAAGGAGGCGTCTCTTCCTTCTGACTCTGCTCTCATAAATCTTCTTCTATTTCCCTGGAATTGGACTCACAATCGTCTCTACTGCCGACAACTCTCATTCAATGGCTCCTGCTCCAAGGTGACGCTCTGACTGCACCATTGTGCCAACCACCCACTGGGGAAACAAGCCAACACCTCGACCCCTCTGCACCCGACCTGTCTTTCGGCTGGGAGGCAGCTTGCTGCATCACATGTATGTGTGAGATAAGGGAAGTCACAATGAGCACCTGTAGGGTTGAGCAGGTTCGCAGGATGCAGTGACGAGACACTAGACGAATGGTGGTTTGCGAAAGAACTTTTATCTAACTGTAGCCACTGGGCTTGGCTGAATAAACATAAAATTAAGGACAAAAACAAACAGTCCGCGCAGGGACTCAACAATCTTAACAAAAATTATGATGCCACTTAGCCTTCCAGGGACAGCTGGTTTAGTGAGCGTGGCTGCGTAGAGGTCGCTGAGGCGGCTGTCCTGAAGTCTCGCTACTCCGGGAAGGGATGGGGCTCAACAGGCCCTGAAGAAAGCGATGTCGGTGGGGCGCAACAGGCCCTGAAGAAAGCGATGCCGCTGGGGTGCAACAGGCCCTGAAGAAAGCCATGCCGTTGGGGCGCAACAGGCCCTGAAGAAAGCGATGCCGTTGGGGCGCAACAGGCCCTGAAGAAAGCGATGCCGTTGGGGCGCAACAGGCCCTGAAGAAAGCGATGCCGTTGGGGCGCAACAGGTCCTGAAGAAAGCGATGCCGTTGGGGCGCAACAGGCCCTGAAGAAAGCGATGCCGTTGGGGCGCAACAGGCCCTGAAGAAAGCGATGCCGTTGGGGCGCAACAGGCCCTGAAGAAAGCGATGCCGGTGGGGCGCAACAGGCCCTGAAGAAAGCGATGCCGGTGGGGCGCAACAGGACCTGAAGAAAGCGATGCCGGTGGGGCGCAACAGACCCTGAAGAAAGTGATGATGGTGACGCACGGTGATGACGCAGTTCCCCAGATGACCTGTAGCCGAGGTAGCGTATCTTCAGGCCGGTGACGGCCGGGTCAGCGTGATGGGGAAAGGATGGGGGGAAGTGTCCAGGCCTCTGTGACCTGATTACGTGTACTCACGGACACAACCTGAGGTAAAGTTCCTCTCCCATCAAGGCGGGGGGCAGCGGGGATGATTCTCTCAGAATGGGGGCGGGAAGCAGTCTCTGGTAACAGTCTCTCACGTCTCTCTAGTCGGTCACTGCGCAGCTTTCTCCTCTCAGGCTCCTCTCCATGCCCCTGCAAGTCACCCTGCTTCCTGCCTTCTCTCAGGCTCTCTCCCAACTGCCACCTCAGCGCGCCCCCTGCTCCTTGTGTCCTAGCCCCGCCCCCTGTTGCCCTGACAACTTCAGTCGCATGTCTCCCTTTGTAATCCCCCTGGTGTGGTTCCTTCAATAACCCTGATGGCGGTCTCCCTGGTTCCGGCCCAAACACTATATGGGGGTCCTCCTCCCCACATTCCCCCACCCTGTAAGCTCGCCAGTCCTCGGGCGAGGGCGTTATTCTATTGAGATTGGCCTGTAAGGGTGTCGATATTCGTTGCCATACGAACTGGTCTTGTTCATACCGTTCGGGGGGTTTGCCGGCTGTTGACCGCTCGGAGCGTCTAAGTTCGACTGGGGTGAAATCTTCTCGACTGGGGTGAAATCTTCTGGGGTGGTGGACATTGGGGGGCTGCAGGATGCCGGCGGGTTAATTGGGTCAACTGGCTCATTATTGAGTGGAGGGCCTTTGGGGTTTGGAGGGACATCCTCGTCGTCCGAGTCCCAGCATCTGGACTCCGGTTCGGATGTCAACGGGATGGGTTCCAGTTGTTTCGGGTCAGTGGAAATACACGGGCGTAACATATTACGATGCACAATGCGGGTGGGCAGTGTTTCATCCTGCTCGGACCGTATTTCGTACACAGGTCCTTCTGGGTGGATACGGCGTAGTACCCGATAAGGACTCTCTTCCCAACGTGACTCCAGTTTGTTCTGGGGGCGTTGATCCAGTACCAGCACACGGTCCCCGCTTTGGAGATGAGGAGGGGAAGTTGTATTCTTCCCTGGGTGTTCCCAGTCTTGGAGTTTGGTATGTACAATTCGGTGAAGAGTTTGCAGCCTGTGGCGATGATTTCGGACCCAGGACGACACTCCGGTCCAGGGCCGAGGCTCTTGGGGGTCCAACTCTACCTCCGTGATTCCTTTACCCTCTCGTCCAAACAGCAGGGAATAAGGGGTATAGCCCGTAACTTGATGTACCCGGTTATTATAAACCCATACTAGTTCAGAAACATATTCAGGCCAACGAGCTTTCTTGTCACTCTCCAGAGTACGCAGCATTTGAATCAATGTCCGATTAAATCGTTCACAAGCCCCATTTCCTTGCGGGTGATACGGTGTGGTCCGGGATTTGTCAATCCCATAGAGATGATGTAGTTCCTCCATAACTTTCCCCAAAAAACACGCTCCCTGGTCGGAATGTATACGTTGAGGACAGCCGTACACTTGTATAAAGTTTCTGCAAATTGCGGAGGTGGCTGACTCCGCGGTCTGGTCTCGAGTAGGGGTGACCACAGCGAACTTGGTGAAATGATCCACCATGATGAGGCAGTGTTCGTATCCCTGGAATGTGGGACCAATGTTCAGGTAATCTACCGTCAGGAGCTCAAGGGGTGCTGAAGTCACAATCGTCTGTGTTGCGGCTCTCTGAGCGGGCGGTTTGGCCAATTCACATAAGCGGCAGGTACGGCAAACTTCGTCCACAACAGCCGACAAGCGTGGGTGATAAACTTTCTGTTGTAACCATTGTAAAGTCTTTTTGACTCCAAAGTGGGCCCCTTTTTCATGAGCCTCTCGAGCCAGATCGTGTAGTTGAGCTCCGGGCGTAACCACCTGCCACACAGTCGTTGAGGTTGTTTGCGAAGTGATTTTACGGTACAGTAGTCCCTTTCGGATAATCAGTCTCTCCCATTGTCGCAGCATCAGCGACAGGTCTTGGGTCAAAGTTTGCCGTTGAGTATCAGTGGGTAATTGACCAGCGGCGACCCATGTCCGGAGGAGTCCAACTTCTTCATCTTCTTGTTGTTGTATCCACTTATCCCGAGATTGTTCCAGAATGCCTCTGTGGGCCTCTGGGGAAGATACTTTTGAATCAACATTTGTGAGCACGGCAGCGGTAAGAGCGAACGGTATTTCCTCTCCTTCTAATTCTTCGTCTCGATTCTGTCCGGGAGTTGTATGTCGAATCCTATAGAGAGCATCTGCATGAACATTCTCGGCCCCTCCTTTGTAAATAATCTTGTAATTGTACTTCGCCATCCGGCCACCCATCGCTGTTCCAAAGCCCCCAACTTGGCGTTTTCTAAATGAGCCAGTGGGTTGTTGTCAGTTCGCACTACCACCTCGGAGCCCGCTAGGTACTCTGCGAATCTCTCCGTCATAGCCCACACCACTGCGAGGAGCTCGAGCTTAAAAGAGCTGTAATTGTCAGGGTTACGCTCGGAGTCATGGAGTGAACGGCTTCCATATGCGATCACCCTCTCCCGGCCATCCTGAGCCTGTGACAACACAGCCCCCAGCCCGTGAAGACTCCCGTCAGTGTGCAGGATGAACGGCTGAGAGAAATCCGCATAAGCCAACACTGGGGGCATCCGAGAGTGCAGCCTTGAGATCTCGGAAGGCCTCTTCCTGAGGGTGTTGCCACTGGATTTTTCGCCAATTGGCCCCAGCGGGAGCCCCCTTCAGCAGGTCATGCAGGGCTCGAGCTCGACATGCAAAATTCTTTACGAAACGACGGTAATATCCAGCTAACCCCAGAAAAGCCCGCACGTCTTTCACCGTCTCGGGGGTAGGCCATTCCTGGATAGCAGCAATCTTCTCCCGGGATGGCCTCACACCCTCTGCCGAAACGACATGACCCAGATACTCAATCTGAGAGCGAAATAGGTGGCATTTCTGAGGCTTCACCTTCAACCCGTACTTTTGCAGCCGGCTGAGCAGCTGTCCCAACCGCTTCAGATGGTCCTCGAAGGAGGCGGCATAGACAATGATGTCGTCCAGGTAGATAAACGTGGCCTCAAAATTGAGATCCCCTAAACATCGCTCCATCAATCGCTGAAAGGTCCCGGGGGCGTTGGCCAGCCCGAATGGCATCCGATTAAACTCAAACAGTCCCATGGGCATTATGAACGCCGTCTTAGCTCTGTCTTCTTCTGACATGGGCACCTGCCAGTACCCACTGGCCAAGTCCAGGGTCGAAAAATATGTTGCCTTGCCCAATGCAGACAGGGATTCTTCTATGCGGGGCAATGGGTATGAGTCTTTAATAGTGCAAGCATTCAATTTATGATAATCCACACAAAATCGTAGTGTACCATCTTTCTTCTGGACCAACACGATTGGGGCCGCCCAGGGGCTTTGACTTTCCCGTATCACCCCTTTTTGCAGCATTTGAGCCAGCAAAGTTTTCACCTCTTGATAGAGTTGTGGCGGAATCTGTCGATATCGTTCTCGGATAGGGGCCGCTCCTGCTGTGGGGATCTCATGAGTGATGGCGGTGGTACACCCAAAGTCGTCCTCATGGCTAGCAAACACTTCATGGTACTGTCCCAGCAATGCTTTTACTTGTGAAAGTTGGGCTGCAGTTAGTCCAGAAAGCTCAGCCCGCATCTGCTCCAAAATATTTCGGCCCTTCTCTTGTGTCGAGACTTCGTGGGCCTGTAAGGTTCGTATTGTTACCTCCCAAGGATCCTCGGGGTGTACTCGTAATTGAACCACAGGAGCGGACAGCACTTCTTCTAAAGGCTTTACTAGTTTGGCCAGTACAGTCCGTGCTTTCAGAATGGTATCTCGGTCTTCAAGGTTAACGCAGCGTACCAGGACGGTTCCTTTTTGCACCGTAGCGAGGGAACGGGCCACCAGTATGCCAGGAGGTAAGTGCTCTGAGTGACACGGCTCCACCTGCACCTCCACGCCCTCCAAAGGTATCGGGGCCCGAATTGGCAGGGCCACCACTGTCTGTCCAGGAGGCAGCACAAGCAGGGGTGCCGCTGACGCGATGACCTTGCCCAGAGCCTCACCCTCCTGGCAGTCCCGATGCACCCGCGCACCTCGCACCAGTTGCTGGAATACCTGTCCCTGAGCTGTGCGAGAACCCCACTGCTTCAGTGTCCTTTGTGTGGGATCATTAAGCAACAGGTTACCAAACTCTTTTAAAATATTCATGCCTAGGGTGACGGGGTGTCGTTGATCAGCTTCTCCTTGAGTCAGCACCACCCCTCTGCGGCCAAGGGGTTTACCGCACAACGTCACCTGCACCCACACTACCCCGGCAACCGGGACTGGCAGTTGGTTGGCGGCTACTAGTCTAATCATGGGCCCCCACTGAGGCCTTGCTGCCTCCGGAAAGTTTTGTTGAAAGTACGCTGCGGGCATAGTGGTTACTTGTGACCCCGTGTCCACCAGACACCGGACGGCCCGGCCCTCTACTTCTGCCCAAACTACCGGACACTTTGCTACCAAATCTTCGGGACTTCCACCACCCCTAGTTGTGGTTTTCGGCTCCGAGCGGCGTCCCCCCAGCCCGGAGCCCTTTAGTTTAATGGCCGCCGGGGTGGGTATCTCCCATGCCGCGGACACTCTCGGGTGAAGTGGCCTGGTTCTCCACACTCATAACACCGGGTCGGTATAGATTGACCTCCCCGCGGAGAGCGTGACCCCCAGGGACCGGGATTAACACTAGGTCGTCCAGTCTCAGGTTCGGTTCTTCTCTTTACTTCAGCCAACTCGCTCTTAATATTTTTCAATTCTCGCTTCATCTCCTCCACCCACTGAGGTTCCTCAACTGTGTTCGAGGAGGCCTCCACACCTCGGACCTTCCCCACGGGGACCGCCATCCCCTGCTCTTGCTCCCGAACCCGTGCCTGACTTCCCACTTCTGAAAAGTCTATTTGGGGATTCATTCTGATCTGTTCCCGTAATGCCTGCTTTATCAGTGGATCTCGCAGTCCAGTCACCAGTAGGTCACGTAGGGTAATGTCAACAGGTCCTACCCCTACCCCGTCTTTTCTTTCAATAGCCGTATGCAATTCTTGGAGTACATTCATATACTGAGTAATCGTCTCCCCCTCTGCCTGCATCCGACTAAACAGACGGGTCCTTAATTCTCCCACATTAGTGGGATCCCCGTGGGTCTGTTCCACTATCTGTAACACCTTTTCAAAAGTGTTGCGGTGCCCCGGAGGTTTCAACATCACTGACCTCCGCACCTCCCCGTCTAGGGCCATGAGTGCCACTTCAGCTTCCAGGTCAGGGGTCATTGGGTGCATCCGAAAGAGCCCCCACATTCGCTCTGTCCAGCTCCATAGCATAGTATTGGAGCCGGAGAATCTAGGCAGGTTGTTCAGCATGGCCCCCAATGAAATGCTGGTACGGGGGCCCTCATTATTTACAGAGTTTACAGCTTCCCCCTGACCTGGGCCACCACCGTCCACGCTCGGAGACTGCATCCTGCCGACTACGCCAAGTGTAGGGTGGAGCAGGTTCGCAGGATGCAGTGATGAGACACTAGACGAATGGTGGTTTGCGAAATAACTTTTATCTAACTGTAGCCACTGGGCTTGGCTGAACAAACATAAAATTAAGGACAAAAACAAACAGTCCGCGCAGGGACTCAACAATCTTAACAAAAATTATGATGCCACTTAGCCTTCCAGGGACAGCTGGTTTAGTGAGCGTGGCTGCGTAGAGGTCGCTGAGGCGGCTGTCCTGAAGTCTCGCTACTCCGGGAAGGGATGGGGCTCAACAGGCCCTGAAGAAAGCGATGTCGGTGGGGCGCAACAGGCCCTGAAGAAAGCGATGCCGCTGGGGCGCAACAGGCCCTGAAGAAAGCCATGCCGTTGGGGCGCAACAGGAACTGAAGAAAGCGATGCCGTTGGGGCACAACAGGCCCTGAAGAAAGCGATGCCGTTGGGGCGCAACAGGCCCTGAAGAAAGCGATGCCGTTGGGGCGCAACAGGCCCTGAAGAAAGTGATGCCATTGGGGCGCAACAGGCCCTGAAGAAAGCGATGCCGTTGGGGCGCAACAGGCCCTGAAGAAAGTGATGCCGTTGGGGCGCTACAGGCCCTGAAGAAAGCGATGCCGGTGGGGCGCAACAGGCCCTGAAGAAAGCGATGCCGGTGGGGCGCAACAGGACCTGAAGAAAGCGATGCCGGTGGGGCGCAACAGACCCTGAAGAAAGCGATGATGGTGACTCACGGTGATGACGCAGTTCCCCAGATGACCTGTAGCCGAGGTAGCGTATCTTCAGGCCGGTGACGGCCGGGTCAGCGTGATGGGGAAAGGATGGGGGGAAGTGTCCAGGCCTCTGTGACCTGATTACGTGTACTCACGGCCACAACCTGAGGTAAAGTTCCTCTCCCATCAAGGCGGGGGGCAGCGGGGATGATTCTCTCAGAACGGGGGTGGGAAGCAGTCTCTGGTAACAGTCTCTCACGTCTTTCTAGTCGGTCACTGCGCAGCTTTCTCCTCTCAGGCTCCTCTCCGTGCCCCTGCAAGTCACCCTGCTTCCTGCCTTCTCTCAGGCTCTCTCCCAACTGCCACCTCAGCGCGCCCCCTGCTCCTTGTGTCCTAGCCCCGCCCCCTGTTGCCCTGACAACTTCAGTCGCATGTCTCCCTTTGTAATCCCCCTGGTGTGGTTCCTTCAATAACCCTGATGGCGGTCTCCCTGGTTCCGGCCCAAACACTATATGGGGGTCCTCCTCCCCACACACCATTGGTGAAGGGAATGATGTGAGTGATGACAGCCTCAGTTCAATTATTTGCAAAGTTTCTTTAAGATTTTGCATCTGTGACAACCAATATGGCTTCAAATACAGCTTCTACATGAGTTGTCGTAAAACTTCCCCACAGGCCTGAATGACAATTCTCATCGTCTTCCAGGCACCTGTCCTGGATCCATGCTCTGCTTCTCTCACACTGGTCCACTAGACTCTGTTGTGCTCCATGTTGGGCTTTGCAGATGGCCTGACGTCAGCCTATGTGATTGTTCACCCGGGTCTATATAAGGATTACTAAGACACACTCCTTTGTCTTTGTATTAAGACTCTCTGTACATCTTGACCTGCTCTGCTGCCTGTCAATGGTCTTCTGGATGTCTCCTGCCAGCCTGCAGTTTCCAGCATCCCAGCTGCCTGTCCGTGGTCTCCAGAACGTCTCCTTCCTGCTTGCGGTTGATTATGCACTGATGATGTTTCCAAGTCCTGTAATGTGCATATACCGGAGAGGAAGAAAGTCGATGACCCGTAGGTAAAGCTGGCACATGCCCCTACTGGACATTGCTCTGCCGTCAGCAGGACAGAGCAGAGCGCACCTTTGCTGGCCTGTGCTTTAACTGCGCAGGAGCGAGATGTGCAATGTCATCCACATCAATCAATGCAAGGAAAGAGGAGTCGACGAGCAAAGACAGCAAAGCCCATTGGACTGGACCGCATTGTATCGTGGAGTTCTATAGGGGAATTACTTAGACTTGCAGGAGGAGTCGGGGGCTTATGTGTCGGCTGCTGGACTGTAGGAGGAAAGACATTGAAGGTGGTGGCTTCAGATTATATTGGGAAAACCTGGTGACTAGTGATGAGCGACTGTGCTCGGATAATGTGTTATCCATGCATGCTCGGGTGTTATCCGAGTATCTTGGGCTTGCTCGTATATTATGTTCGAGTCCCCGTGGCTGCATGATTCACGGCTGTTAGACAGCCTCAAGACAATCCCCCATGTGCTGAGGCTGTCTAACAGCCGCAAAACATGCAGCCACGGAGACTGGAACATAATATACGAGCACGCCCAAGATACTCGGAAACACCCGAGCATGCTCCAATAACACGTTACAACACGGTATCCGATCACGTTCGCTCATCACTACTGGTGACAGGTTCCCTTTAAAATGGTGACATACCAAAGGGAGACAAGAACTGCAGCTGAAAAAATGCAATGAAAATACACAAGTAACTTAATGCAATCAATTGTTGCAAAAAATCTGCAGCTACAAAACCTCACGAAATATTCACTGTGGGAACTTATCCTTAGCTTGGCTTATATGCCAGAGCTAAGACGTGTGGGAACGATGCAGCCCCTGATATTTAGGATGATTGGGGTGATCAGAAAAATAAGTATTTGGAAGACTTTACTGCAATGGGTTTTTTTTTCAGAAATTCAGAAACGTGTGGGAAAACCCCTTTAAATTTCATCAATTTGCCAGAAGAAGAAGGAATATTTCCTGGGGATTGTGTGAATTTGCTGGAGAAGCCGCTTCACTTCCTCACCTCACTAAATTACATCTGCGATTTTCTTCACCTCCTTAATCCTTTCCTGATGATATTTCCAGTCTCTGTTCCTCCTTTCTTCCTACCTGCTCCGCCAGAGATCCTGAGCGACGGGATTAATTCACCGCTAGCAGGATGTTGGTGCGTGGCGATGGTTCCTGACGGGGAGATTTGGCGCCCGATTCATCATTTGTGTGTTTTGCCACTTTTTCTCTTTTTGTCTTGTGATATTTGTTGCCATTTTTGCACCAGATCCTCAAAATGTCACACGTGAAAATTGTGCAATCATGAATTTTGTGGGAGGTAAAAAAGAAAAAAAATGCTCTTTATTTTTGTCTTTTAACGTTCTCCACCCATTTCAAAGCAAAAAGTTGCACAATCCGTTAAAATGTTGCAAGTAACGCTAACATTTGTGCAAAAATATCTGGAGTGTAAAAAAAATCGCTCTCGGGGGTAGTAATGGAGTAGATTTGTAGAAAGAGTTTACAACTTTTCAAAAAGTCACAAATAATGAATCTGTCACAAATCAACAGCCACAAAAGTGATTGGAAAAAAGATGAGAAAATACCAGGACCATAATGTGGCACAAAACAAAAAGCAGCCAGAAAAGAGGACAAACTGGACAGAGAATAGGCACAAACGCAAGAATGAGTGGTGCGCCTGGTCTCCGGCACACTCTTCCCCCAGCGACAGCATTGTGCTTTCCTCCACCCTGGGAGCCGCCATTGCTGGAGATTGAGGCATCTGCCGCGGACTGTGATGCCGCCTTCGTCTGTGAAGACTTGGCCTCATTTTCAGGGTCCGCGTCTCATGAATTCCATATGTGGCACTGTTTAGCATTACTTCCAATACTTCCCTCTGGAGACACAGAAATCCAAGCTTCGTGCTCGGTGCGGCGCGGGGCGTTGCCGCTTTCTGCAGAAGTGCGGAATGTTCTGAGCGTCTTCTGGCCACTTTGTCCGCAAGGTGCAGGAAATGAAGCAGATGCGGATCATGCGGTAGTCGGCTTCAATTACAAGATGAAGCTCTGGAGGTTCAGGAAATGGTCCGGCGACTTCAGATCTGTACGAAAACCATTCACAAACCACACAAGGGGAGACGAAGCCGTACGCAGAGGAAATGCAGGACCCCATTACGCACCTCATCATTGCGTCCCGCCACGGACCTCACCCACCTGAGCCGCCGACTATCACAACTCATATTTCTAACAGCCAACATGTGCAACGTGCTGTGATCTAAGCCGGGACCGGCCCTGGTGGGAGCTGGAGCAGCTTCGCTTCACTTCGCCTCCATAAAATCATTCGTTTTCAAGAACTTTATAACCCCAAATAAATTCCTTAAATATAAACTTCGCTCCAAGTTTTCCTTTTTGGTAAAGATCCAGTTTTTGTTTTTAAATTGTTAGTTTAATCTGGTGAATTTAATGTGGGGTTCACAGTCCCTGAATGTCTGGCCATTAGGGCGGCTGTTTTATTGCTCATCTGCGTCCTAATGGCGAGTATGAGATTGTCCTTAAGTCCTTCTTCTGCCTAACTGACCCGGCCCGTCACAGGTCCTGATGCTGGTTTTGATGGCTCTGTGATAGAGAAAGCAGCAGGGATCACAGTGTGGAGAAAGTAAAGCATCTACGGTCTCATGGAGGACGGAAAAAACTGTAGGAAGGAAACTCATGAATACGAAATAAGTGCAGGATAGAAGCTGTGCTGATTTATGAGAAATTGAAGAGGTTGTGCGCTAATAGGACAACCCCTTCTCAATCTGAATGTTTTCCCCCGTTAACATAAAAACAAGTATTCTGACCAACCGAGATGGCACCAATCCAGAGGTGTCAGCATTCTCTTTCCAGGGGCCCACATGAGGCTGTTATATCACGGGAGCCCTGGGTCCAATCAGCGCTGGCTTCCCTGTCCCTGACTTCTGACGTGTAATAGTCACGAGTGAAACAGCAGCTACCGGCCTGACTTCATCTTGATTACTTATTTGTCTGAATTTGAGGACAGTGAAACTGGCGCTGATTGGGTGCAGGTCTCGTGCGACATAACGACCCCTTTAAAGACAGCAGCATCATGGACACACAACCTCACCTCCAGCCTATATTACTGGGACAAACGCTGTCACATGAAATCACAGATCCAGCATGTATTATAGGGGGACACTCCCACATGAGATCACATCCACCCTACATCAGGGTCTGTTTCCACGGTCAGGATTCCGAGCGCTTAGGTTTAGGGTTAGGGTTCTGGAAGCAGCGGAAAGCCCGCTCTGTCCTAAGCGCTGTCCCCTTTTGTACACGTGTTGATTCCGCATGTGTTAACTGAACACATGCGGAATCACCGCATCCTATACGTAGACTGTGTTATTTATCTTGCGGAGACTGAGCGTCTCCGCAAGATAAATAGACATGCTGTGGTCTATAAAGACGCGTCGCATGTCCGGTTACGCAGGTCTGACACCTGTGTCTTTGTACGCATAGTGGAGATGGGATTTCATAAAATCCCCTCCACTATGCTGTAACATCTGAACGATGAGGATTGGACGCTGCAGCTGTATGCAGCGTCCAATCCGCAGCAAATCCTGACCATGGAAACATTCCCTTACAGGGAAGGACACTCCCACATGAGATCACATCCAGCCTATATTTCTGGGAGAGAGAGACACTGTCACATGAGATCACGTCCATTCTATATTACTAGGAAAGACACTCCCACATGAAATCGCATCCAGCATGTATTACTGAGAGGAACAGTCTGACATGAGTTCACCTCCAGCCTATATTACTGGGAGGAACGCTCTCACATGAAATCTCATTCAGCATATATTATTGGGGGAAACTCCCACATGAGTTCACATCCAGCCTATATTACTGAGAGGGACACTCCCACGAGATCACATCTAGCCTATATTACTGGGAGGGACTGTCCCATATGAGATCTCATCCAACCTATCTTATTGGAACGAACACTCCCACACAAGATCATATTCAATATTTATTATTGGGGGGACACTCCTAAATGACATCACATCCGGCCTATATTATTGGAAGGAAGAGCCTTGGGGACTGTCACATTGGGGATAAAGGGATGTTTAAGACCTGTTAGGGGAACATCTCTGACCCGTCTTTGTAAGCAGGGTTTACATGTGCCAATTATTTCAGCCTGGAACTGCTCTGAATTTGCCGTTACTTTATCTGAAACTTTGTGCCGGTTGTCCAGTATGGGCACCCAGGGATCAGGGCCTTGGAGCTACGTTCGGAGCTACGTCTGAGCACCTATAGCTGCGCCCCTGGGGTCCTGTGGATAGGATGGGAGTAGACCTAGCGCCATGCCGGACCATGATGGAGCGGCTGCCATCCTCCTATCACCCGCACCTATGGGCAGCACCCACCGGTCCGTCCTCCGTAGCCGGCTCCGGTCTCACAGCCGCAGGATCCTCGCTCCTCACATTAACGTTCAGGAGATGACTACATTAAGAAGAAATCTATATTTAGCCCCGGAGAGGAACACATAAATCTTTCTGCTTCAAGTCAGTAACATTTCCATAAAAAAGACATTAAAACTATCTGAGGTTCCTAAATGGTTAAAGCTGAAATCCATCAGGGCAATGTAATGACAAACAGATCGATCCGCCACGTACGCGGCGCAACAAGAAGAAGACGGCCGGCGTGCGGCGCGCCAAAACTGACGAGGGGCAGGATGAAGCATGTGCAGCTGCATCCGCTGCTCTCATCTGCCCCTTGTTGGGGGGATTTATACTTTTGCAATCATATTTTTATCCCTCCAATCCATAGAAATGTAAAATTCATTCAACTTTGCAACAAATTTTGGTTAAAATGGTTTACTGTTTTAGGTATGCAGCTCCCATGCAGAGCTATGTGTCTCTATGATTTCAGAATCGCATTTCTATCCATTATAGAGATGTGACCACCGATCATTAGTAGCATTCGCTACATTGTAGCACCATGGGAAATCATTGCCTGATAGAATCGGTAACTATGGGTAATGACTCTGACAGAGGATCATACAAAAAAAGGGGCACAGCCGCAGTCTGTAAGGACCAAGATGTCTGCAAACTCGAGATCTACACTACACCGCTGCTGAATAAAATGTACTAACAAAAAGAAGTGCTTACAAAACTGAAGAACCATTTATTCCTGCGTATTTATAAGGTGTTTTTTTTTTTTCCCATGTGTCAAAAATTCCTTCTGATTCTGACTAATTCTATATATTGTTCGTAGGCACTCATTCTCACCCTTCGCATGGTGCTGAAAAGCCATTTTCCATTGGAGATCATTTTGGAGTAATCTAATTAGTTTTAGATATATCCATTTATATTATTGCAGAAAAAAAAAAAATTTCGATGTATAATTAAATTCTCCAGTTGTGTAAAATTCAAGTATGATCTGTCTAATATCGGCTAATTATATGTTTGACTGTATGATTTATTTAATTTTTTTTTTTTCTCTTTTCTTGGGAACTTCAATCCTGGAGTGATCTGTATCGTTGCAAGGAACCGCTCACTCTTCCTTTCATGTGTCACCACTCTTTGTAATTAATTGCAAGCTTTGTGATTGGTTTGTAACCTGTATATATTTTTCCATGCATCTTGTTTTTATTTACCTATGACTAGGGGTGCCTTTTTGCACCAGAAAGGCGTCAGGTGTTTTTCTGCATTTTAAATATGGCATAACAGCCTAATAAAGTTTTTTCATTTATGCTGGTGTGTGCCGAACGAACTTTCTTCTCTTTTTAAAAATGCAGGTTGTTAGCGCATAAATTGGCCAATTCATGTGAGCCCATCAACCACTGCAAGGTGACCTCCCTCTGATGGGTCCTATCATCCTGAACAAGCCTCTGCTGCGCTATACGCCTCCAATATGAATGGGCAAACATGTCTCTCAGAGGATGAGTCGCTCTCCTGACTCACCTCGTGGGATCAATACTTCCACCCTTCGTATATAGCAATTCTGTGACACCTTTCTTAGAGATGAACATTGGTCTGCTCCTCTGCTATTCCTCCTGGAAGCTCTCATTGCCAATAGCGGCACGCCCCTGTGCAATCTGACAGTCAGTACTGACTGTTTCCAGTAACGGCGCCTCTCGTTGGCTGAGTCTGGCATTGCAGCCCGTTCCCTTGCATAGGGCTGAGGGGCAGAACTAAGCCCTGGAGACGTCCTACACACTGACAGTATAGTGCTGATACAATGTGACATTCGGACATTTTCCAGCAATTTCTCAGTAACAATCAGTTGAAAAGTTTTCCAGCTTCTTCATAACTTTTCCTGCAACTTTCAGGTAGAACGTCTTTCATGATCACACCTGGAAATACCAGAAAGAAATCCATTTCATCCACTTCCCATTGTGCCTCCTGATACAGTGGCGCTGGTTTTGGGCCACATTGCGGCTTTGTTGTTATCTCAGACAAGAGGCGCTCGTCGCGATAGATCTGGAGTATTACAGCTAAACAGATCAGTTCCTGCGGAGCTCAGCAGGGGGCGCATGTTAATTTCCGATGCGATAAGACGCCACGTTTGATGTTGCTTGTGCGTCCGTTGTGTTACTCGCTCGTCGTATCCGGCTCTAACTATGGCGCTGATTTCCACGTACTCAGTAGCAGCCGGACAGATGTGTCATCGAATCTAATCCCCTTAATCCCTAAAGCTCTTCTATAATGGATATTTTAAAAGACCAGATTGGAAAGCCTGCTGTCTTTTTATTGAGCCGTTCTGAATGCTCCGTCTTTCTGCGGTATTATTCCTGTGCCAGGAGCGCTGTCTCCGGACATGTGGCCGATTCGTTCTTCGTAAAGCCGATGAAGGCACTTAATGAGTTAAACTCGTTACACTTGTTTTAACTACATAATTCTGCTGGAGAAGATCCGACGCGTTTCTCTCCGGCCGGTGAGCGCTGCTTTACCTAGATAGACCGTCGCTCTAGGCCGCGGGGCCACGGTCATCAAGCACGGCGTCGTTTGTGCCAGATAATTAAACCCATAATTAGTTATCATTTTTTGCTTTTTCGTTTTTTCCTCAATTCTTCCAGGAGCTATAACTTGTGAACACTGCGTTGGTTTTATTTCTGCTCTTTGTGCTGGTGTTATGTGAACATTATGTGGCACTGATATTTCAGCACTGTGTAGCGGTATGATTCTCTGCAGCTTGTGGGGTCTTCAGTCCAAGATTCTAGGACCAGCCAGAACTACAGCTCTGGGTAGGAATCCTTCACTCTTGAGGGTCGGGGATATTTCGGATGGTGTCCTCCCAGCACTGTAATCCAGTGTTCCCAGCATCCACAATCCAGTGCTCCCAGTATCCACAATCCAGTGCACCCAGTATCCACAATCCAGTGCTCCCAGTATCCACAATCCAGTGCTCCCAGTATCAGCAGTCCAGTGCTCCCAGTATTCACAATCCAGTACACCCAGTATTCACAATCCAGTGCTCCCAGTATTCACAATCCAGTGCTCCCAGTATCCACAATCCAGTGCTCCCAGTATCAGCAGTCCAGTGCTCCCAGTATCCACAATCCAGTGCACCCAGTATCCACAATCCAGTGCTCCCAGTATCCACAATCCAGTGCTCCCAGTATCAGCAGTCCAGTGCTCCCAGTATTCACAATCCAGTACACCCAGTATTCACAATCCAGTGCTCCCAGTATTCACAATCCAGTGCTCCCAGTATCCACAATCCAGTGCTCCCAGTATCAGCAGTCCAGTGCTCCCAGTATCCACAATCCAATGCTCCCAGTATCAGCAGTCCAGTGCTCCCAATATCCACAATCCAGTGTACCCAGTATCCACAATCCAGTGTACCCAGTATCCACAATCCAGTGTTCCCAGTATCCATAATCCAGTGCACCCAGTATCCACAATCCAGTGCTCCCAGTATCAGCAGTCCAGTGCTCCCAGTATCCACAATCCAGTGCTCCCAGTATCCACAATCCAGTGCTCCCAGTATCCACAATCCAGTACACCCAGTATCCACAATCCAGTGCTCCCAGTATTCACAATCCAGTGCTCCCAGTATCCACAATCCAGTGCTCCCAGTATCAGCAGTCCAGTGCTCCCAGTATCCACAATCCAGTGCTCCCAGTATCAGCAGTCCAGTGCTCCCAATATCCACAATCCAGGGCACCCAGTATCCACAATCCAGTGTACCCAGTATCCACAATCCAGTGTTCCCAGTATCCATAATCCAGTGCACCCAGTATCCACAATCCAGTGCTCCCAGTATTCACAATCCAGTGCTCCCAGTATCCACAATCCAGTGCTCCCAGTATCCACAATCCAGTGCTCCCAGTATCCACAATCCAGTGTTCCCAGTATCCACAATCCAGTGCACCCAGTATCCACAATCCAGTGCTCCCAGTATCAGCAGTCCAGTGCTCCCAGTGTCCGCAATCTAGTGCTCCCAGTATCAGCAGTCCAGTGCTCCCAGTATCCACAATCCAGTGCACCCAGTATCCACAATCCAGTGTTCCCAGTATCCGCAGTCCAGTGTTCCCAGTATCCGCAGTCCAGTGCTCCCAGTATCCACAATCCAGTGCACCCAGTATCAACAATCCAGTGCACCCAATATCCACAATCCAGTGCACCCAGTATCCACAATCCAGTGCTCCCAGTATCCGCAGTCCAGTGTTCCCAGTATCCGCAGTCCAGTGCTCCCAGTATCCGCAGTCCAGTGCTCCCAGTATCCACAATCCAGTGCACCCAGTATCCACAATCCAGTGCACCCAGTATCCACAATCCAGTGCTCCCAGTATCCACAATCCAGTGTTCCCAGTATCCGCAGTCCAGTGTTCCCAGTATCCGCAGTCCAGTGCTCCCAGTATCCGCAGTCCAGTGCTCCCAGTATCCACAATCCAGTGCACCCAGTATCCACAATCCAGTGCACCCAATATCCACAATCCAGTACACCCAGTATCCACAATCCAGTGCTCCCAGTATCCACAATCCAGTGCTCCCAGTATTCACAATCCAGTGCTCCCAGGATCCACATTCCAGTGCTCCCAGTATCCACAATCCAGTGCTCCCAGTATCCACAATCCAGTGCTCCCAGTATCCACAATCCAGTACACCCAGTATTCACAATCCAGTGCTCCCAGTATCCGCAATCCAGTGCTCCCAGTATCCGCAATCCAGTGTTCCCAGTATCCGCAATCCAGTGCTCCCAGTATCAGCAGTCCAGTGCTCCCAGTATCCACAATCCAGTGCTCCCAGTATCAGCAGTCCAGTGCTCCCAGTATCCACAATCCAGTGCACCCAGTATCCACAATCCAGTGTTCCCAGTATCCATAATCCAGTGCACCCAGTATCCACAATCCAGTGCTCCCAGTATCCACAATCCAGTGCTCCCAGTATCCACAATCCAGTGCACCCAGTATCCACAATCCAGTGTTCCCAGTATCCACAATCCAGAGCACCCAGTATCCACAATCCAGTGCTCCCAGTATCAGCAGTCCAGTGCTCCCAGTATCCACAATCCAGTGCTCCCAGTATCAGCAGTCCAGTGCTCCCAGTATCCACAATCCAGTGTACCCAGTATCCACAATCCAGTGTTCCCAGTATCCATAATCCAGTGCATCCAGTATCCACAATCCAGTACACCCAGTATCCACAATCCAGTGATCCCAGTATCAGCAGTCCAGTGTTCCCTGTATCCACAATCCAGTGTACCCAGTATCCACAATCCAGTGTTCCCAGTATCCATAATCCAGTGCACCCAGTATCCACAATCCAGTGCACCCAGTATCCACAATCCAGAGCTCCCAGTATCCACAGTCCAGTGCTCCCAGTATCCACAATCCAGTGTTCCCTGTATCCACAATCCAATGTACCCAGTATCCACAATCCAGCGCCCCCAGTATCCACAATCCAGCGCTCCCAGTATCCACAATCCAGCGCTCCCAGTATCCACAATCCAGCGCTTCCAGTATCTACAATCCAGTTCCCCCAGTATCCACAATCCAGCGCTCCCAGTATCCACAATCCAGCGCTCCCAGTATCCACAATCCAGCGTTCCCAGTATCCACAATCCAGTGCACTGGGAATCTTTTATGCCACTTCATTCCCTTCTGCACGGCTCTGTACTTGTGTGTATTGTTCTCTATGCTGCTGCTTCTATTGGGGCAGGAGAGCAGGAATCCCTTACATCTGTCTCTTCTGTGTATAGGAGACATAGCAGCTTGTCTCCACTCAGCAGCTCAGAGACAACTGAAAGTTTGAGAAAGAGTCTGCAGAAGGGAAAACTGGTGATAGTGCAGGATACAAAGAGGATTGTAAAATAGTCAGAAATAAAATGTATAAAACTATGCAGACAGAAAAAGTGTCTTCTTGTGTGGCGCCCCTGAGGCCCAGTCGCCACAGAGGTACTGCACCTTCTCCTAAGGTGTGGTGTCCCACCATCCAGGTAAGTTGGAGGCTCCTGACCACGCTCCAACACTCGCACCCCACACAATAGAGTAGTTCAGCAAAACCACATTGCGGCTCTTTGCTTAGAGAGAAGCAGAGCACCTTTGGTGGTTCCCTGCTTGGAACACTAAATGTGCTGGGAGGTGGGTGGAGTTGAGAATACATATAAAAGAGTGGGACAGTTCCAGGATTGAAGTCAGTCAGTCAGTCAGTCTGAAGAAGGTCAGTCTGAGGGAGTAAGCCACTCGGAGAGGAGTGGGGATCCCTGGAAGAGGGATGGAGGAAGGAGTGCTGCAGCTGCCTCAGTGATCTGAGCCAGCTGGCATGGGAAAGGAAAGGAGAAGGACATTGAACCGAAGCCTGAGCTTCCATAGGAGGGAAAGACAAGTACAGAATGTAGGAGTAAAAGGGAACACAGAGGATGTGGGTTAGAGGAAGAACCCTGCCTAGAAGTTCTAAGCGCAAGCCCGGGGCCCGGTCCCCGAGGTTGTATGGACACTAATGGTTCTGCAGCAGACACCGGTGGAGTAGTGGGCTGTAAATGCACTACTCCCATCTAAGGCTTGGGGGCACAACAGCAATTTGGATAGAGAGCCGGGACTCAGGAGTAGAGAGTCCCCGAAGCAGGCTACAGCTGTCTGCCGTACAAGTAGAGTTCTTGGGAACATCTGTCAGGAGGAACTCCAGTGTAACACGGTACTGGAGATCTTCACACTTAAAGGCGCTATAGAGGAGATGTTCAGAAAAGGCACATAAGTTGGCGGAGTGTTGGAAGGGAGCATTCCATCTTGCCTGGAGGTTGACTGAGTCCCTGACCCGGAGGACACGGCACAGAAGCGGGCACTACAAACTGTGAGTAAAGCTTTGGAACTACATGCCCTGGTGTCCTCCATTCCTTCCTGCGTCCGTCCGCCTGGCACTGCGACATCCCCTGTGCCAAACACTACACTATCTAAGTGTCTCTTCACCTATCCTGCCCTGGGACAACAGCCCTGCCTGTCGAGGGCTATAACATCATTGCTGCACCACACCATCTGTCCCGGAGGATCTGTCTGCAGCGTCGGCTTAACAACTCCCTTGCCGAACACCACAGGTGGCATCACGAACTATTCCATTAACTACATTCCACCATTTCTGTTCCCCGCCATTTGCTTGGGCGCCCGGGGCCACGGCCTGGGTCACCGCTGCTGTGACACATCCCGCTGACACCGGCCCGGTACCGAGTACCCCACGGCCTTGGGAGGGCGACCCAACTTGGCGTCACAAACAGGATGACGAGACCCGATGCCATCGGGTTTTGTGTGCCTAAGATTTGTTGGACTTAAAACTTTTGAGAATGTGCGGAAGACCCAATTTAATAGACTGTAAAATGAACATTAAAAATGGCCGTTGGTGTGGAGAAAAAGGGCGTGACGAGATGGGAGGTCCTAGGAAAAGACCGCGAACAGTCTTGGGCCTCACCTGCCTGAATTACTATGCGACAGCAACATGGCCCACCCCCCGAGGGGTTCGTATACTGGCTTGGTATGGAGGCACTGGAAGAAGACGCTGCCCCAAGAAGGAGGGGCAGAAGCCAGTGGCGGGAAAGGGGCCGAGAGAGGAGGGAGAAGAACGCTAGAATGCCATCTTGGAGAGAGACGGGAGGAGGCCTGCGGAGCGCGGGGAAGTGGATCTCCCCGGCGCCATGGCTGAAGGCTCCAACCCAGTGTCCGAGATGAATCGCCAGCAGCTGGAGGAAGAAATAGCCCAGCTGATGCGCCGCCTGCAACTAAGGCAGGAAGCGCTATGACCCTTGAATCTGCAGAGCACCCATGAGGGACCTACACCTGCGGTACTCGCGACACCGGTACCCGCCGCTGCTGCACCGGACCTCTTCCAGGCAGACCCTGTGGAGCCTGAAACCGCTGCCATGCCACCGGCAGCGTACCTTGTTCCCTCCCTGCCGCTACTACCGGAGGAGTTGTACACAGCACAGGGAGCTGAAGCGGAGGAAGAGAAGTCCCCGTCCGGACCTGATGCGGCTGCGCAGGTCCCTACAGAGACTGGTATCCTGTTCTGAGCACCCCTCATCTATTTTCGGAGTGACGTGTCTTTTTGTCATACCTACAGAGACCCCGCGGACCCGGAGCCGCCGTTAGCTCCACCGCCATCCCCGGTGTCCCATCGGGCAGTACCCACTGCCGCTACGCCAGCACCGGAGCAGAGACCGCACCGCCGGGAAGCACCAGGTATACACCCCGGCCCTCCTAATGGGTTGCCCCCCGAATTCACGTTGTCAGAGGCTGGCTTGTGGGAACTCGAAATGGAGCAGTTGGAAGAGTCAGCTGGGGGCACTAGACTGTCGGAAATGGGGAGGTGGAAGAGGTCCCTACTGAGAAGGGTACAGCTGGAACAGGCGCGCACGATTCGGCATCTTCGGGGATTGGAGGAGTCTAGGTCGCTTTGGGATAGTGACCTCGGGATCCCTTGGCTGCCGAGTCCCCATGTAGTCGCCTATCAGCGCCAACAAGCTGCGGCATCCCTCGGTGCTAGGCCACGCACCAGAGCACCGGAACTAGCAAGCTTCACCCCACTGGAGGAAGAGTACCTGAGGACTGCCCATGCATTCCTTTCATCTGGTAGCAGCTCCCAATCATCAGCTTCCAGAACCCCAGGAGGGAACAACAACCATTAGTCAAGATGTTACCTACAATATAACTCTCGTTACCCAGGAGGGTATTTGCACAGTTGTGCCATTGTTCCCTATTTTTGTACCAGTTTTCCTATTTTTGGTTATCATGTCCTAGTTTATTTTTCCAGTGTTGCCCTGTTTTGTTGGCAGCCTTTCCATTGAACTAAGGAGATCATGAATGCTGACTGGTCCAGAACTGCAGTTGTAAATAGTTGCACCTCTTTAGGTGCCCTCTCTTGGTTTTACATAGACACTTTGCGAAGATAACGTCTACCTTATTTGGAGCATGACTCCAATCACAGGACATTGCAAGAGATCCCGGCTGGGAGCAGTGTCCAGCACTTACAAGAATTATTGAAAAGTTTAATGTGAAGTATTTGATAATGATGTGTCTTATGAGAGTAAATGGCTTATATATATAGAATGTTTAAATAAAGAGATAAGGGATTTGGATAGAGAATAATAAAGAATTGAAAATGTAGATGATGAACCAGGCACCACGGTTGTCACTCAGAGTTAAGAGAAAAGAAATGTGTTGATGAAGAATACTGAAGTGGTAGTGAGTAACAGACAATAGCACTTTCAATTAACTATTGTATAGAAAATTGCACTTTTAACTTAGGATTTTAGATAGTTAATTAAGAATTGTTTGCAACGTTCAAGAATGAGTGCCTCTCACATTGGGAAGTTTAGTATAAGAAATGTTTATTCAGCATTACAAAAATTTGTAAGTTTCTGTATTGTCAACTTTGTTTGCCTTGCAGCCCGTGGACATGCTGTGTTTAACAGGGGGGGTATGTGGCACCCCTGAGGCTCAGTCGCCACAGAGGTACTGCACCTTCTCCTAAGGTGTGGTGCCCCACCATCCAGGTAAGTTGGAGGCTCCTGACCACACTCCAACACTCGCACCCCACACAATAGATTAGTTCAGCAAAACCACATTGCGGTTCCTTGCTTAGAGAGAAGCAGAGCACCTTTGGTGGTTCCCTGTTTGGAACACTAAATGTGCTGGGAGGTGGGTGAAGTTGAGAATACACATAAAAGAGCGGGAAGGTTTTAGGATGAGAGTTCAGTCAGACGGGGAGTCTGAGAGAGGAAGCCACTCGGAGAGGAGTGGGGATCCCTGGAAGAGGGATGGAGGAAGGAGCGCTGCAGCTGCCTCAGTGATCTGAGCCAGCTGGCACAGGAAAGAAAAGGAGAAGGACATTGAACCGAAGCCTGAGCTTCCATAGGAGGGAAAGACAAGTATGGAACGTAGGAGTGAAAGGGAACACAGAGGATGTGGGTTAGAGGAAGAACCCTGCCTAGAAGTTCTAAGCGCAAGGCCGGGCCCGGTCCCCGAGGTTGTATGGACACTAATGGTTCTGCAGCAGACACCGGTGGAGTAGTGGGCTGTAAATGCACTACTCCCATCTAAGGCTTGGGGGCACAACAGCAATTTGGATAGAGAGCTGGGACTCAGGAGTAGAGAGTCCCCGAAGCAGACTACAGCTGTCTGACGTACAAGTAGAGTTCTTGGGAACATCTGTCAGGAGTAACTCCAGTGTAACTCAGTACTAGGAGATCTTCACCCTTAAAGGTGCTACAGAGGAGACGTTCAGAAAAGGCACATAAGTTGTCGGAGTGTTGGAAGGGAGTATTCCATCTTGCCTGGAGGTTGACTGAGTCCCTTGTTGTGAGTTCATTTTCCCCTTCATTACTGAGGCCCGAGGAACTCCCTCTTCTGGTAAAGAAAGGTAGTGAGCCTGATTATCAAACACCTGAGGCTGATGATGATGACTGGCTGAGTGGAGTTACTGACTGGATATAAGGCTGCCGACGCCCTTCTGCCCTGCGGGTGATTTCTCTGTGGAATCCTTGGAGACCAGTCTGAATTCCTGCTCCTCTAAAGCTAAGTTTGCTGCTCGGCCTTTTGCTTTGGTGCTTGACTTTGTTTTGCTTTGTTTTTCTGGATTTCTGCCATTCCCTGCTGGGGTGTGCTGAATTCATTTAGCTCTGTCTTCTGAAAATACATGAGTGCTGATTTAGTTTTTGAAGCCTAGCTGCTTCAGGGCCTTTTTCATATCAGCTTGTTGGCTTATGTCTTTGATAGGGTTTTGGCAGATTGCAGACAGCAGCCTTCCTGTCCTTTCCTATCTAGGTAGTTTTTGGGCCCCGTCTTTGCTCAGTCTATCTTTCTGTCTGTGTTAGTATTTTCATCTTGCTTCACCGTCATTATATGTTGGGGGCTGCCTATTGCTTTGGGGTCTGCTCTGGGGCAGTTTAGATTTCCCCTTTCTTTCTTTAGGCCTATTTAATTCTCCGGCTGTGATCGAGGGGTCTAGGGCATCGTAGGAACCCCCCACGGCTACTGCTAGTTGTGTTGATAGGTTCAGGGGTCTGCAATCTGATAGTTGCCAACTTCTCTGGTTTTCTGGACTTAGCTTGTATTTCTGCTTTTGCCTCCTACGGTGACTCATTCATAACAGTCCCTGACCCGGAGGACACAGCACAGAAGCGGGCACTACAGACTGTGAGTAAAGCTTTGGAACTACATGCCCTGGTGTCCTCCATTTCTTCCTGCGTCCATCTGCCTGGCACTGCTACATCCCCTGCGCCAAACACTACACTATCTAAGTGTCTCTTCACCTATCCTGCCCTGGGACAACAGCCCTACCTGTGGAGGGCTATAACATCATTGCTGCACCACAACATCTGTCCCGGAGGATCTGTCTGCAGTGTCGGCTTAACATCTCGCTTGCCGAACATCACAGGTAGCGTCACAAACTATTCCATTAACTACATTCCACTATTTCCGTTCCCCGCCATTTGCTTGGGCGCCCGGGGCCACGGACCGGGTCACCACTGTTGTGACACATCCCGCAGACACCGACCCGGTACTGAGTACCCCACGGCCCTGGGAGGGCGACCCACTTGTTTTCTGCGTTTTCCAAAAAGTGTCTCCCGAGCCCCACTGAGGCTTCCTGACCCCGCAGATCACGCAATAAATGGTAAAGTCCTGTAAACATGGAGCTTTGGAGGTCAGACGTGTGAGGAGCCGTGTACATGTCGATGCCGCTCATACATTTGCCTTATCTGCAGTGATTTAGTGAAGCTTATGCTTTAATTACACCGGGGACGGAAGCTTCCAGTGAGTAAATGACAGCTCTGCAGTCCTTAATACTGCGGACTTGAGGGAACGTGCGCTGATCTTCTCTATGAGGGTTCGGGACAAGTGAGATATGATGTCCTAGGAGAAGTCTCATGACCTTGGCTGCAGAGGTCAGCGATGGATAGGGGGCCACAACCTGCGTGGACTGATACATGTTCATGGTAAACTGCACCTTTAATGCCGCTGTCAGCATTGTTTTGGCCTCTGCATTCGGCCATTATTCTGTTATTCCTCCTGGAAATGTGTGAATACATTGATGACATCTTCATATTTACGCAGTGCTCTAAAAGATGCTCTTTCTTAAAGGGGTCTGTCTGCTTATCCCTTTAAGGCTGACACACCATGGATTGTATCACACATCTTCATCGCCTGCTAGTCTGCGTTCACTTATTTTTCAGTTTGACTTTTTGCTGTGTGGAAACCAGCAACCAGAAGTCTGCTGCTGTTAATGGATCACATTCTGATTCTGTGGGTAACTGAAGGCCGTGCGACTGATGAAGAATAAAGGAATCAACCCCTTTAATAAACACGGCTGTAGGGACCATTATAGGGACTGTTAGTACAGAAATCAGACCTAAAAGTACCCAGCTGATAAGGCTGAGAGATCCGTCAACAGCAACTTGGTGGTTTCACAAAGCAACAACTTATTTTTGTCCACGGGAATGAAAGATATTGAAGAGAAATTACAAGACGCTCGAGTGATGAAATAATAAGAATTTATCAAATTTATCAAATGAGCAACAACGTTCCCTCCATGTCTTCCTGTGCGGAGCTGAACACCAGGAAAGTGAGGAAGAGCTGAGGATGGCGCAGGAGTCGCAGATGTGTGCGGATGACCCTGACTGCATCCTATGGTCGACATACAGTGCATTGTCCTGCCAGTGGTGGTGAGTGCCACTTCCTTGCTCTGCTCTGAATCTTCAGGATTCGCAGATGTTTGCGGCATGTTATACAATGTCTGCCTGGTCACATGCTGCATCATTCACCGCCATAAAGTTACAAGAGCCAGAAATTGCTATCATTATCTGTGAGATATAGATAGAATGTAAAAGGCAATTAACAAATCCAACAGTGAAAAGGTCCAATCTCCTCCTGACCCGCAGAGCGCTCACTCACACTCATCCGGTTAGTTATCTCCTATATTAACACAAGGTATCACTTATCGCTGCACTAATTGTGATGACGTATTTATAGCAAGAGGCTGAAAAATAAAGTGTCAGTGTAATAACGCAAAACCCGCTGCAGGTCACGCTCCCCATCATTATTAAGCCGGTAATGATCACATCGCTGACCCCCAGCACCGACTGTGATCGGACTCTAGGGGGGGCTTCAGACTGTCTGCATAAGAGGAGAAACGTGCCCGACAATACTGCAAACACTAGGGACCGAAACGTTCCTGAGATCCATGAGTGTGGACGGCGCGCTGCCTCCATGTCTGATTTTCTACATAAGGTTTGGTATATGACAGGGGGGCCTTGCACCCCTGCAATTTTTGTGCTGCTCTTATTTTTTTCTTATCTATCTATCTATATCTATCTATATCTATCTATCTATATCTATCTATCTATCTTCCTATCTTCTTCTGCTTCTTTAGTACAGGAGGATTATTAATCTCGGCTCTAATGATGACGTTTTCTCTTGTTATAACTCGTTTATTGACCAGATTTGTCTTAAACTTTGAGTTCACGGATTCAATTAACTTGTGAGAGCGACCTCATCCCCTAGCATGAGGGTTAATTTTACTGTCAGCGCTCGGCTTGATTTAGATGTTTCCAATGTCAGAGAATTGGTGATATTAACAATTTATAGAATCGAGTCCTTAACAAGTTCTGAGTCTTCGGTTTCATTTGCTATAAAACAGTAAATTCCAGATCAGGGGTTCTCATATTTTTTAAACAGGGGCCGGTTCACTGTCCCTCAGACCAATATACTAGCAATAAAATAGCCCACACAGAGACATACAGACTGCACTGCCCATTGAAAGAGAAGAAATTCGAAGTGCACCTGAAGAAACAGAGGAATGGAGACATGTGACCCAGAGAAGCAGGAGGATCGGGAGGCAGTCAGCACCCATACTGCTCAGAAACCAGTACCAGGCTCTCACGCAGGAAAACGATGAAGAAATACATCAGGATAAGACTTTGCCAACAAACAGCAACCTTGTACGCCTTCAGAGTCCTCCTGGATGGAGAAAGAAAAATGTTGTGAAGAAGAAACGGAGAGTGGTGGTCATGGGGGATTCCCTGCTGAGAGGAACAGAGGCCGCTATCTGCAGACCGGATATAACCTCAAGAGAAATGTGCTGTCTTCCAGGTGCAAAAATTAAAGATGTGTCTGACAGGATATCAGGACTCTTCAGACCTACAGATGACTACCCATTCCTGCTACTACATGTGGGGACAAATGACACCGCAAGAAACGACCTGGAAACCATCTGCAGAGACTTTGAAGACTTAGGCAAGAAAGTGAAAGAACTGGGAGCGCAGGTGGTCTTCTCTTCCATCCTCCCAGTGGATGGCCATGGAACAAGGAGGTGGAATAAGATTCTGCAGGTGAACAACTGGCTACGTCGATGGTGCCGTCAGCAACAATTTGGATTTCTGGATCACGGAGTGAACTACATATACGATGGACTACTTGCTAGAGATGGGGTGCACCTTACGAAGACTGGAAAACATGTATTTGGAAGTCGCCTTGCTACACTTGTAAGGAGAGCTTTAAACTAGAACAACATGGGAAGGGAAGCAAAAGACCAGAAAAAGCCATACACCTGACAAATGCTATTGAGAACTCTGCTATTAGAAGTGGAAAGGAAGAACAAAGACGAAAGAATCTAATTAATAAAAATATTGGAGAAAGAGAAACCAATCACAAACTAAAGTGTTTCTATACTAATGCACAAAGCATGGGCAACAAACAAGGAGAATTGGAACTACTAACACAGGAAAAGAAATATGATGTCATTGGAATCACTGAAACTTGGTGGGACAATACACATGATTGGAATACAAGACTAGAAGGATACAACTTATTTGCAAGAAACAGACTTGATAAACGAGGAGGGGGTGTTGCATTGTATGTTAGAAATGCGTATATCTACACAGAGATTGAAGCTTCAGAGACTGGGAGTTCTGTGGAAACTGTTTGGGTAAGAATACAAGGACAGAACAATGGAAAGGACACCATTGTAGGCATTTACTACAGGCCGCCTGTGCAAGCTGAAGATATGGATGAACTCTTTATGCATCAAATGGCCAAGTTCTCCAAAAAATATGACATAGTTGTCATGGGAGATTTCAACTATCCAGACATTTGTTGGGAATCTCTCTCAGGCAAAACTAACAGGTCAAGGAAATTCTTATCCTCTCTTGCTGACAACTTTATCTTCCAAAAGGTAGGGGAGAAAACAAGGGGAACTGCTACCTTGGATCTAATCCTTATAAACAGGGAGGAAATGGTTGAGGAGGTAAAAGTGGCTGGGACCCTAGGAGGTAGCGACCATGCTATTTTAGAATTTTGGATAACTAGAGGCGGAAGACCTGTGAAGACTCAGACGTCAAGGTTAGATTTCAGAAAGGCAGATTTTAAAGGATTCAGAAAGAGAATTGGAGGGATCCATTGGCTGGATATCCTTAAAGACAAAAATGTCCAGGAAGGATGGGAAATCTTGAAAAATGAAATTCTCAAAGCACAGTTGTTAACAATTCCGAAAAGAGGGAAGAATAGGAAGCATTTAAGGAAACCAGGATGGATGAACACAGAACTTAAGCACATGCTAAAAAGGAAGAAAAAAATGTTTATAAAATGGAAAGAGGGAGGCATATCTAAAGAAGAATATAATGCTGTCTGCAGAACCTGCAGGGCACAAATCAGATTAGCTAAAGCTGAAAATGAATTGAGGCTTGCAAGAGATGTCAAAAGCAATAATAAAGGATTTTGGGGATATGTCAAAAGTAAAAGAAAAGTCAAAGATGCTATAGGATTTTTACAGGATGAAAATGATGAAATGGTAAGACAGGATGCTGAGAAGGCTGAACTTTTAAATTCCTATTTTGCATCTGTTTTCTCTCAGAAAGGAAATGTAACATCAACTGTTCTTCACTGTCCTATTAAGGGAATAGAAGAATCCAGGATATCTATAAACAGAAAGATAGTGAGGAAACACTTAGCTAACCTAAATGAATTCAAGTCTCCAGGTCCAGATGAATTACACCCCAGAGTACTGAAGGAGATAGCAGAAGAAATTTTTGAACCCCTCTCCATAATCTTTGAAAATTCTTGGAGAACAGGAGAAGTGCCAGAAGACTGGAGAAGAGCAAATGTTGTTCCTATCTTCAAAAAGGGGAAGAAGGTGGACCTAGGCAACTATAGGCCGGTGAGTCTGACTTCTATACCAGGAAAGATCTTTGAACAAATTACATTACATTACATTACAAATTACAATTACATTGCCCAGCAATGCAGCCTGATCAGCGCCCATCAATGCAGTCTGATCAGTGCTCAGCAATGCAGCCTGATCAGCGCCCATCAATGCAGCCTGATCAGCGCCCATCAATGCAGCCTGATCAGCGCCCATCAATGCAGCCTGATCAGAGCCCAGCAATGCAGTCTGATCAGCGCCCATCAATGCAGCCTGATCAGCGCCCAGCAATGCAGACTGATCAGCGCCCATCAATGCAGCCTGATCAGTGCCCATCAATGCAGCCTGATCAGCGCCCATCAATGCAGCCTGATCAGCGCCCATCAATGCAGACTGATCAGCGCCCAGCAATGCAGCCTGATCAGTGCCCAGCAATTCAGCCTGATCAGCGCCCAGCAATGCAGACTGATCAGCGCCCATCAATCCAGTCTGATCAGCGCCCATCAATGCAGTCTGATCAGCGCCCATCAATGCAGTCTGATCAGCGCCCATCAATGCAGCCTGATCAGCGCCCATCAATGCAGCCTGATCAGCGCCCATCAATGCAGTCTGATCAGTGCCCATCAATGCAGCCTGATCAGCGCCCATCAATGCAGTCTGATCAGCGCCCATCAATGCAGCCTGATCAGCGCCCTTCAATGCAGCCTGATCAGCGCCCATCAATGCAGTCTGATCAGTGCCCATCAATGCAGCCTGATCAGCGCCCATCAATGCAGTCTGATCAGCGCCCATCAATGCAGACTGATCAGCGCCCATCAATGCAGCCTGATCAGCGCCCATCAATGCAGCCTGATCAGCGCCCTTCAATGCAGCCTGATCAGCGCCCATCAATGCAGTCTGATGAGCGCCCATCAATGCAGTCTGATCAGCGCCCATCAATGCAGTCTGATCAGCGCCCATCAATGCAGTCTGATCAGCGCCCATCAATGCAGTCTGATCAGTGCCCATCAATGCAGTCTGATCAGTGCCCATCAATGCAGTCTGATCAGCGCCCATCAATGCAGCCTGATCAGCGCCCATCAATGCAGTCTGATCAGCGCCCATCAATGCAGCCTGATCAGCGCCCATCAATGCAGCCTGATCAGAGCCCAGCAATGCAGTCTGATCAGCGCCCATCAATGCAGCCTGATCAGCGCCCAGCAATGCAGTCTGATCAGTGCCCATCAATGCAGTCTGATCAGTGCCCATCAATGCAGTCTGATCAGCGCCCATCAATGCAGCCTGATCAGCGCCCATCAATGCAGTCTGATCAGCGCCCATCAATGCAGTCTGATCAGTGCCCATCAATGCAGTCTGATCAGTGCCCATCAATGCAGCCTGATCAGCGCCCATCAATGCAGCCTGATCAGCATCCATCAATGCAGCCTTGCCTGACCATATCATTTCAGCCTCACCAGTGCCCATATTGGTGAAACTCCACTTTTACCTCCGGCTCAGACTGGTGTGGTGCAAGAATCCCCAATAGGCAGGTAAATGTCTCCAATAGGCAGTAGAGGTCTGCATGACAGACCGGACCCGGCGTTAGAAAAAAAAAAAATACCAGTTCTCACCTATGTCCCCCGCTGCTGTGAAGAGGCGCCCGCTCGACTCTGTCTTCTTCTGGCATAGGTGGTGTGACGTCATCAGGCCGTGCAGGCGGCATGATGACAGTCACGTCGTCTGTGCTGCATACGGAGGGCCACAAGTCCTCTGGAGTGGCAGCGCATCACCTTTCCTTGCCACCTCGTCATTCTGCCGGCGATAACATGGATTGACGTGCGCTATCCCTTTAAGAAGCTATGAGCTGATGCATGTGCACAACCCATAGGCAGAGCAGCAGGATGCAGGATCACAGCAGCACAGAAGGAAAGTTAAGTATTGAGATTTAAGGCCATTATATAATCCAGAATATCTATAGAATATCTGATAATCCAACAGTCACTGATGCTGGATTACAGGAATTGTTGAAAATATTTTTTTTAATAAAGAGACCAAAAGTGAGAAACCTTCATGGTTGGTCAGTTTATTTAATCTTGAGGCATGTGACCATTGCGATCCCAAAATCCCAAGAACAGAGGTGCCTGGTGTCCTGTACCCGAGGATGAGCGGACACAGGGAGGTTTCCCCCTAGTTAGATCATCACTGATTCTTAAAATTGTGAGTGTCTTGTGCCACCATGCTGTCTTCTCTTTAAAGAGAAAATAGACTTTTACAACTAAGTTTCAAAATATCTCTGTTACGTCTCCAGCTCCTATGCAGAACTATGCGTCTCTATGGTAACAGACTACAGACGAAACCTTGTGTAGTCAGATCTGGGCGTTATACTGCCTTTAGCTGATCTCTTGCTTTTACTAACCTTCAGACAGTAAATGAGAAAGACACGGGACAGACAGAAGACACGAGACTAAAGAGACTACAGGGTCAGACTACGCCGGGTTTGTTTGTAGTCTGTTACCGTGGAGACAGATCTGGATGAGGCAGATGGAGAATTACTTGAAAATTTCTTATATATATATATATTAGAAAATATTGTAGGACACAAACTATAAATAGGAGGATTTCATGTAGTGACGAAGACTTGTGTGACCCCTCATAAAAAATAAGGGGTAAGAAAATAAGTCGAGTCCTCCTCCCGGGGATGAACTTTTCCACCGTGGTGGCTTGAACTGAGGTATTTGAAGTACGTGACCCAGAAACAAAGGGGTTGATTCTTCTGACTTGTAGCGGGATTTGAGAAGAGATTGTTTTATAGAAACCATGGCCGGGTAAATCCTACAATAACAGCGATAGAACAGATACAAACAAACAAGAAGCAGATGTAGATTACACATGAACTCTGCGCTCTCGCTCCGTCTTTATTGAAATTTATATTACTGGTGCTCTGCGGCCGCGGAGGAAGTTTATTAAGGATCTGATAGACATGGCTCTGCTGACGTGAACTCCAGACATGGGTGAGGCTAAAGGACAGATGCCGCACACGGGAGAGGTGGGCAGGGGTGACCCCGCTATCGATTCCGTGGGCACCGCCTTACTGTGAAGCTGAACGATGCTGATACAATATAAGAAGCTGAGAAAACTCATTTTACGCTCCCAGATTAAAAGCGTCTGTAAAAAAAAAGCAGAGGACAAAAGTACATGACATTTTCCATATAGAGTTCTCATTGTTAAGGTCAATAACCAGAGTAATTTGTTATGTGAGCACATGAGGAATAGCACTTTCTGGCCATTACATGACTTCTATTCTACAGTTTTCGTTGATTTTCTCGGCTGCAGACTATACCGCTAGTTTTCAGTTGTCTCTAAACCAATAGGTAGAAACTAGCTGCAGTGATGTTTTGTGTACACAACACCCAAAAATATGAGGAAATCCTACTCTCCTGCCTCTGTGTAACACATGATCAGAAGAAGTGGCAGCATAGAGGACATTATACAGCAGTACTGAACAGTGTAGCTGTGAATTCAGCACAAAGCAAAATAAAACACTAAAAGCAGCAGCAGAAATGGAAGCTATCATTGAGCAGTAGTGAGTAGTGTGGCTGTGAATCCAACACTAGGCAAAATGAAACACAAACAGCAGCAGCAGCATGGATGGTATGATCGCGCAGTACTGATCAGTGTAGGTGTGAATCTAGCACTAAGAAAAATAAAACGCTAAAAGCAGTGGCAGCAGCATAAATGATATCATAGAGCAGTACTGGGTTGTGTAGCTGTGAATCTATCACTGGGTAAGATAATAAAATCTACTAAAAGCAATAGCAGAATGCAGGACTTAATACAGCAATGCTGAACAGTGTAGTTATGAATCTAGCTCTGGGTGGAATCAAACATTGCTAGAAAGCAGCACTCCCTGCCTATGTATTTTTCTCTGTGCTCTTCGCTCTCCATCTCTATTGGGTTCAATAGGCATCTGTTATTGGAAACTTTGTGAGCTAGCAGTCCAGCTTATTTTGAGTAAGATGATGTCATGATATGTAACAATGCAACAGTGGGACGGTCAGCGGACGGCAAAACACACACTCAATGGGATGAGGAAGGCCCTACCGATAGGGAATGAAGGATGGGACCGCTCCTGAGCTCGAACCTGAGTCTGTCTGTGCACTTCCCTAACGCCTTAAGCGGGTCCTTCCCCCTCGCTGCCATCACGAACCTCGTCCTTCGCTGTCACCTTGCACTGCCCTGGCTAGTGCACTGGCTGGCAAGGGCGCTAGCCTCACTACTGCAAATGGTACAACACAGGGGGTAGTGACAAGCACGAGACAGACAAAGTAAAAACACAAAACTTAGCTCCAGGCAACCCTGCCAAGCTCCACACCGCAGAGGACATGGAAACAGGACCTCGAACTCCAGAAGTAGCTGATACAGCATTGACACCAGAGAGCTGCAACTGCAGGGCTGGTCTCCACATAATAACTCCGTCACCAACAGTTAGCTGATGCATCAGGTGACCATTTAAAGGATGGGGAGAGTGGTCATCACCCACATGAGCAGATGCAGCAAGCTGCCAGCCAGGGAGACTGACATTAACCCCCGCTGGCCTGAAAGGAAAAAGCTACATTTAAATCATAGTGGAACCAGAGCTGCCCCGAATCCAAAAATGGATCATGACAGATAGATTTTAGTTGTATGTAAGTTTAGGAGGCCGGGGAGGAGAAAAATGGCTCCTAACTTGAGAAAAAAGCAAATTTCTCAAATAAGATATAGATTATTACAAAGTATCACATGTTTTCTTGTACTATTGCAAAGATTGCCAAAATGACAGTGACCATGCAAATGGACATAACTTAGAAATGTTGTTTATTGAGGACAATATATATTTATGATAAAAAGATCCTGTAAAGTTAAGCTGATCCCAGAGACTTCAGTGAATCCTTGGCATCAATAAGAGACTCCAACAGCATGTATCATTTCTCCTGCAGCACCCCCAGAGGAGAAATGAAGTATTACATAGTGGAACACTCCCACTATGACATCCGTATAAATATGAAAAGTGTTGGTCTGGGGTGAATTCCTCTGAAGGCTATCCTAGCCCCTATCTGATGAGGGTTTGGCTGCAGCGAATTTCTTGTCATACACCAGTGCTGAGACCCTGTAGTAACTAAATTGATATTCCAGGTAATGAATATTTCACCTGATACAGCTTTAAAGTAATACACATAGACTCAGGTCAGCTCCACGCTGCCGTCTTCCACTTATTGCAAAATGACATTGCTTTTTGAACTTTGCTTGGATTGGAGCCGCATCTGTTTTTCTCACAGCAGAGTTAATGCTTTTTATTCTCTATTAGGCAGTATAGTGGGTTTCCTGAATCCCCTTGTTATTGGGGCTTGATTTTCTCACTTACCTGATAATATTCATTTTTTCATAGAAGTGTATATTTTATAATCTGTCCTTTGTGTAATAGAAATCAGCTGTCCGTGCACTGAGTTTCGGCTGACATGGTGGGGGGCTTGTGCTTTCAGACAGCAGCCAACCTGAACAAAACGAGCTACAGTTTAACACATAAGAAAGATGCAGAAAAGCCACCTGATCCTATGATGAGACAGGAGTGGGATTTTGGAATGAGTCCTACTAGAACTGAAAAAACAGTCAACACTGTGGTATAAAAACATCACACAGGTATTTTAATTGGCCGTCTAGTTGAAGAACTTCAAACCTTGGTTTGTGGTGGAAGCATGGCAGTAATTTTTCCTAGTACAGAGCAAGTGGGGTGGAACTTGACAGTGTTATTCCTAGTTGAGGGCCTATGGGGGTAGAGATGACAGTTTTTTACTAGTTCGGAGCCTAGGGATGGAGCTTGTAAGTGGTTTTCCTAGTTTAATGCCTATGTGGTGGAGATTGACAGTGTTTTCCATAGTCCAGAATTTGAGGGAGTGGAGATTTTCAGTGTTTTTCCTAGGAGCCTCTGAGGTGGAGCTTGACAATGTTATTCCTTGTTGAGAAATCCAAAGGGAGTTTGTAGCTATATTCCGCGCTGCCGCTTTAGACAAATTCCAGCTGGAATTTGTCTAAAGCGGCAGCGCGGAATATAGCTACAAACTCCCTTTGGATTCATCATTTCTTTGGTCGCTGAAGACCTGTGGATCTGCAGCAGCCGCTACCTACACGCTCTTATCTCATCCTAACCAGGTGAGCATATTTCATGATATACTGTCTTTTGTAACGTGGATAAGACCCTATTGCGCTTTTTTGTCTCCCCCTTTTTTTTGCAATAATTCCTTGTTGAGGGCATATGGGGTAGAGCTTGACAGTGTTTTTTCCTAGCTCAAGGTTTGAGGGGGTGGCATTGGACAGTGATTTTCCTAGTTCAGAGCCTCAGGGGAGGAGCTTAACAGTCTCTTTCCTAGTTCAGAGCCTCATGGGAGGAGCTTAACATTCTCTTTCCTAGTTCAGAGCCTCATGGGAGGAGCTTAACATTCTCTTTCCTAGTTCAGAGCCTCAGGGGAGGAGCTTAACAGTCTCTTTCCTAGTTCAGAGCCTCAGTGGTTTGAGATGGTGGCGCTTGACAGTTGTTTTCCTAGTATGGATCCTCAGGGGAGGAGCTGTACAATGTTTTTCCTAGATGGGTCTTGTTGGGATGGAGCTCGGCAGTGCCTAGCAAGGTTGGACTATATCCCATTCTCTTCCTATCTCAGGACCTTAGGTGAAGAGGGTGACAAAGGGATACAATTAAAACTAAGACAAGAATGTTCTGTCCCCCCTCCCCCACGTCCGACACCAAGCAGAGTGTCGGTTCCGGCCGGAGTGCTCCGTTCATCACTTCTGTGTTGATTTTTCAAGCCTTTGCTGATACATGAGAAACGTAAAGATAAAATGTAATAGGAAATGAAACCGTCCATGATCCTTTACAATCATTGTCGGGATTTCAGAAATAGATATTTTCACTGTCAATATTATAAACTTATATTAATCAGAGGTATAATATAAATCCAAAATAGGTTTTCTTAAGTGGTTGAACCTCTTCCAGTTTGGCCCATTCTATGTAAGGCAGGTCCATCCTCAGAGAGTGGTGGAAGGTCTCCTCCATTGGACCGTTGACTCGGAGATTCGATTAAATGTTTGGTTCATACATTAATGCTCTTAAATGGAAGAAGGAAAGAAAAAACAAACCAAACATTTCCTTCGACTCTGGGAAGACTAAATTCATTTCCTATATTCTGGGAGTGTGATGGACGACCCTGACTTACTCAATGTCAGGTACAGCCATTATCACGACGGTGACATCCGGCAATTTCTGCCGTCTATTTCTGTAACAACACTTCTCGCCCTCACAACACTGAAAAACAGCGGCTATTCATCACTCTTCCATTCTCTCCTAAATGATAAACTTTCATGCACTCCCTGTACACATCAGAGGCTCGGGAAGAAAGATCCAGAGAAAAGACTAGGGTGAGGCGGTTCAGAAGAACAGATCAAACTGATCAGAAGATCCAGAGAGAGAACACAATAGACTCTTGTCTGGGAAATAAAAGTGAAGCGGGAAGAGCCTCGAAGCAGCCATGCACTTTGGGCAATGTGCGTACCTGCAATACATCTCCACAAGGCCGGAACATCTGGTCACTCTGGCAGAAATAGGCGCTGATTGCTCTGGCCCAGAGTCTCCATCTCTCCATAGAAGTCACTGACTCGCTGGATGGCATCCAGGGGATAAAGGAGATGTCAAGCCAACGGGTAAAAGTATCATGTAGAAGCAGACATCACATACACAACGACTGGCAACTTTATGACAAGAGTTTGTCTGTGTTCACGTTACCATTGGGCCATACTTTGGTGGCTCCTTTGTGGCTTTAGTCTGAGACCCTGAAAATTAAGATGTGAGACAGAACCTCTGATGAAGACATTCAGGCTATGTGCACTTGTAGATTTAGGTCCTGCGGACTTTTCCGCACTGATTTGGAAAAATCCGCAGGTAAATTCTCAGGTCAAAAGACCTGCTTTTTACCTGCTGATTAGCCTGCGGTTTAGCCCTGCGGTTTCACACCTTTACAATGGAGTAGATGTGAAACCGCAGCGGAATCCGCACAAACAATTGACATGCTGCGGATTTGAACCCGCAGCAAATCCGCAGCATGTACACAGCATTTTTCAGTTTACCATTGAAAACAATGGTACTGTACAACGCACCTAAATCTGCTGCGGACCCGCAGAGCCTGAAACGCTGCGGATCTGCAGCAGAATCCGCAACGTGTGCACATGGCCTAATACAGTTATATTCATTCCTGCCTCCATTACGACACTGTCTGTCTTTTTAGGCGTGTAACAAAATGTGGAGACTCTGCTTTTGTGCTCATCTAAAAAAGACAAACACTGCTGAAATGGAGGCCAGAAGGAGCACAAAGTCAAAGAATGACTCACTCAGGGATTCCCTACAAATCCTGTTTTTCAGGCCTTCCGATGGGTCCCCGAAGAGGCCACATGTAATGTGGACCTGTCCTTACTGTAGGTCGGGTTCTTGATCAACAAGGCGATGGTGCTTGCCCAATGATTGGCAATGTTTCCCCCAAAAGTTTGAGGATGGAGCAGAATCAGAACCAATACTATAAACTTAAAGGGTTAGATTTTGGGGGGTCCAACACCCGGAACTACGATCAGCGCAGCTGGAGGCTGGATGTCAAGAGTGTACAGGCTTTTACAGCTGCTGCCTGACACTGAGTGCTACTGCTTACCTTGCGTGTAATCAGATTTCCCAAGTCCTTCTCCTGGTTTTAATCTCCATTTTTATTCCTTTCATTGTACATGCACCAAATCTATGCTAGCAGATTCTTCATGAGCGTCGGGTGGCTCCTAGAAAAATGGGAGACCATCTGAAGTCCTGAGCATTTCGAATCCCTCCCAAGTAGCAGCACTTCAGGAAGGTGCGAGACCTCCAAAGATGACACAAGATTGTGACACAATCCACAAGACTTGTCATTCATCTTGTGAATTGTGGGACAAACCCTTTAAGTGCTAAATGGCAGCAATTACTAAGTGTGCAATTGTTGCCACCACAAACTGCGGCGATTGTTAATTTGCAAAGTGCCGAGCGCAGAAGCTCCAATACAAAGTCAGCAATTAGCTGCACAGCAAAGGAGGACGATTCTATGTCTCGACCAATCACAATGGTTGCATTGGAATTTTCTACATCTGTATTATGTGGGTACTATGTGGCAGTATTATTTGGATACTATATGTAGCTTTTATTTTACGTGTGCAATTTTTTAGAAAAGTTATCTCAAGGCGGAAAGAGGAATGACTGTTTTCTGCAGCCATTTTCTATGAAATCAAGGACCTCGATTCATCATTTGCATTTTTTTATTCGCTTTTCTTTTAAGTCCTGTTTTCTTTTTTATTGTTTCCAAAATCAAACTGACGCATTCGGTTACTGGATTTTTTGTGGGAGGGACGGCCCTCGTCGAGTGTCCGACCCGGAACCAAGGGAGCCGTCATCTGGGTTCCAGGGGGAAACTGTCCCCGGGGGACAGAATTCGGGGATGGACCAGTGTGACAGACAGAAGGGCTGGGGGAGGGACCAGTATAAAGGAGGCGGGGAATTCCCGGGACGAGGAGTCAGCAGACCGGGACAGAAGCAGCAGGAGCACATGGGAGCGACTGAAAGCTACAGCGACTTACCAGTGCCAGGGAAGACGCTCACCGAGGACTCCAGAAGGACGGTGCCAAGGCGATCATCCAAGACTTGCTGCCCCGCTCCAGCCCGCGGCCGCTGCGGCCCCAGTTCAACCAGCGGCCGCTGCCGCCTCCCCTCAGCCCGCGGCTGCGGCCTACCAGCAGTTGCCCGCGGCCGCTGCCGTCTCGCTCTAGCCCACGGCTGCGGCCTGTTCCCCGCCACCTGCAGTCGCCCTGCTCTCACCAGTGGCCGCGGCAAGTACAGTGCCGTCGGCGGCTACCATTGTCCCGCTCCGGTCCGCAGCAGGGGTCGGGCCTCTGCTGGCCGCGGACTCCCCGTCGCAGCCGTTAGCTGCGCAGGTGGCCTGTCATTCGCCACCACACATCGCTGCCGCTTGCCCCAGTCCGGGGGCTGCGGCCCATCCGTCCAAGGA
The DNA here is from genome assembly GCF_039654945.1 of Dendrobates tinctorius. NCBI lineage: Eukaryota > Metazoa > Chordata > Amphibia > Anura > Dendrobatidae > Dendrobates > Dendrobates tinctorius. Next base: position 27,392,982 of record NW_027361806.1, on the reverse strand, counting down.
CTCCACCGGGGCCTGTGGGGCTGAAGTGTCACCAGCGCGCCGGAGCGCACGAAGACTTCGTCAACGCCTCAGCAACTGGGCCCAGCAACTACTACGCCGAAAGACCACCAACCCGAACGGTGAGGGACGTCTGGACGGCTAAGTTGACTTTACAATTAAGGACCCGTAGTCGGCCATACCGCGGCTCTAGAGTGACCGGCTGTTGCCGGAAGTAGTTGGGTTCTACCCGTTTGTGTTTGCTTGTATAGAGCCCCTGTGTGGGCAACCTGTGTTACCCCTTTTGGTGATCAGGCCGAGACTCAGGAAAGTTCCCGCTAGTCTTATAAACGTTATTATAGAAAGCACCAAATTGTCTCGCGACTCGTCACTGCATCCTGCGTACCTGCAAACACCACATTTGCACAAAGTGAAAAATTGTCTTTATTTATGTCTTTCACCCTTTTTGCTACTTTGCTGGTTTTGATAAATGTGACATCATTTGCAACAATATATCTGGCGCATGTAAACTCACTCCAGTGATGGAGACCGAACTACATTTGCTACAAATTTGTATCTTTTTGAAAAGTTGCAAATGATAAATCAGCAGAAAACATCTGCGAAACCTAAACTTTGTCCGCAGTGGTGAACAAAAGAAAGAACAGTCAGAGACATATAAAAAAAGACTCAAAAAAAGAATTAAGTGCAAATGAAAAACAGACAAAAAAAATACCAAAAAACAGAAAAAAAACAGGAGCAAATGCAATAATGAATGGAGTGTTGGATAGGAGTGTGCACGCATCTAAGGCCGGGATCACACATGCGAGAAACTCCGACGAATCTCTCATGTTAATACCCGACACTGCCGCCGGCACTCGGGAGCGGAGCCTGCGGCCGCATAGCCACACGTGGAGCCGCACGGTCCTCTGCTAAGTGCCGGCGGCAGTGCTGGGTATTAACATGCGAGACTCGTCAGAGTTTCTTGCATGTGTGATCCCGGCCTAATGATGAGATGTGTATACACAATCAGTCCTCACCCCTTCCCTACTGCCCAAGAACCCAAGATCTTGACTCCACCATTATCCTGCAAAGATTGGCTATTGAGCCGCACACGTCTCTTCGTGCCCTGGGCTCCAGAGCTGTAGAAATGACACACGGCATTAATAAGAGACACTTCTTCACCGTTCTCCCCATGCCCATTTTTAAGCAGCATTATATATATTATATATGGACCTTTCGCCCGAATCACCGCCCTACTGAGCCTGAAATTCATTGCCTTTGATTTACTATATCGGCACTAATATATAAAGCCGGCGGCACACCGCGATCTCCGGGATATTCATAACCAGACAGCAATTGACTGCGTCTTCCAAGACCTTTCCAAACGCATAAAAAAAGCCTTACTTCCCCTTAGTTATAGAAAATGGCGCTAATAATTTGCATTTTTAAGTGAAGTGGAGCGTAATAACGGCGGTGCGCTATAAATGTACATAAATGTATATCACACACTCTTTTAATTCCCTTTTCCTGAGGAGCGCAATATAAAAAAATATCTAAATGAGATGCTAAAGTCGGAGATTTAATGATAATTTTACCCCTTTGGAAAATAAGATTCCTTTAGAAATGCTGTGGGATAATGGCAGCGAAGGAACTTACCACGAATATAATGGCCCAGCAGGTGAGGGGGACAGAGAAAGTAATTAGTTCATTTGTAACATCTGTATGAGGTTAATGAGAAGACGTATTCCTGCCTATTGTGAGCCCGATCATTAAGATTAATTCTGAAGTTTGCAAAAAGATTCATTCGCTTTTCTTTTTTTTCTCGCTGTGATTATTCGCACTCGCTGGATACGGCCGGGAGGAAAAAAAAAAAAGTTGTAATATTGAAAACTAATTCCTTTTTTTTCCACAATTATGTATCGATTTCTAAATGTATGAAACCCCCATGCGTCACGGATGATGGAGATGAGCGGAGGTTGTGTAATACGCTGCACCCTGGGAGCGGCAGGTCTAATTAGAGGATCAATAACGGGAATCCTATTTGGAATGAGACCTTCATTTGTAAGTGTTACAGTAGCGGAGATGGCGGCAGCAATGGCGGTGATGGCGGCAGCTCTCCGGGAAGGTCCCTTCATGATATAGATACAGTATGTTCATCGCACGGACTGACAACAACAATGCAAGGAATCTATTCAAAGCCGAACCCCGTCTTCTGCTGCCTCTGAATCTGCAGAATATCAGATAAAAATACCATTTATCCTAAGGGCGCCCTACGGCATATCATTAAAATTGGAATTTGATCCTCTCTTTATGGTTATTCCAGACAGTCGAGCACAACAAACCTGAAAACTCATCAGTTTTTTTCACCCCTCTCTCTAAAAAAAAAAAAAAAAAAAAGTGACATGCCCTTGACTTTGCCGTTCTGACGGATGCTGTTTAAAAAATCCCTTTAGATGTCACTCTGTCTTCAGGAATAAAGCTCGAGACCTTGTAGCGGATAAAAGATGCCGCGCTCGCCTGTGAACGTGAGATCAGAATTTCAGCATTTTCCCTCTGTAACCAGAACATCTTCCCTACGTCTGACACCGAAAATGTTTCCTTACAGCAACAAGATTTACATTTTATTTTTTAGATATTAAATTGCAAAAAAAAAAAAAACCTGCTGCAAATATAACTCATTGGTCAGATTGACACAGGGGAGCTGGATGATCCCTGGGCAGATTTTTGGTGCATCGGGGGCTCGTGGATAATGATGGACTGAGGCGTTCGATAGGGGTCTATGGGTCTTGCCGCACGTCAAATGTCAGACTATCCAAGGAAACGTTTCTGCTGAGGGAGGTAGATGTCTCCGTGCAGCCGCCTTTCTGCAGGTTTGGGACTGAGGTGCCAGCGTACCTCCGTCATAAAATACTCCTCATGTGACCTCGCGCCAGTCGCCACTTTCGGAGCTGATTTTTTTAGAAGGTGAAGACCACAGAGTATTTCAATATCCATGTTTTCGCCAGCAGTGTGGAGTCAGTTTCTACCTTGTTACTATTTGTTACTATGTTTCTCCTGGTAGATTTAAAGTCCTATAAGTGAATCCCATAAAAAACACGACTGTCCCCAGAGGAGAAGGTGACGCCGCGACTCCAGCAATGTCCCGAAAGAAAGCGGAAAACAAAGCGCAGCGACGATAGACTTCATATGTAAGAAATTGCAAAATTGTTTTGGATTTTCTGTCTTGTGGAGACGGCAGAATACGGAGCCGATCAGAGATCCCGATTCACTTTCTTTTGTGCCTTTTTTTAGTAAAAGTTTGGATTTTATACATTTTTATTGTTGCACCAAATTAATTATGGCTCTTGCTCCAGTATTATGATAGTTTTTTTCAGTTTTCTTCATTTTTGGGCTTTGCTTGACCTTGGTTAATTCATCATGTTGCTACATTTTTGTACACAGGTACTTCGGTATCATAGGAGAATGAAAAGGAACTGAAAATTGAAAGAATCGTACAACACTTTACTCTAAAATGGGGCAAAAAAAGAAAAAGAGTAAAAAAAATGCATCTTTTAACTAATTCATCAAGCATTGTGCAAAATGGTGCAAAGTCCTCCAGTAAAACCAGAAAGACAAGACAGAAAAATGGCGCAAATGATAAACCGTCTCCAAGTCTGGAAGTCGGGGACGGCTCCACATCAGCAGCCCACACTATGGCTATTGCCATTATTCGTTTCAGGCCACAAACAGTCTAGATTGGCGCCGGGAGCTTTTTCGTGTCCATGGCTCATCTGTGTGATACCTGTTGCCACTGACTGCGATGGAAACATAAAAATTTCATTTGTACCATATAAGCAATAAAAAATGTAGTTTAGTAATAAAAATAGTATATTGCAGTAAAAAATGAAAGTGATTCACTAAACTACCCCAGCGCAAAAGATCCATCATCGCAGGCAATAATTAGATAATGTGCGGCCCCTCTGGAGTGAATGTGCCCCTGCGCCGCTCTATGCTGCACTTCGAGGCACATATGGCATCCAGCAGTTTGGGAACACTGGTCCACAACCCACATGAGTCATCACTATTGGAAAACATTGAGGATAAAGATGCAATGCACAGCAACATAAAAGAATAGATACATCTATAACAACCTGAGCAAAGAGCACAGATGCAATCTGGGCCCACAAATCCATAAGATCCGGGACAATCCTAAGATCCAAACCTCAAAAGGGGCAGGCAGGGCCGGACTGGCCATCTGGCAATTCTGGCAAATGCCAGAAGGACATGTCTGGTCGTGAGCCACCTTGTCTGCTACGTTGTTAGAATCTGTGTTTTCAACACACCCATACTGTAAGGAGAGTTGTGACGGAGGTATCATTAGAAATATTGGTCTTGTAGTAAATCTTGCTTTCCTCCTTGCAGGGCATTATTAGTAATATATCCCATCTGGTGGGACAGCGTGGGCCGGTGTGATTTCACATGCCAGGGCTGAAATTCAGCCCCAGTCCGAACCTTGGGGCAGGAATATGCAAGCTTCATCCACAATTGGGCATTTTGGTGCATTCTTTACACCGTAGAGGGATTCATGTGTGGTCCTGAGGGAGGCCAGTGATCGTTTATCCCACCACTGGTGCAGAGGGGTTTGGATACCACGGCCACCTCTGCATCCCCTGATGAAGCGGTTGATGTAGCGAGTTATATATATTGTTGCTTTCCCATTTATGCTCCTGCACATGATGGTATTATGGCTCCATATTGTGCAGGTCTGTAATGAGGGATCCCAGGAAATATTTAGTGTCGTTCAGTGATTTCATGCCAGCGCATGTTACAGATTTTCCGCTAGCCGCATTGCTTTATGGGTAAGCGTTCAGCTTCGTGCCAATGCTGTAATTGTAGACGCTTGTTCAGACAAGATCACTCCATGCGTTGTCTGTGTGCGCCGCGGACCGGACACAAACCTATCATGCCCTATTTGTTCCCGTTTGTTGGTTACAGATTAGTGTCTGCAATGTTAGGGCAACTCCGGCACCGGTCCACAATGTGGAGGAGCGTACGGAGCAGCCAGTGGAGCCAGCCACAACCCGTAGGTGACTGTCCGGTTTTTAAAAATGGCCGTCTAAATCCGGCACAAGGCCTAAACTTTCTTTTCTCTCCTTGTTCCTGTCCTTTCCGTTTTATGTATGAAACGTCGTTAGGAATGAGGAGTTTGGCACTCGGCGGGTCGCACGGGCCATCAGCTTTAACTACTGAGTCATTACAGCAGGTCTGCACCAAATCTGCTGCTGTGTAAAGACATCAGTGACACAGAGCTGTCTCATTCACACAGCAGTGGCTTTGTCACAAAACAGATTACATCAGTGACTGCCATCCCCTGTGCAGATTAGAAGCTGCAGACCCCCATCACTGGCCATCACACAGTCTGTTCTCACTGCTGCCAGCAGCCTGGGACAGTGAGGGAAGGAATCACTGATAATGAGTTATGTATTGTAATCATGGAGAGTCCTAGAATACAGGACGATTTTCCCTCCTCACTAGTTTCACTTTCCATAGAACACTGTTCATTGTGTGTCTGGGGGAGGAGCAGCTCTTTGCTCTCTGCACTGAGGCTGCTGGAGGGGAAGAATTCCTTACTGTGTGATAAGGGCTGCTTCATGTGGACGGGGAGGGCCTGTAGCTATGGAGGGTGGGGTTGTTGCTATAGAGGGCATGTTTGGAGTAGAGTAGGAGGTTACGACCAGTTCTCATTTCAATGCCATAACACCCCCCCTTTGATGTTCTGTTCAGAATATCTAGAAAACCGTGCAAACTAGTGACAGAAAGTAAATTATTTATTGTCATAATTCTGCAGCCCAGATGTGTACTGAGATTATGTGAAAAGCCCGGACAACCCCTTTAAGACAAAGGAGTGAAGTTTTTGGATTTAAAGTAAAATTTTCAGCCTTCTTCCTTTTTTTCAGCCACAGATAAGGCGATGTGTCCAAGCTCCTGATAATGCAGAGGAACAATGCGACTCGGGGACGGGTGAATCCCATGAAAGATCTACACGGGGCGTCCAGATGGCTGTGCGCCGACAGCATTCAGGTGGGCTGTGAATAAGGATGCCAGGTAGTGTCAGGAAGGGTGACGGCTACTTTGCTGATTTTCAGAGATAGAAGAAAGTGCGGTCTGCTGTACCATCATACATCATCTGTCCGGTGCTGCTCGCTTGGGCATCTGGAGGTGAATGGCGCTGATGAGATTGCATCTATAGAGACCTGCTGGGATGATGAGATGAGTGCAAGAATGGCAGGGATTGTGCATGTGAATAGGGATCTATAGGAAGGAAATAACAAGGGATGCACAGGATGAAATGGCTGCCATTTCTGCAATCACTCATCAGGACACCCAGGAAACTGTCAGGAACAAAAAAGGGATTAGACAAATCTCTTGAGCACTCGAGAAGAGCTCCCTAGTGTGTGGTGTCAGGATGCTTCATCATCTTCATCATCATCATCATCATCATCATCCTGAATCCTGACAAGTGGCAGGGACAGGGCTGTGCAATGGTCATGGGTCTTTGCCTGTCACATGGTTATGTAAAAAACTTAAATAGTAAACTTTCAGCTCTTACCCAGAAAAGTTTCAAAAAGTTGGCATCTGTGCAGTAAGTTGAGAAGTTGAGTTCTTCTTTAGCCTAGGCAACAATTACTGTAGAGTCACTGACCGTTATATGACCGGTACTTTCCTTGGTACAGTATGGCCATAGCTTAACAGCGCGACCTCAGCCTCCTGCGTGCCGCAGGCCCCCTGTCGCTCCATATGACCATGGCTCTCGTAGAGTATAATGCCTGCCTTTGGGCAGATGATGGAACATGGCACCATTTTTTTTTCAGATTGTGTGGAATTTCAGAGAACAAACTCTATGTCACAAGTGCAGGTGGAGAAAGACCCCATAAAGCTCTATCGGTGGCCCATTAATACATTCTGTGAGATGTCTCATACATGTATATATATGTAGCATGTGCAGTCCTGTAACATCGGTGCGCTGACCGCTCCGCCATCATCAGTCTCATTATTATTAGGATCTCATCACATTACCGGTCCTTCTCTTGCACAGAAATGTAATTTAATAGAAATCCTCTCCTGAAGCCTCGGAGGCAATTATACATATGCGAGAACGGCAATCGAAACCTGGAGAGACGGAGGCACGTCATTAAAACAACACGTATGGAGGAGATATAGGGTGCTACCGAGGGTGACGAGGTGAGTATACCGCAACGTGCTGACACCCGCCACGTGTGCCGTACTCAATAAATACTAATAAAACATCCCTCGACGTATGTAAGGCTAATGTGTACTTTCAGCAGACCGGTAATAAAAGCTCATTGCAAGAAAGGTCCCAGGGTTTCAAAAAGAAATATTTGTGCATAATGATTCTCCAAATAAACTCGGTGTGTTCGGAGAATGAGGTGATTTACTGTGACATTTCCAACATGAGCAAATTATCTGCTGATAAAATGCATTTGGTCACTAATTGCAGCGATTCCTCCTAATGCTCCGAGTTAAAATAATAATATACAATTAAATATACAATATAATATGTAATCAAAGATTATATTTTCATGCACGGAAGGACAGGAAAGCAATTTTAATGGTAATTGTATATTGAAGAATGCTCAATGAAATAATTGGAATGGAATATTTTAAATAGAAAAAAAAAACAAAAAAAACAATTAGCGGTAAAATAAATGAATCTGGTGAACAGAAGAACACTTTCATTTGCCCGGAAATTGTAATGTTCTGATCTTGTAATCCGGTGATGGATTCTTAATTCTTTGGGTTCTTAAGTCCTCGTTACAAGCTCATGTGTTGATGCATTGTAGCTGTACTTCAGCCGCAGAAGCAGTCGCCCCATCGATGAGCCATTACTCCTCAGGGGCTGATTCACCTTCCATGGCTGCAAATAGCATTTTCAAAGGGTAATAAAATCAAGGACTCTGGAGCCACCACTTGGAAGCAGGAATCCTAAAAGTCCACATTGACCCTTTAATGATCCTTGCCACATGACTTAAGGTAAGAAGGTAAACCAGAAGCTCCATGAACAGACAGATGTTTCAGGATTGTTGCCTCTCATCAGTGCAAAGTAGGAGAACTGATTGACACCTAGTGTAAGGAGCAAGGATCTCTAAAGGATGGATGATGACTTTTAGGATTACAGGGGAGCATTGCACAGTAGAGTTGAATGACTTTAGTCGGATCGGGTTTCATGAAACAAAATTCGTTTCAGATGAAACTGGTCCGACTAGGGCAAAAAAAGTCGGAGTTTCGTCCGAAACCCGACCCCAATGCAAGTCAATGGAGAATAAAAGTCGGCATTGAGTGGATGAATGTGAACCCGATCCGACTAAAGTTGCTCAACTCTATTGCACGGCCTATAATTCTCCCTATCACAGCCTGGAACTCTCCACTGGGATAACGTTTACCACTTAGAAGAGTCTTCAGATTGGTCGTTGAGATTGAGAGAAGACCAAAAATACCATTAAGACTTTGACAAAGTAGAACTGAACACTGCGCTCAGTTACCAATGACCCAGAAAATCAGAATTAAAGATCATACAGAAATCAGATGAAGTTTAAAAAGATTAAAAAAAACCTTTAAGAGTCATTAAACTGTCCAATGTTCTGGTCTGGCCGGACATTTCTCAACAATGTCGGTATCAGTAGAACTAGTGCGTTTAGCCGGTTGTTCCCTTAGTCAGAGATATCTCTGAAATCCATAAATTATCTTAAGAAATGAAAAGAAAGACTGAAAGAGAGAATGTGCAGGGAGTTTGTATGTTCTCTCCCCTTGTTTGCATGGGTTTCCTCCGGGTTCTCCAGTTTCCTCCCACATTCCAAAGACTGATAGGGATTCTAGATTGTGAGCCCCATCAGGGGCTATAAAGTGCTGTGGAATTAATGGCGCTATATAAATGAGTAAAATAAATAAATAAATATCTCCTTATCTGTAACTCTCTCTACTTTTTAAAACTTTATTTCTTCATTTACCATTTGATTTTTGGGCATTATTTTAATGCAATTTAAAGAAAAAAAAGGAGCGACAATCCCTCATGAATATCACAGTACACTTATGTACTTTGGTCTCATTTTCTACAGGTCCTGCAACAAAGTAAGAAACAGGAAGAAATCAGACTGTATGGAGCGCCTATGTCTCCACAGTACGGGGCTGTATGGAGCGCCTATGTCTCCACAGTACAGCGCTGTATGGAGCGCCTATATCTCCACAGTACAGGACTGTATGGAGCGCCTATGTCTCCACAGTACAGCACTGTATGGAGCGCCTATGTCTCCACAGTACAGGGCTGTATGGAGCGCCTATGTCTCCACAGTACAGGACTGTATGGAGCGCCTATGTCTCCACAGTACAGCACTGTATGGAGTGCCTATGTCTCCACAGTACAGCACTGTATGGAGCGCCTATGTCTCCACAGTACAGGACTGTATGGAGTGCCTATGTCTCCACAGTACAGCACTGTATGGAGCGCCTATGTCTCCACAGTACGGGACTGTATGGAGCGCCTATGTCTCCACAGTACAGGACTGTATGGAGTGCCTATGTCTCCACAGTACAGCACTGTATGGAGCGCCTATGTCTCCACAGTACAGGACTGTATGGAGCGCCTATGTCTCCACAGTACAGCACTGTATGGAGCGCCTATGTCTCCACAGTACAGGACTGTATGGAGCGCCTATGTCTTCACAGTACAGCACTGTATGGAGCGCCTATGTCTCCACAGTACAGCACTGAATGGAGCGCCTATGTCTCCACAGTACAGGACTGTATGGAGTGCCTATGTCTCCACAGTACAGGGCTGTATGGAGTGCCTATGTCTCCACAGTACAGCACTGTATGGAGCGCCTATGTCTCCACAGTACAGGACTGTATGGAGCGCCTATGTCTCCACAGTACAGGACTGTATGGAGTGCCTATGTCTCCACAGTACAGGGCTGTATGGAGCGCCTATGTCTCCACAGTAGAGCACTGTATGGAGCGCCTGTGTCTCCACAGTACAGGACTGTATGGAGCGCCTATGTCTCCACAGTATGGGGCTGTATGGAGTGCCTATGTCTCCACCGTACAGGGCTGTATGGAGCGCCTATGTCTCCACAGTATGGGGCTGTATGGAGTGCCTATGTCTCCACCGTACAGGGCTGTATGGAGCGCCTATGTCTCCACAGTACAGGGCTGTATGGAGCGCCTATGTCTCCACAGTACAGCGCTGTATGGAGCGCCTATGTCTCCACAGTATAGGACTGTATGGAGTGCCTATGTCTCCACAGTACAGCACTGTATGGAGCGCCTATGTCTCCACAGTACAGGACTGTATGGAGCGCCTATGTCTCCACAGTACAGCGATGTATGGAGCGCCTATGTCTCCACAGTACAGCACTGTATGGAGCGCCTATGTCTCCACAGTACAGCGATGTATGGAGTGCCTATGTCTCCACAGTACAGGGCTGTATGGAGCGCCTATGTCTCCACAGTACAGGGCTGTATGGTGCGCCTATGTCTCCACAGCACAGCGATGTATGGAGCGCCTATGTCTCCACAGTACAGGGCTGTATGGAGCGCCTATGTCTCCACAGTACAGGGCTGTATGGTGCACCTATGTCTCCACAGTACAGCACTGTATGGAGCGCCTATGTCTCCACAGTACAGCGATGTATGGAGTGCCTATGTCTCCACAGTACAGGGCTGTATGGAGTGCCTATGTCTCCACAGTACAGGGCTGTATGGTGCGCCTATGTCTCCACAGCACAGCGATGTATGGAGCGCCTATGTCTCCACAGTACAGGGCTGTATGGAGCGCCTATGTCTCCACAGTACAGGGCTGTATGGTGCACCTATGTCTCCACAGTACAGGGCTGTATGGTGCGCCTATGTCTCCACAGTACAGCGATGTATGGAGCGCCTATGTCTCCACAGTACAGGGCTGTATGGAGCGCCTATGTCTCCACAGTACAGGGCTGTATGGAGCGCCTATGTCTCCACAGTACAGGGCTGTATGGAGCGCCTATGTCTCCACAGTACAGCACTGTATGGAGTGCCTATGTCTCCACAGTACAGCACTGTATGGAGTGCCTATGTCTCCACCGTACAGGGCTGTATGGAGCGCCTATGTCTCCACAGTACAGGGCTGTATGGAGTGCCTATGTCTCCACAGTACAGGGCTGTATGGAGTGTCTATGTCTCCACAGTACAGGACTGTATGGAGCGCCTATGTCTCCACAGTACAGGGCTGTATGGAGTGCCTATGTCTCCACCGCACAGGGCTGTATGGAGCGCCTATGTCTCCACAGTACAGGGCTGTATGGAGTGCCTATGTCTCCACAGTACAGGGCTGTATGGAGGGCCTATGTCTCCACAGTACAGCACTGTATGGAGCGCCTATGTCTCCACAGTACAGGACTGTATGGAGCGCCTATGTCTCCACAGTACAGGACTGTATGGAGTGCCTATGTCTCCACAGTACAGGGCTGTATGGAGCGCCTATGTCTCCACAGTAGAGCACTGTATGGAGCGCCTGTGTCTCCACAGTACAGGACTGTATGGAGCGCCTATGTCTCCACAGTATGGGGCTGTATGGAGTGCCTATGTCTCCACCGTACAGGGCTGTATGGAGCGCCTATGTCTCCACAGTACAGGGCTGTATGGAGCGCCTATGTCTCCACAGTATGGGGCTGTATGGAGTGCCTATGTCTCCACCGTACAGGGCTGTATGGAGCGCCTATGTCTCCACAGTACAGGGCTGTATGGAGTGCCTATGTCTCCACAGTACAGGACTGTATGGAGTGCCTATGTCTCCACAGTACAGCACTGTATGGAGCGCCTATGTCTCCACAGTACAGGACTGTATGGAGCGCCTATGTCTCCACAGTACAGCGATGTATGGAGCGCCTATGTCTCCACAGTACAGCACTGTATGGAGTGCCTATGTCTCCACAGTACAGGTCTGTATGGAGTGCCTATGTCTCCACAGTACAGGACTGTATGGAGCGCCTATGTCTCCACAGTACAGGGCTGTATGGTGCGCCTATGTCTCCACAGTACAGGGCTGTATGGAGTGCCTATGTCTCCACAGTACAGGGCTGTATGGTGCGCCTATGTCTCCACAGTACAGCGATGTATGGAGCGCCTATGTCTCCACAGTACAGGGCTGTATGGAGCGCCTATGTCTCCACAGTACAGGGCTGTATGGTGCGCCTATGTCTCCACAGTACAGGGCTGTATGGTGCGCCTATGTCTCCACAGTACAGCGATGTATGGAGCGCCTATGTCTCCACAGTACAGGGCTGTATGGAGCGCCTATGTCTCCACAGTACAGGACTGTATGGAGCGCCTATGTCTCCACAGTACAGGGCTGTATGGAGCGCCTATGTCTCCACAGTACAGCACTGTATGGAGTGCCTATGTCTCCACAGTACAGCACTGTATGGAGTGCCTATGTCTCCACCGTACAGGGCTGTATGGAGCGCCTATGTCTCCACAGTACAGGGCTGTATGGAGTGTCTATGTCTCCACAGTACAGGACTGTATGGAGTGCCTATGTCTCCACAGTACAGGTCTGTATGTAGCGCCTATGTCTTCACAGTACAGGACTGTATGGAGCGCCTATGTCTCCACAGTACAGGTCTGTATGGAGCGCCTATGTCTCCACAGTACAGCACTGTATGGAGCGCCTATGTCTCCACAGTACAGGGCTGTATGGAGTGCCTATGTCTCCACAGTACAGCACTGTATGGAGCGCCTATGTCTCCACAGTACAGGTCTGTATGGAGCGCCTATGTCTCCACAGTACAGGTCTGTATGGAGTGCCTATGTCTCCACAGTACAGGTCTGTATGGAGCGCCTATGTCTCCACAGTACAGGTCTGTATGGAGTGCCTATGTCTCCACAGTACAGGACTGTATGGAGTGCCTATGTCTCCACAGTACAGGGCTGTATGGAGCGCCTATGTCTCCACAGTACAGGACTGTATGGAGTGCCTATGTCTCCACAGTACAGGGCTGTATGGAGTGCCTATGTCTCCACAGTACAGGTCTGTATGGAGTGCCTATGTCTCCACAGTACAGGGCTGTATGGAGTGCCTATGTCTCCACAGTACAGGTCTGTATGGAGTGCCTATGTCTCCACAGTACAGGGCTGTATGGAGTGTCTATGTCTCCACAGTACAGGACTGTATGGTGCGCCTATGTCTCCACAGTACAGGGCTGTATGGTGCGCCTATGTCTCCACAGTACAGGACTGTATGGAGTGCCTATGTCTCCACAGTACAGGGCTGTATGGAGCGCCTATGTCTCCACAGTACAGGACTGTATGGAGTGCCTATGTCTCCACAGTACAGGGCTGTATGGAGTGCCTATGTCTCCACAGTACAGGGCTGTATGGAGTGCCTATGTCTCCACAGTACAGGTCTGTATGGAGTGCCTATGTCTCCACAGTACAGGGCTGTATGGAGTGTCTATGTCTCCACAGTACAGGACTGTATGGTGCGCCTATGTCTCCACAGTACAGGGCTGTATGGTGCGCCTATGTCTCCACAGTACAGGACTGTATGGAGTGCCTATGTCTCCACAGTACAGGGCTGTATGGAGTGCCTATGTCTCCACAGTACAGGTCTGTATGGAGTGCCTATGTCTCCACAGTACAGGGCTGTATGGAGTGCCTATGTCTCCACAGTACAGGACTGTATGGAGTGCCTATGTCTCCACAGTACAGGTCTGTATGGAGCGCCTATGTCTCCACAGTACAGGACTGTATGGAGTGCCTATGTCTTCACAGTACAGGGCTGTATGGAGTGCCTATGTCTCCACAGTACAGGACTGTATGGAGTGCCTATGTCTCCACAGTACAGGACTGTATGGAGTGCCTATGTCTCCACAGTACAGGTCTGTATGGAGTGCCTATGTCTCCACAGTACAGGTCTGTATGGAGTGCCTATGTCTCCACAGTACAGGACTGTATGGAGTGCCTATGTCTCCACAGTACAGGGCTGTATGGTGCGCCTATGTCTCCACAGTACAGGACTGTATGGAGTGCCTATGTCTCCACAGTACAGGGCTGTATGGTGCGCCTATGTCTCCACAGTACAGGACTGTATGGAGTGCCTATGTCTCCACAGTACAGGGCTGTATGGAGTGCCTATGTCTCCACAGTACAGGGCTGTATGGTGCGCCTATGTCTCCACAGTACAGGACTGTATGGAGTGCCTATGTCTCCACAGTACAGGTCTGTATGGAGTGCCTATGTCTCCACAGTACAGGTCTGTATGGAGTGCCTATGTCTCCACAGTACAGGTCTGTATGGAGTGCCTATGTCTCCACAGTACAGGTCTGTATGGAGTGCCTAGGTCTCCACAGTACAGGTCTGTATGGAGCGCCTATGTCTCCACAGTACAGGACTGTATGGAGTGCCTATGTCTCCACAGTACAGGTCTGTATGGAGTGCCTAGGTCTCCACAGTACAGGTCTGTATGGAGCGCCTATGTCTCCACAGTACAGGACTGTATGGAGTGCCTATGTCTCCACAGTACAGGGCTGTATGGAGTGCCTATGTCTCCACAGTACAGGACTGTATGGAGTGCCTATGTCTCCACAGTACAGGTCTGTATGGAGTGCCTAGGTCTCCACAGTACAGGTCTGTATGGAGTGCCTAGGTCTCCACAGTACAGGTCTGTATGGAGCGCCTATGTCTCCACAGTACAGGACTGTATGGAGTGCCTATGTCTCCACAGTACAGGGCTGTATGGAGTGCCTATGTCTCCACAGTACAGGACTGTATGGAGTGCCTATGTCTCCACAGTACAGGTCTGTATGGAGTGCCTATGTCTCCACAGTACAGGTCTGTATGGAGCGCCTATGTCTCCACAGTACAGGACTGTATGGAGTGCCTATGTCTCCACAGTACAGGTCTGTATGGAGCGCCTATGTCTCCACAGTACAGGACTGTATGGAGTGCCTATGTCTCCACAGTACAGGTCTGTATGGAGTGCCTATGTCTCCACAGTACAGGTCTGTATGGAGTGCCTAGGTCTCCACAGTACAGGTCTGTATGGAGCGCCTATGTCTCCACAGTACAGGACTGTATGGAGTGCCTATGTCTCCACAGTACAGGGCTGTATGGTGCGCCTATGTCTCCACAGTACAGGACTGTATGGAGTGCCTATGTCTCCACAGTACAGGGCTGTATGGAGCGCCTATGTCTCCACAGTACAGGACTGTATGGAGTGCCTATGTCTCCACAGTACAGGTCTGTATGGAGTGCCTAGGTCTCCACAGTACAGGTCTGTATGGAGCGCCTATGTCTCCACAGTACAGGACTGTATGGAGTGCCTATGTCTCCACAGTACAGGGCTGTATGGTGCGCCTATGTCTCCACAGTACAGGACTGTATGGAGTGCCTATGTCTCCACAGTACAGGACTGTATGGAGTGCCTATGTCTCCACAGTACAGGGCTGTATGGAGTGCCTATGTCTCCACAGTACAGGACTGTATGGAGTGCCTATGTCTCCACAGTACAGGTCTGTATGGAGTGCCTAGGTCTCCACAGTACAGGTCTGTATGGAGCGCCTATGTCTCCACAGTACAGGACTGTATGGAGTGCCTATGTCTCCACAGTACAGGGCTGTATGGTGCGCCTATGTCTCCACAGTACAGGTCTGTATGGAGTGCCTAGGTCTCCACAGTACAGGGCTGTATGGTGCGCCTATGTCTCCACAGTACAGGACTGTATGGAGCGCCTATGTCTCCACAGTACAGGTCTGTATGGAGTGCCTATGTCTCCACAGTACAGGTCTGTATGGAGTGCCTATGTCTCCACAGTACAGGACTGTATGGAGTGCCTATGTCTCCACAGTACAGGGCTGTATGGTGCGCCTATGTCTCCACAGTACAGGACTGTATGGAGTGCCTAGGTCTCCACAGTACAGGGCTGTATGGTGCGCCTATGTCTCCACAGTACAGCACTGTATGGAGCGCCTATGTCTCCACAGTACAGGTCTGTATGGAGTGCCTATGTCTCCACAGTACAGGTCTGTATGGAGTGCCTATGTCTCCACAGTACAGGACTGTATGGAGTGCCTATGTCTCCACAGTACAGGGCTGTATGGTGCGCCTATGTCTCCACAGTACAGGACTGTATGGAGTGCCTATGTCTCCACAGTACAGGTCTGTATGGAGTGCCTATGTCTCCACAGTACAGGTCTGTATGGAGTGCCTATGTCTCCACAGTACAGGACAGTATGGAGTGCCTATGTCTCCACAGTACAGGGCTGTATGGTGCGCCTATGTCTCCACAATACAGGACTGTATGGAGTGCCTATGTCTCCACAGTACAGGTCTGTATGGAGTGCCTATGTCTCCACAGTACAGGACTGATTGGAGTGCCTATGTCTCCCCAGTACAGGTCTGTATGGAGTGCCTATGTCTCCACAGTACAGGACTGTATGGAGTGCCTATGTCTCCACAGTACAGGGCTGTATGGAGCGCCTATGTCTCCACAGTACAGCACTGTATGGAGCGCCTATGTCTCCACAGTACAGCACTGTATGGAGCGCCTATGTCTCCACAGTACAGGACTGTATGGAGTGCCTATGTCTCCACAGTACAGGGCTGTATGGAGTGCCTATGTCTCCACAGTACAGGGCTGTATGGAGTGTCTATGTCTCCACAGTACAGGACTGTATGGAGTGCCTATGTCTCCACAGTACAGGGCTGTATGGAGTGCCTATGTCTCCACAGTACAGGACTGTATGGAGTGCTTATGTCTCCACAGTACAGGTCTGTATGGAGTGCCTATGTCTCCACAGTACAGGGCTGTATGGAGTGCTTATGTCTCCACAGTACAGGGCTGTATGGAGTGCTTATGTCTCCACAGTACAGGTCTGTATGGAGTGCTTATGTCTCCACAGTACAGGGCTGTATGGAGCGCCTATGTCTCCACAGTACAGGGCTGTATGGAGTGCCTATGTCTCCACAGTACAGGGCTGTATGGAGTGCCTATGTCTCCACAGTACAGGACTGTATGGAGTGCTTATGTCTCCACAGTACAGGTCTGTATGGAGTGCCTATGTCTCCACAGTACAGGACTGTATGAAGCGCCTATGTCTCCACAGTACAGGACTGTATGGAGTGCCTATGTCTCCACAGTACAGGGCTGTATGGAGTGCCTATGTCTCCACAGTACAGGACTGTATGGAGTGCTTATGTCTCCACAGTACAGGTCTGTATGGAGTGCCTATGTCTCCACAGTACAGGACTGTATGAAGCGCCTATGTCTCCACAGTACAGGACTGTATGGAGTGCCTATGTCTCCACAGTACAGGGCTGTATGGAGTGCCTATGTCTCCACAGTACAGGACTGTATGGAGTGCTTATGTCTCCACAGTACAGGTCTGTATGGAGTGCCTATGTCTCCACAGTACAGGACTGTATGGAGTGCCTATGTCTCCACAGTACAGGGCTGTATGGAGTGCCTATGTCTCCACAGTACAGGACTGTATGGAGTGCTTATGTCTCCACAGTACAGGTCTGTATGGAGTGCCTATGTCTCCACAGTACAGCACTGTATGAAGCGCCTATGTCTCCACAGTACAGGACTGTATGGAGTGCCTATGTCTCCACAGTACAGGGCTGTATGGAGTGCCTATGTCTCCACAGTACAGGACTGTATGGAGTGCCTATGTCTCCACAGTACAGGGCTGTATGGAGTGCCTATGTCTCCACAGTACAGCACTGTATGGAGCGCCTATGTCTCCACAGTACAGGACTGTATGGAGTGCCTATGTCTCCACAGTACAGGTCTGTATGGAGTGCCTATGTCTCCACAGTACAGGGCTGTATGGAGTGCCTATGTCTCCACAGTACAGGACTGTATGGAGTGCCTATGTCTCCACAGTACAGGTCTGTATGGAGCGCCTATGTCTCCACAGTACAGGACTGTATGGAGCGCCTATGTCTCCACAGTACAGGGCTGTATGGAGCGCCTATGTCTCCACAGTACAGGACTGTATGGAGCGCCTATGTCTCCACAGTACAGGACTGTATGGAGCGCCTATGTCTCCACAGTACAGGACTGTATGGAGCGCCTATGTCTCCACAGTACAGGACTGTATGGAGCGCCTATGTCTCCACAGTACAGGACTGTATGGAGCGCCTATGTCTCCACAGTACAGGGCTGTATGGAGTGCCTATGTCTCCACAGTACAGGACTGTATGGAGCGCCTATGTCTCCACAGTACAGGACTGTATGGAGTGCCTATGTCTCCAAAGTACAGAACTGTATGGAGTGCCTATGTCTCCACAGTACAGCACTGTATGGAGCGCCTATGTCTCAGTACAGCACTGTATGGAGCGCCTATGTCTCCACAGTACAGCACTGTATGGAGCGCCTATGTCTCCACAGTACAGCACTGTATGGAGCGCCTATGTCTCCACAGTACAGCACTGTATGGAGCGCCTATGGTGGGCACTGTACTGATTAAGGAGAGTGCCACTGACTGTGGTGCCTTTCCTCCCCTCCCCTTCCCTTATGGGTTAATAGAGCTGCCCACCCATGTCATGCTGGGGCGGAGTATTAATGTTATGGGGCTAATGGGATTGGGTAGGGATTAGCACAACCCCTCCCTGTGGTTCTATAGCACCAAATCCGTGGCCACCCTCCCTCTTTCCTTCTGACCGGATCCTGGAAGTGCTTGTCACAAGCACTGTCTGGCGGTATTATGAGTGACCCATTGTTAGAGGCTTGGCACCTACGGGTCTTACAGGAGGGAGAGCCCTGGCTACATGGCGTCCTGGCGGGGATCGGTGCTCACCTGGCGGCCTCGCAGGCTCCAGCCTCTGAGGAGGTGTCCGGTCCCGGCGTGTCCTCACGGCGATCTGGTCCGGCCGCCGCCGCTGGGTTGCAGCAAGAGCGGCCGGCGGCGGCGGGGCCGCAGGGAGGCAGGCGGTCCGCCCGGGAATCCCGCCCTCCTCTGCGGCTGTGCGACTTCCGGTCCGGCGGCACTGCATGTGCAGGGGACTCTGCACGCGGGAGAAGCGCTTGGTGGCTCAGTGCGGCATCGCGGCGGGGGGTCAGGGATGTGGCGGTCTCGGGGCGGGTGCCCACATCAATATCGGTTGGGGGGAAGGATTTGGGTTTGGAGCCCAGGGGGGTTAACCGGACCGGGGCGACGGGAGTTACCATGGGGGGTAGGCACAGTGCGTCCTCCTCTGCTTCAGCAGGGGAACAGATTAACGAGCAGCCTGAGCGGCCCTTGGTGCCCGGGGTGGAGGAGCGGGGGCAGGTCAGTGCATCACAGGCACCTGTCGCAGGGGCTAGCCAGGCATCTTCTCCTCCGGGGGGGGTTGGGTACGCTGAGCGCTGTGGTGCCTGCACCGCATAGAGGTGGGGTTCACGGGGATGTCCAAGGCCCGGCTCCGGCTACTGCCGTACCCGGTGGTAGCAGGGAAGTTTCCGTGGCTGCTGCAGTAGATGACGGTCCCTTGAGGGGGAGGCGGGACAGGCGTAGACGCCGGAGATTCTCTTCCTCCTCCTCTTATTGTTCATCCCCGCAGTCGCGCCGCCATGGGCGCCATGCATCGCAGCGGCGTCATAAAAGATCTAGGCGCTCCGGCCGCAGAGGTTCCTCCCGTGGTCGTCCCCGGTTCTCGAGACGTGGCTCTCCATCTTCGTTGTCAGAGGTGTCCAGCGCGTCTGCGAGTCCCGAGCATGTTTGTGGTCCTCCTCCCGAGCGTCGGGAGTCGAGGGCTCGTTCAAGGACTTACAGCCTGGTCGAGGCGAGCGCAACCCCCGACGCTACAAGTCATGGCATCAACATTCCGGCGGGTTATCCGGGAGCTGGAGTTCCTCCATCTACGGGAGTCCCTCCTCCAACGGTCAATCCGGGTGAGTGTTCCCTGTTGGGTTCTTCAAGTATGGATAATGCAGCTATGATATCTGTTTTGAGAGCATTGATCGGGCAATTGCCCCCCACGGCTGGTACGGCAAAGGAGTGTCATAAGGTGGATGCCCCGCTAGCGGGGGTGTATAAGGATACCATGTTTTGCGGGGTTAGTGCGCTAGGATCGCACATAGATGACGACACTAAGAAGAAGATTTGGAGCAATGATTATGTAGATATTTGGTCGTTGGTTTCGGTGGATCAGCACACCATGGACAAGGAAAGGAGGCCGGTTGAGAGGTTTTCAGAGAGAGTGAGCCAAAAGGTGGCGAAAACTATGAATAATTGGTTGCAAGCTTTTGCTGTATTGGGTTGCATTATGGGGCAGAAGCACCCGGGCCGCTGCTCCGAGCTGTTTATCTATCAGGATATGATCTACAATTCATACAAGGCTCACGGTGGGTCGGCGTGGTGGAGGTATGATGAGGAATTCAGGAGACGGTTAGCCCTCCACCCAGAAATTGGCTGGGGGGTAAAGGCGACTGAGGTGTGGTTGCGTCTTATGATGACTCAGAAGCAGTACCCCTTTCCATCAGCGGCTGCTGGACAAGGCTCAACAGGTTCCAGTTCAGTGGTCGTGTGGAGACCCGGTACCTGTTGGTTGTTCAATGAGGGACACTGTAGGTTTTACGGCCTCTGCAAATTCCGACATGAGTGTTCGGCCTGTGGAGGCTCCCACCCGGCCTCTAAGTGTTCCCGTCCTGGGGGAAAGCTGCCGGTCAAGCCGCAGCAAAATGAGAGGAAAGACCAGTGAGCGTAGTCGCGATGGAGCCGTGGCTAGACCGGTATCCTAACAAGGAGGCAGCGGGTCAGCTGCGTTTTGGGTTTTCTGAATGTTTTTTCATCCCGTTTAAATTGCATAGGTTCCCCGGTTTTTCGGCAAATTTGAAGTCTGCTCGTGATCACCCGTATGTTCTGTTGGCAAAGGTGCAGAAGGAGGTAGCACTGGGTAGGATGGCCAGTCCGTTTTTATCCCCGCCTTTTCAGGATTTTAGGGTGTCACCTTTGGGAGTGGTCCCGAAGAAAGACCCGGGTTCCTTTCGTTTGATTCACCATTTATCGCACCCAAAGGGGTTTTCGGTGAATGATGGTATTTCTCCCGACGATGCGTCAGTATCTTATGCATCGTTCGATAGGGCTGTGGCTTTGAGTAGGAGCGCGGGGGAAGGTGCTTGGTTAGCCAAGTCGGATATCGATTCGGCGTTTCGTTTGTTGCCGGTGCATCCGGATTGTTTCCATCTGTTGGGTTGTCAGGTAGATGGGGAATTTTATTTTGACGTGTGTCTACCCATGGGATGTTCGATTTCTTGCTATTATTTTGAACTTTTTAGTTCTTTTTTTGGAATGGGTAGTGAGATGGGAGTCGGGAAAAAGGTCTGTCACTCATTACCTGGATGATTTCCTTTTTGTTGGCCCAAATTCCTCAGATGTATGTGACAGGCTGTTTTCCACGTTCAAGTCAATCGCGCAGAAATTCGGTGTTCCTTTGTCACCGGAAAAGACCATTGGCCCGGTTCAAATTTTGTCTTTTTTGGGCATCGAAATTGATACGGTAGCGATGGTGTATCGGCTACCCGCTGAAAAGATTCAAAAATTGGTCTCGTTGATTGAGGGTTTCATGTCAGTTTGAAAGGTTACCCTCTTGCAGATGCAATCACTGTTGGGGTTGTTGGTCTTTGCATGCAGAGTCATGCCGGTAGGCAGGGCGTTCTCACGACGGCTGTCGTTGGCTACGAAAGGAGCCTCTAGTCCACACCACAGGGTGCGGGTTACGAGAGCCATGAAGGCAGATTTGGAGGTGTGGCTTTCCTTTTTGCAAACATTCAACGGTCACACTTGCTTCATGTTACCGTGCCGGACGGCACAGGACTTAAATTTGTTTGCACGGAGGACGGAGTTGTGGGTTTCATGACAAGATTTGGGCATCGACTGTGTCGTGAGGCTTGGCCAGAGTTTTGGGCCAGGTTGGGTTTTGGCCATGACAGAACCCTTTGCGAGATTTTTCCAATCGTCGTCTCGATTGAGTTGTGGGGTAATTTGCTGTGCAATCAGGAGATTCATTTTAGGACGGTTAATCCTGGGGTGGCTCGCTGTATCAATCACATGTCTTCCAGGTCTCCGCAGGCTTTTGGCCCTTCTTCGAAGACTGGCTCTGCTATGTTTGCAATTCAACATTTGGTTTCGGGCTCGACTCGAACAGGGCCCTGATGGTTTGCTTTCTAACTTTTCTGATTCTTCTGACTTACAGGTTTTCACGGATCTTGGTCACCATGCCCTTCCGGAGGTTTTCAGTTACCCGCCGATTCTGTGGGATGTGATCAGGAACAGTTTATGTCCCTTGTTCGTTCCTCGGTGTCCCAGTCGACGTGGCAAGCGTATGGTAAGGCATGGATGGAATGGTGCCAGTTGGTGGGTCACAGGCCGGTTCAGATGTGTGAGAATTCGAGATTGCAAGTTATGATTGTGTCAGTTGAATATTAAGGGTTTGTCAGGCGCGTCAGCACAGCAACGCTTGTCTGGTGTTGCTTTTCATTTTCAGTTGTTAGGCTGGTCTGATGTTACGAAATGTTTTATTGTTAGGCAGGCTATGAAGGGTTGGAGGAGGGTCCAGCCTAGTAATGAGTGTAGGCGTCCGGTGTCTCTAGCTCTCCTTAGTCGACTTATAGCTATTGCGGATAAAGTGTGCAGTTCCGTTTTTGAAGCAGCTCTTGTGTCTGCTGCTTTCGGATTAGCGTTTTTTGGGGCCCTAAGGGTCGGGGAGTTGGTTCCGCGTTCAAAGCTCGATTTGGGGTCTGGTTTGCGGTTTGAGGATGTGGGTTTTTTTGGAGGAATCGGTGTGCGTGAGAATTCGTAAATCAAAGACTGATCCGTTGGGTCGGGGTTCTTGGGTTTTGCTGCATGCTGCCAAATCTTCAATGTGTCCGGTCGCGCTGCTTAAAGCATATGTGGTCAGGCTCGGACTGGCCCACCGAGGTACCATTGGATCCCTCGGTGGGCCCCGCCCCCGCCCGACCATGAATGTCACTGAACAAGCCCGCTCGCGGCCCAGCTGCTGGTGCCTGTGAATCACAGTCACCTCTCCTAGCATGTCTCTTGCAGCCCCCTGTGCTTATTCCATCTTCAATCTCAGCGATGTTCTATCTTCCTGTATTCAGCGGCCGCTCATTACCTATGCACATAAGTAATGAGCGGCTCAGCTGAACCACGTGGACGCTGAAAGCAGGAAGTAGAACAGCGGTGAGATTGAAGATGGAATAAGCACCAGCCTGGGGCTGCAAGAGACATGCTAGAAGAGGTGGTGCGTGCCTCTGTCCCCTCTGTTTCCATTTGCATGACTGATGATCACTTACGGTACCCCATTTGTCTGTTCCAAAAACAGTACAGATATGTGGAAGGTCTGGACAGATGTGAGCACCGCCTAACTTTTCTATCAGTGCCTGCAACTTACACGCTGCAGAATAACAGACTCCTGTACACCACATAAGCGCCTATTGTCACATCTCATTTATTAGACATACGCATTTTCAGAATACCTAAAGCTGAGAAAGCTGAGCACAATTTATGATGCCATGGGCAAATATTCAATATGGATCCATGCCCTCTTACCCTAGCTTCACCCTCCTTTTATAACTAATCCCCCGCCTGTTTCAATTTACATATCCTACATAATATGGCATCACCTAGTCCTGTCCCTGCGCTCTGCCCTGTCCACTCAGCTGCACTCTGCCCTGTCCCTGCGCTCTGCCCTGTCCCTGCGCTCTGCCCTGTACCCTCAGCTGCACTCTGCCCTGTCCCTGCGCTCTGCCCTGTCCCCTCAGCTGCGCTATGCCCTGTCCCCTCAGCTGCGCTCTGCCCTGTCCCCTCAGCTGCACTCTGCCCTGTCCCCTCAGCTGCACTCTGCCCTGTTCCTGTGCTCTGCCCTGTCCCTGCACTCTGCCCTGTCCCCTCAGCTGCGCTCTGCCCTATCACTGCGCTCTGCCCTGTCCCCTCAGCTGCGCTCTGCCCTGTCCCCTCAGCTGCGCTCTGCCCTGTCCCCTCAGCTGCGCTCTGCCCTGTCCCCTCAGCTGCGCTCTGCCCTGTCCCTGCGCTCTGCCCTGTCCCCTCAGCTGCACTCTGCCCTGTCCCTGTGCTCTGCCCTGTCCCTGCACTCTGCCCTGTCCCCTCAGCTGCGCTCTGCCCTATCACTGCGCTCTGCCCTGTCCCCTCAGCTGCACTCTGCCCTGTCCCCTCAGCTGCGCTCTACCCTGTCACTGCGCTCTGCCGTCCCCTCAGCTGCGCTCTGCCCTGTCCCCTCAGCTGCGCTCTGCCCTGTCCCCTCAGCTGCACTCTGCCCTGTCCCCTCAGCTGCACTCTGCCCTGTCCCCTCAGCTGCAGTCTGCCCTGTTCCTGTGCTCTGCCCTGTCCCTGCACTCTGCCCTGTCCCCTCAGCTGCGCTCTGCCCTATCACTGCGCTCTGCCCTGTCCCCTCAGCTGCGCTCTGCCCTGTCCCCTCAGCTGCGCTCTGCCCTGTCCCCTCAGCTGCGCTCTTCCCTGTCCCCTCAGCTGCGCTCTGCCCTGTCCCTGCGCTCTGCCCTGTCCCCTCAGCTGCGCTCTACCCAGTCACTGTGCTATGCCCTGTCCCCTCAGCTGCGCTCTGCCCTGTCCCCTCAGCTGCACTCTGCCCTGTCCCCTCAGCTGCACTCTGCCCTGTCCCTGTGCTCTGCCCTGTCCCTGAACTCTGCCCTGTCCCCTCAGCTGCGCTCTGCCCTATCACTGCGCTCTGCCCTGTCCCCTCAGCTGCACTCTGCCCTGTCCCCTCAGCTGCGCTCTACCCTGTCACTGCGCTCTGCCCTGTCCCCTTAGCTGCGCTCTGCCCTGTCCCCTTAGCTGCGCTCTGCCCTGTCCCCTCAGCTGCGCTCTGCCCTGTCACTGCATTCTGCCCTGTCCCCTCAGCTGCGCTCTGCCCTGTCACTGCGCTCTGCCCTGTTCCCTCAGCTGCGCTCTGCCCAGTCCCTGCGCTCTGCCCTGTCCCCTCAGCTGCGCTCTGCCCTGTCCCCTCAGCTGCGCTCTGCCCTGTCCCCTCAGCTGCGCTCTGCCCTTTCCCTGCCGCCGCTCTCTTCTCTTTGGGTATGTGCACACGTTGTGGATTGTGCTGCGGATTTAGCTGAATCCGCAGGTAAAATGACCTGTGCTTTACCTGCAGATTTAGTGCAGATTTTGTGCGGATTTCGCCTGCGTTTTTACACCTGCGTATTCCTATAATGGAATGGGTGTAAAAACACTGCGGATTCCGTACAAAGAAGTGACATGCTGCAGAAAATAAACTGCAACAAATCTGCGTAGAATTTTCTGCAGCATGTGCACAGTGGATTTGGTTTTCCATGGGATAACATGGTACTGTACACCGCATGGAAAACTGCTGCGGATTCGCAGCCAAATCTGCAACGTGTGCACAGACCCTTCCTCTGCCTGTGCCAACGCTCTCTTCTCTTTCTCTGCCTGTGCCAACGCTCTCTTCTCTTTCTCTGCCTGTGCCAACGCTCTCTTCTCTGTGCCGCTACGCTCTGCATGCACCTGAGTTTTGTACAGGCCACAATATGTTTTGCGCTGTACACAAGAAATGGCCGTCAGTGTCAGTAAAACTTCAAGGAAATCTATCAGCAGAATTCACATTCCAATCTGCCTGCACTAGCGGACCTGATGAGGCTGGTGAACTGACTGCAAATCCATGTCTGGTTGGCTGGATAATCCTGCATGAAGGTTTCGCTGCCTGAATCTCCGCTGGGCGTTTTCTGAGCGCTAGTCGGGTTGTGAAATTCTCATCTTATAAGGTCCCAGGATTATACAATCATTCCTACAAGCCGTGCACCAACCGGAGGAGCACAGGAGGGAGCGCTGAGTAATTACAGGGGGTGGGAGGGTGAATGCACAGGTTACACAGCCTGGAGCTGTAATACTCCTATGTCACCGGGAGCGCTGCTCCTGCAGCTGTACATTCTATCATCCCACAAGGGAGAGACGGATGTGAACTACAGCTCTGGAAAGTAATACAGCAGGTAGCTCAGGATCAGTAATGAAATGTTATAATTCTGTATGGAGGACTATGTGGTGCCTATAATACTGTATGGAAGACTATGCGGTGCCCGTAATACTGCATGGAGGACTATGTAGTGCCCATAATACTGTATGGAGGACTATGTGGTGCCGATAATTCTGTATGGAGGACTACATGGTGTCCCATAATTCTGTATGGAGGACTATGTGGTGCCCATAATTTTGTTTGGAGAGATACGTGGTGCCCCATAATTCTGTATGGAGGACTATGTGGTGCCCATAATTCTGTATGGAGGCCTATGTGGTGCCCATAATTTTGTTTGGAGAGATACGTGGTGCCCCATAATTCTGTATGGAGGCCTATGTGGTGCCCATAATTCGGTATGGAGGACTACATGGTGTCTCATAAATCTGTATGGAGGACTATGTGGTGCCCATAATTCGGTATGGAGGACTACATGGTGTCTCATAAATCTGTATGGAGGACTATGTGGTGCCCATAATTTTGTTTGGAGAGATACGTGGTGCCCCATAATTCTGTATGGAGGCCTATGTGGTGCCCATAATACTGTATGGAGGACTACATGGTGTCTCATAAATCTGTATGGAGGCCTATGTGGTGCCCATAATTCGGTATGGAGGACTACATGGTGTCTCATAAATCTGTATGGAGGACTATGTGGTGCCCATAATTTTGTTTGGAGAGATACGTGGTGCCCCATAATTCTGTATGGAGGACTATGCGGTGCCCATAATACTGTATGGAGGACTATGCGGTGCCCATAATACTGTATGGAGGGATATGTGGTGTACTGTATGCTATGTCAGGCCTGCCATTGCCATTAATGATCCCTCTTCTGGATTCTTCTGTTTGGTTCTTGTATGTGCGGTGATGGCGCTGACATCCTTGTGTTCAGACATCTTTTCTCCAAGTCTCTAAATTAAAATGTCCACTATTGTACTAATGTAAGGCGAGGGGTTCCGTTGGTCCCCGCAGCTAATCGCACGGGTACCGGGAGGCTTTCGCCGCTAAGACCGGCAGGCAGCAACGCTGCCTGGCTGGTCCGGGCGAATTTTAGCCCCCCCTGCAGATCCGAACGCTTCGATTGGCTGGTCTGTGTAGCATCTACCATGGAACGCTTGTTGGGACAAAGTGATCACTATACCCCCTACGTCAATCCTTGGGGGTGTAGATTCCAAAATGGGGTCACTTTTTAACTTCAAAGTAACACAGGTCAGATTTGTAAAAAAATGGCCTGGGCATTAAGGTGAAAACAGGCCTGCGGCCCTAAAGGATTAAATGAATCGTAGTGCGGAAAGATCTGCAGCATATGAACAACGGTGCAGCTTTTAGTAGAATTAGGATGCTGAAATGATGCAGATTTGGCGTGGGATATACGGCAAAAGAACCCATGGTGTAATTCCGCGGTCTCAAAGCCTAAATGTTGAGTTGTACATTACTGTAGGTGGGCCCCTAAAATTAATTCCCTTGGTGGGCCCTAGACACCCCAGTCCGACCCTGTATGTGGTTATGAGAAAAGGGGGTAGTTTTTTCTTCACGCATGCAGATTATTTACCTTTAACCAGGTATCAATTCCAGGATGTGTTTAACAGATGTTTGAAGGGGCTGGGAGTTCCTGCTGGTGAGTATGGCACTCATTCATTCCGCATTGGGGCCGCTACGGAGGCGGCCAAGGAGGGCCTTCCTGATGCCGAAGTTCAGAGGATAGGGAGGTGGAGATCAGCATGCTTTGCTCGTTATATTCGTCCGGATTTGTTGTATTAACGTTTTTTTTTCCTGCAGGTTCCGTCAGACCGACTGTCTGGTTGCTGGGACACTCCTATATTTTCTGGGCTGCACAGCGGTCCGAGTGTCACCCAGGAGGAAGGCCTCTGGGATTTCGGGATGTCGTTTTCATGTGGAGAGGCATTAGGGGCCTGCAGTGGCCGCAAGTGTTACCTGAGGTTGTTTCGATCGGGAGAGGAGCTCGGGGCCCGACTATTTTGATCTTACATGTGGGGGGAAACGATCTGTGCTCGTACAAGGTGGCGAAGCTTTTAACTATGATGCGGGCTGATATGGAACGCTTTCATAGTTTTTTCCCGAAACTGGTGCTAGTGTGGTCTGAGATTGTCCCGAGGGCGGTGTGGCAAGGGGCTCGGGATGGCATGGCAGTCGAGCGCACTAGGAGGTCAATCAATGCCCGTGTTTCTAGGTTTGTGCGCGAGAGGTTTGGTGTGGTCATTTGACACAGGCAACTGGAAGGGGATATGTCTCCACAGTACAGCACTGTATGGAGCGCCTATGTCTCCACAGTACAGCACTGTATGAAGCGCCTATGTCTCCACAGAACAGCACTGTATGGAGCGCCTATGTCTCCACAGTACAGCACTGTATGGAGCGCCTATGTCTCCACAGTACAGCACTGTATGGAGCGCCTATGTCTCCACAGTACAGCACTGTATGGAGCGCCTATGTCTCCACAGTACAGGGCTGTATGGAGCGCCTATGTCTCCACAGTACAGCACTGTATGGAGTGCCTATGTCTCCACAGTACAGCACTGTATGAAGCGCCTATGTCTCCACAGTACAGCACTGTATGGAGTGCCTATGTCTCCACAGTACAGGGCTGTATGGAGTGCCTATGTCTCCACAGTACAGCACTGTATGAAGCGCCTATGTCTCCACAGTACAGCACTGTATGAAGCGCCTATGTCTCCACAGTACAGCACTGTATTCAGTGCCTATGTCTCCACAGTACAGGGCTGTATGGAGCGCCTATGTCTCCACAGTACAGCACTGTATGGAGTGCCTATGTCTCCACAGTACAGCACTGTATGAAGTGCCTATGTCTCCACAGTACAGCACTGTATGGAGTGCCTATGTCTCCACAGTACAGGGCTGTATGGAGTGCCTATGTCTCCACAGTACAGCACTGTATGAAGCGCCTATGTCTCCACAGTACAGCACTGTATGAAGCGCCTATGTCTCCACAGTACAGCACTGTATGGAGTGCCTATGTCTCCACAGTACAGGGCTGTATGGAGCGCCTATGTCTCCACAGTACAGCACTGTATGAAGCGCCTATGTCTCCACAGTACAGCACTGTATGGAGTGCCTATGTCTCAACAGTACAGGGCTGTATGGAGTGCCTATGTCTCCACAGTACAGGGCTGTATGGAGCGCCTATGTCTCCACAGTACAGCACTGTATGGAGTGCCTATGTGTCCACAGTACAGCACTGTATGAAGTGCCTATGTCTCCACAGTACAGCACTGTATGGAGTGCCTATGTCTCCACAGTACAGGACTGTATGGAGCGCCTATGTCTCCACAGTACAGCGCTGTATGGAGCGCCTATATCTCCACAGTAGAGCACTGTATGGAGCGCCTGTGTCTCCACAGTACAGGGCTGTATGGAGCGCCTATGTCTCCACAGTACAGCACTGTATGAAGCGCCTATGTCTCCACAGTACAGCACTGTATGAAGCGCCTATGTCTCCACAGTACAGCACTGTATGGAGTGCCTATGTCTCCACAGTACAGGGCTGTATGGAGCGCCTATGTCTCCACAGTACAGGACTGTATGGAGCGCCTATGTCTCCACAGTACAGGACTGTATGGAGTGCCTATGTCTCAACAGTACAGGGCTGTATGGAGTGCCTATGTCTCCACAGTACAAGGCTGTATGGAGCGCCTATGTCTCCACAGTACAGCACTGTATGAAGCGCCTATGTCTCCACAGTACAGGGCTGTATGGAGCGCCTATGTCTCCACAGTACAGCCTTGTATGGAGCGCCTATGTCTCCACAGTACAGGGCTGTATGGAGTGCCTATGTCTCCACAGTACAGCACTGTATGGAGCGCCTATGTCTCCACAGTACAGGGCTGTATGGAGTGCCTATGTCTCCACAGTACAGCACTGTATGGAGCGCCTATGTCTCCACAGTACAGCACTGTATGAAGCGCCTATGTCTCCACAGTACAGCACTGTATGAAGCGCCTATGTCTCCACAGTACAGCACTGTATGGAGTGCCTATGTCTCCACAGTACAGGGCTGTATGGAGCGCCTATGTCTCCACAGTACAGCACTGTATGAAGCGCCTATGTCTCCACAGTACAGCACTGTATGGAGTGCCTATGTCTCCACAGTACAGGGCTGTATGGAGTGCCTATGTCTCCACAGTACAGCACTGTATGAAGCGCCTATGTCTCCACAGTACAGGGCTGTATGGAGCGCCTATGTCTCCACAGTACAGCCTTGTATGGAGCGCCTATGTCTCCACAGTACAGGACTGTATGGAGCGCCTATGTCTCCACAGTACAGGACTGTATGGAGTGCCGATGTCTCCACAGTACAGGGCTGTATGGAGCGCCTATGTCTCCACAGTACAGCACTGTATGGAGTGCCTATGTCTCCACAGTACAGCACTGTATGGAGTGCCTATGTCTCCACAGTACAGGACTGTATGAAGCGCCTATGTCTCCACAGTACAGCCTTGTATGGAGTGCCTATGTCTCCACAGTACAGGGCTGTATGGAGTGCCTATGTCTCCACAGTACAGCCTTGTATGGAGTGCCTATGTCTCCACAGTACAGGGCTGTATGGAGCGCCTATGTCTCCACAGTACAGGGCTGTATGGAGTGCCTATGTCTCCACAGTACAGCACTGTATGGAGCGCCTATGTCTCCACAGTACAGCACTGTATGAAGCGCCTATGTCTCCACAGTACAGCACTGTATGAAGCGCCTATGTCTCCACAGTACAGCACTGTATGGAGTGCCTATGTCTCCACAGTACAGGGCTGTATGGAGCGCCTATGTCTCCACAGTACAGCACTGTATGAAGCGCCTATGTCTCCACAGTACAGCACTGTATGGAGTGCCTATGTCTCCACAGTACAGGGCTGTATGGAGTGCCTATGTCTCCACAGTACAGCACTGTATGAAGCGCCTATGTCTCCACAGTACAGGGCTGTATGGAGCGCCTATGTCTCCACAGTACAGCCTTGTATGGAGCGCCTATGTCTCCACAGTACAGGACTGTATGGAGCGCCTATGTCTCCACAGTACAGGACTGTATGGAGTGCCGATGTCTCCACAGTACAGGGCTGCATGGAGCGCCTATGTCTCCACAGTACAGCACTGTATGGAGTGCCTATGTCTCCACAGTACAGCACTGTATGGAGAGCCTATGTCTCCACAGTACAGGACTGTATGAAGCGCCTATGTCTCCACAGTACAGCCTTGTATGGAGTGCCTATGTCTCCACAGTACAGGGCTGTATGGAGTGCCTATGTCTCCACAGTACAGCCTTGTATGGAGTGCCTATGTCTCCACAGTACAGGGCTGTATGGAGCGCCTATGTCTCCATAGTACAGCACTGTATGGAGTGCCTATGTCTCCACAGTACAGCCTTGTATGGAGTGCCTATGTCTCCACAGTACAGGGCTGTATGGAGTGCCTATGTCTCCACAGTACAGGGCTGTATGGAGCGCCTATGTCTCCATGGTACAGGGCTGTATGTAGTGCCTATGTCTCCACAGTACAGGACTGTATGGAGTGCCTATGTCTCTGTAGGGAAGTGGACTGACCTGTGGACCTGTCTGATGAACGAAAGTGAATGTAAGATGGGCAGTAAATATACTTGACGTGAATTTGTGTATACGAAACAGCTGGAATTAGAACGAGATGGTGTAGGACCGGGTTTTGGCCATTAGGGGGAGACAAAGAATAGCAGGAAAAGTAGACGGTGCAGTATTGAGGTTTGGCCACTAGAGGGAGACAAATCAAAGCAGGGAAAGAACATAACAGCAGCACAGCAGCTATTGCTTAAGAAACCGCAAAGTCATGGTGGGCGGAGTTACAGGGACTGAGAGGGAATTTCCTAGGAGGAAAGATAAAAGGAGGGAGAGTCCTGGGGACAGAGTCAGTCGGTTGGAGGGAGTGACCCTGGGAGGAGCTCGAGCGCGGAGAGAAGCAAGAGACAGGAAGAGCTCTGGAGAAGACAGTCAGGGGGGTGGCCCTGACAGAACAGCCGTTGGAGAAGACAGTCAGGGGGGGTGGCCCTGACAGAACAGCCATTGGAGAAGACAGCCAGGGGGTGGCCAGAGGACAAAGGAGGCCGGGAGGTACCTTAGACGGATGGACTCGGTCAGGGGAAGCGCTGTGGTGGTAGGCCTAAGGCAGCCACAGCGAAAGAACCGTGAGGGATGTCGCAGCAGGTGGAAGGAGCAGGAGGAAGGTACCCAGGCCAGTGTATGGGAGCTGTCGTATAAAGTAGTCTTGGTTGTCAGAGATGACAGCCAATAAAGAGGACCTGTTGATTGGATTACAAGTACCTTGGACGTGACTTTGTTGAACCAGCGAAATGGCGGCTGTCGAAGTGGAGGACTACAGCGCCGAAAGAGACTGCCGGGGTGAGCTAAGCCGAGTCCGCCCCTGGGGGGAGAAGTGTACATCCACTGACAGCTGCCCATTCCCCCTGAATGCTGGAAAATGGGTGGAGGGGCCGGCCAGAGCCCCACCCTGGAACAGGAGTGACACTGATAAACAGGCTGGTTGCGGCTGCCTAGCGCCATTAAGTCTCTGGACATCGGACACGATGCGACGCTGCAGCTGCTGTGGCCTCGGACGCAAGGAGTGGAGATGGCGTCGGGAGGTCAAAGCCCACTGTATCACCTGCACCTGGGAGTCACTGCCCGTGTACCGGAAGACGGACCTGGGATCCCACTACAGCTGCTGACGGCTGGACCTGTGGAGCTGGAGGTGACGGTGTGCTCGCCGGCTGCGCAGGCCGTGCAGGGGCAGCCGCTGGAGGAACCATTGCCGACTCTCTCTGCGGAACCATCGGGTCTGGGGGCTAGTCCAGCCGGACGGTGGGATGAAGCGCAACGGCGGACTCCAGGCGACGGGACTGGGAGCAGCGGAGGAGCGACGGGGACTAGCGACACCTTGGATACTCCAGTTGCTCGGATGCACCAGTTCCTGGAAGAACTGCGGACCTTCCCGAAGGAGGAGGTGAGCGTCTCCCTGGTCCAGCCAGCGGCACCGCAGGCAGTTCCTGCCTCCCCGCCCCGTATGAGCGCTAGGCCCAAAATCCCCTATATCATTCCCCAGCCTCCCCTCATCCAGTGACCCTGGCTCCCAACCGATCCATGGCCCATTGTTGTGAGTTCATTTTCTCCTTCATTACTGAGGCCCGAGGAACTCCCTCTTCTGGTAAAGAAAGGTAGTGAGCCTGATTATAAAACACCTGAGGCTGATGATGATGACTGGCTGAGTGGAGTGACTGACTGGATATAAGGCTGCCGACGCCCTTCTGCCCTGCGGGTGATTTCTCTGTGGGATCCTTGGAGACCAGTCTGAATTCCTCCTCCTCTAAAGCTAAGTTTGCTGCTCGGCCTTTTGCTTTGGTGCTTTGACTTTGTTTTGCTTTGTTTTTCTGGATTTCTGCCATTCCCTGCTGGGGTGTGCTGAATTCATTTAGCTCTGTCTTCTGAAAATACCTGAGTGCTGATTTAGTTTTTGAAGCCTAGCTGCTTCAGGGCCTTTTTCATATCAGCTTGTTGGCTTATGTCTTTGATAGGGTTTTGGCAGATTGCAGACAGCAGCCTTCCTGTCCTTTCCTATCTAGGTAGTTTTGGGCCCCGTCTTTGCTCAGTCTATCTTTCTGTCTGTGTTAGTATTTTCATCTTGCTTCACCGTCATTATATGTTGGGGGCTGCCTATTGCTTTGGGGTCTGCTCTGGGGCAGTTTAGATTTCCCCTTTCTTTCTTTAGGCCTATGTATTTCTCCGGCTGTGATCTAGGGGTCTAGGGCATCGTAGGAACCCACCCACGGCTACTGCTAGTTGTGTTGATAGGTTCAGGGGTCTGCAATCTGATAGTTGCCAACTTTTCTGGTTTTCTGGACTTAGCTTGTATTTCTGCTTTTGCCTCCTACGGTGACTCATTCATAACAGAATCACCCGCCATACCGCAGATCCTAGGGTACTCAATAGCAGGAAAGAATTGTAAAAAAAAAAAAAAAGTGTGTATATTTTTTCCTCTATATCTCTGAGGCCGTAGGGGGATTTTTTTTTTTCTCTCAATGGAGATAAAGCAATTGTCTGATCGTGTGGAGCAGCTTGCTGCGGAAGTGCGGGGAATTTCCGCCTACCTTGCTCATTCACATGCTGCTGAACCAAAGATTCCTACACCTGATGTATTTTTTGGGGATCGGTCTAAATTTTTGAATTTCAAAAATAATTGTAAATTATTTTTTGCCTTGAAGCCTAACTCGTCAGGGAGCTCCGCGCAGCAGGTTAAAATTGTCATCTCTTTGCTGCGTGGCGATCCCCAGGATTGGGCGTTTTCTTTGAAACCAGATGATCCTATTCTGACTAATGTGAACGCATTCTTCCAAGCTTTGGGGTTGTTGTATGACAAACCTAATGCCATTGATCAGGCTGAAAAGACCCTGCTGGCATTGAGCCAGGGTCGTGATTCTGCAGAATTGTACTGTCAAAAATTCCGAAAGTGGGCAGTACTTACTACCTGGAATGATAATGCCTTGGCTGCTCTCTTTCGGAAGGGGTTGTCAGAAGCCGTAAAAGATACTATGGTAGGATTTCCTGTTCCCTCTGGTCTTGACGATTCTATGTCATTAGCCATTCAGGTTGATCGGCGTTTGCGCGAACGCAAAGCTGCACGAGAGGTGTTGCCACCTGTTGAACAAATGTCTGAACCTATGCAATGTAATAGAGTTTTTTCCAGAGAGCAGCGTCAGGAGTTCAGAAGGCGTAATAAGTTGTGTTTTTTCTGTGGAGATGCCTCGCATATTATTTCTGTCTGTCCTAAACGAGAGAAATGCTTTGCACACATGTTTTCTGTTGGGGGTGTTCAACCTAAGTTTCTTCTGGCTATTACTCTGATCTGCTCCCTGTCCACATTTTCCGCCAAGGCTTTTGTGGATTCGGGAGCAGCCCTAAACCTAATGGACTTGGATTTTGCTAAACGTTGTGGATTTCCGATGACACCTCTGCAGACGCCTATCCCTTTGAGGGGTATTGATGCTACTCCTTTGGCTAAAAATAAACCCCAGTTTTGGACCCAGGTGGTAATGCGGGTCGCCCCAGACCATCAAGAAAATTGCAGATTTTTGGTGTTGCATAATCTGCATGATACTATTGTTCTGGGGTTTCCCTGGTTACAGATTCATAATCCAGTGTTGGATTGGAAATCTGTGTCTGTGGTGAGTTGGGGTTGTCGGTGTGCCTTTAGTGAGGCTCCGGTGTTTTCCACCTCTCCTCAGTCGCATGATGTTCCTGATTATTTGGCGGACTTTTATGATGTATTTAGTGAGAATGAGTCTGCGTCTCTGCCTCCTCATAGGAGTTATGACTGTGCAATTGAACTGAGCCCGGGGTGTAAATTTCCCAAGGGTCGGCTCTTCAATTTATCTGTACCCGATCACGAGGCTATGCGATCCTATATTAAGGAGGCGTTGGAGAAGGGTCATATTAGACCATCCTCGTCACCCTTAGGTGCCGTTTTTTTTTGTAGCCAAAAAGGATGGATCATTAAGACTTGTATTGATTATCGTGCCCTCAACAAAATTACTGTTAAATATCAGTATCCGTTACCCCTGATTTCTGATCTATTTTCCAGAGTTAAAGGTGCTTGCTGGTTTACCAAGCTTGACCTCAGGGGGGCGTATAATCTTATTCGCATTAAGCATGGGGATGAATGGAAGACGGCGTTTAATACTCCGGAGGGACATTTTGAGTACCTAGTGATGCCTTTTGGGCTCACTAATGCCCCTTCTGTCTTCCAGTGCTTCATGAACGATATTTTCCGAGATTTTGTCGATAAATTTTTGATTATCTATCTGGATGATATTTTGATCTTCTCCAAGGATTGGGATTCTCATGTGGAACATGTTCGGACTGTGTTCCGGATCTTGAGGGAGAATTCCCTGTGTGTCAAAGGATCTAAATACCTTTTTGGAGTACAGAGGTGTAAGGAACACCTGGGGTGGACCCGCTAGACCGTGGCAACGAACCTCCCGGGGGCGAGCTGACCAGGTGGACCACCCCCTATACAGGGAGCGTTTGGGGCAAGCCCGCGGGTAACTATTACCACGGCAGCTGGTACCCTGGAGAGTAACGACAGACAGACAACTAGAGCCGAGTTGGGGGTACACGACTGACGGTACCGGCTTGGAGACACAGGACAGGCGGGCACGGCTGGGAGACACAGGACAGGCGGGCACGGCTGGGAGACACAGGACAGGCGGGCACGGCTGGGAGACACAGGACAAGCGGGCACGGCTGGGAGACACAGGACAGGCGGGCACGGCTGGGAGACACAGGACAGGCAGGCACGGCTTGGAGACACAGGACCTAGGAGAGAGGAAAAATGTAGAGGTGAACGAGCCACGGATGGACAGGACGCGATAGCGTGCATAGAGGGCAGCCAGAATCACTAGGGAAAAGCAGTGATACTCAGGCACTGCTGGCAGGAAGAGGCGGCCAGATATAGGGGCTAGTAGGAGGACTTCCGGGTCGTGACCTAAAGTGGGGGAGGAGCAGGCGCGCGTCCTCAGGAGGAGGAGGAGGAGCGCGCGTGCCCAGGCACAGTATGTGCGCGCGCCCGCCGAGCAGGAGGGGCGGGAGCGTGCACCCGGCGCGGTCCGGAAGACCGGACGAAGGGGACCGCCGGACAGAGAAGAGGAGCCGGGGAGGACCGAGGACGGCGGCACATAGGGAAGCAGGATGCCGGAGGAAGGGTAAGCTGCGGCCGGGAGGAGGCAGAGAGAGGAGCGCGCGGCAGCCGCCGCGTGACAAGAGGATTTCTTTTTTGGGATTTATTTTGTCCCCGTCAACTATTGAAATGGACCCGGCCAAGGTACAGGCCATTCACGATTGGGTTCAGCCCACTTCTTTGAAGGCCCTCCAGAAGTTTTTGGATTTTGCTAATTTTTATCGGAAATTTATAGCAAAATTTTCTAGTATTGCCAAGCCATTGACTGATTTGACTAAAAAGGGTGCTGATGTGTTAAATTGGTCTCCGGAGGCTGTTTCTTCCTTTCAGGAGCTGAAGCGAAGATTCACCTCCGCCCCGGTTTTGCGGCAACCTGATGTCTCACTTCCATTCCAGGTAGAGGTGGATGCTTCTGAGATTGGTGCAGGAGCTGTTTTGTCCCAAAAGGATCCTGTAACTTCTAAAATGAATCCCTGTGCTCTCTTTACCCGAAAGTTCTCTCCATCTGAACGTAACTATGATGTGGGGAATAGGGAACTGTTGGCCATGAAATGGGCATTTGAGGAGTGGAGACCTTGGTTGGAGGGAGCTAAGCATCAAGTTGTGGTCCTCACTGACCACAAGAATTTGATTTACCTAGAGTCGGCTAAGCGCTTGATCCCTAGACAGGCTAGGTGGGCCTTGTTTTTTACATGTTTTGATTTTGCGGTTTCTTTTCTTCCTGGAACAAAGAATGTCTAGGCAGACGCCCTCTCTAGGAGCTTCTTTGCTGATTCTCCTGTAGTGACCAAGCCTGCTACCATCTTAGGCGAAGGGGTAGTTCTTTCTGCCATCTCGCCCGATTTGAGACGTGCTCTGGAAGAGTTCCAGGAGGACAAACCTGAGCGTTGTCCCAGTGGAAAGTTGTATGTTCCTGACCAGTGGAAGAAGAGAGTGATGTCTGAAGTTCATTGCTCTGCTTTGGCTGGTCATCCAGGTATTTTTGGTACTAGAGATCTGGTGAGTCGGTTTTTTTGGTGGCCCTCCTTGTCTCGTGATGTCAGGAATTTTGTGCAGTCCTGTGGGACGTGCTCCCGGTCTAAATCGTGTTCTCGCTCTAGTGGGTTGTTGATGCCTTTGCCTGTCCCCAAGAGGCCATGGACCCATATTTCAATGGATTTCATCTCTGATATGCCTGTCTCTCAGAGGATGACTGTTATTTGGGTGATTTGTGATAGGTTCTCTAAGATGGTTCATCTTGTACCACTCCCTAAGTTGCCGTCTTCCTCTGAGTTGGTGCCCCTGTTTTTACAACAGGTGGTTCGTTTGCACGGGATTCCTGAGAACATTGTATCTGACAGAGGAGTCCAGTTTGTGTCTAGATTTTGGAGAACTTTCTGTTCCAGGCTGGGAACTCAGTTGTCCTTCTCCTCTGCTTTTCACCCTCAGACCAATGGGCAGACGGAGAGAACAAACCGGACCTTGGAGTCATATTTGAGATGTTTTATTTCTGCTGATCAGGATGATTGGGTTTCATTTTTACCCTTGGCCGAATTTGCTTTAAATAATAGAGCTAGTTCTGCCACTTTGATGTCACCATTTTTTTGGAACTTTGGGTTTCATCCTCAATTTTCTTCAGGGCAGGTGGAGCCCTCTGCCTGCCTAGGTGTTGACACTGTGGTGGAGAGAATGCACCAGATCTGGGACCAAGTGGTGGATAAGTTATCTCTTTCCCAGGAAAAGGCCCAGCGGTTTTCCAACCGACATAGGACCATTGGTCCCCAGTTTAAGGTTGGTGATATGGTGTGGTTATCATCAAAAAATATTGCTATGAAGGTGGCTTCTCCTAAGTTTAAGCCTAGATTTATTGGACCTTACAAGATTGTGGAGATTATTAATCCGGTCTCTTTTCGTTTGGCTCTTCCTGTCACATTTAAAATCCATAATGTGTTCCATAAATCTTTGTTGAAGAGGTTTGTTGAACCTGTTTTTCCGGGGGTGGCACCTCCAGACCCTGTATTGGTTGAAGGTAACATGGAATATGAGGTAGAGAAAGTACTGGATTCCCGTCTGGCTAGACGGAGACTCCAGTATTTGGTTAAGTGGAAGGGTTATGGTCAGGAGGATAATTCCTGGGTCTCTGCCTCTGATATTCATGCCAAAAGATTGGTGCATGGCTTTCATCGGGCTCACCCTGATCGCCCTGGTGGCGTAGTTGAGGGTTCGGTGACCCCTCCTCAAGGGGGAGGTA
The DNA here is from genome assembly GCF_039654945.1 of Dendrobates tinctorius. NCBI lineage: Eukaryota > Metazoa > Chordata > Amphibia > Anura > Dendrobatidae > Dendrobates > Dendrobates tinctorius. The sequence goes on along the minus strand of NW_027361806.1, from coordinate 27,354,038 downwards.
CTGTTGTGAGTTCATTTTCCCCTTCATTACTGAGGCCCGAGGAACTCCCTCTTCTGGTAAAGAAAGGTAGTGAGCCTGATTATCAAACACCTGAGGCTGATGATGATGACTGGCTGAGTGGAGTGACTGACTGGATATAAGGCTGCCGACGCCCTTCTGCCCTGCGGGTGATTTCTCTGTGGGATCCTTGGAGACCAGTCTGAATTCCTGCTCCTCTAAAGCTAAGTTTGCTGCTCGGCCTTTTGCTTTGGTGCTTTGACTTTGTTTTGCTTTGTTTTTCTGGATTTCTGCCATTCCCTGCTGGGGTGTGCTGAATTCATTTAGCTCTGTCTTCTGAAAATACCTGAGTGCTGATTTAGTTTTTGAAGCCTAGCTGCTTCAGGGCCTTTTTCATATCAGCTTGTTGGCTTATGTCTTTGATAGGGTTTTGGCAGATTGCAGACAGCAGCCTTCCTGTCCTTTCCTATCTAGGTAGTTTTGGGCCCCGTCTTTGCTCAGTCTATCTTTCTGTCTGTGTTAGTATTTTCATCTTGCTTCACCGTCATTATATGTTGGGGGCTGCCTATTGCTTTGGGGTCTGCTCTGGGGCAGCTTAGATTTCCCCTTTCTTTCTTTAGGCCTATGTATTTCTCCGGCTGTGATCGAGGGGTCTAGGGCATCGTAGGAACCCCCCACGGCTACTGCTAGTTGTGTTGATAGGTTCAGGGGTCTGCAATCTGATAGTTGCCAACTTCTCTGGTTTTCTGGACTTAGCTTGTATTTCTGCTTTTGCCTCCTACGGTGACTCATTTATAACAGCCCATGCAGGGCCGACCAATGTCCGCTCCATCGATGCTGTGCCGCCCCGCCCGATGTTGCCCGGTTCGGTGTCCTGATGCGGAGCGGATCCACAGCCCACCCACCGGTACCTGCGGCCACCTCAGCCTTGCTCTCGGTTCTGGCTCGCTCACCGGTAACTGCGACCGCCTCTGCCCCGCTCTCAGTTCAGGCTGCGGCCTACCCACTGGTACCCACGGCCGCCTCTGCCCCACTCTCAGCCCCGGCTGCGGCCTACTCCCCCATGCTCGCGGCTGCCTCGACTCCACTCTCGGCTCTGGCTGCGGCCCACTCACCGTTACCCGTGGCCGCCTCTGCCCCGCTCTCGGCCCCGGCTGCGGCCTACTCGCCAGGCTCCGCGATCCATACCGGGCCCTCTGTCTGGATTGTGGACGTCATCTCACAGAAGAAGGCCAAAGAGCGGGAGGTCTGGGCGCTGCTACACGAGAAGGGGGAGGCAGCCATGTCGGTCCCTTGGTGTACCGGGCAGCTCGTGTACACAAATGTCGAGAAGGGCTACGGTTTCATCAGAGAAGTGGAGACTGGCCACAAAGTGTACCTGAACACGGCCTCCATTAAGCATGGGTGGGCCCTTCGGATGGGAGGCCGAGTATCCTTTTACAAAGAGTACTGTCCCCGCGGCTACTATGCTGTGGCCGTAATTGTGTACCCCCAAGAATATGGACCCCCGTAAAGGGGATGTGGACTCCTGGGTCTTGGGCAGTATGGACACTCATGGCCCAGGGACTGCAAGATATCCCGGGGACTCCACGGCTGTGGAGTTCCTTGCTGTTGGCAGAACATCGGCCATCAGGAGACGACCCAGAGCACCGCTGAATACGGACTACCGGGACTGCTGTGCGCTGTTGCACAGCATGGGGACTGTTCCCCGTCCCCTTGAGGTAAGAGACCCCATCTCCTAACATGGCAGGGATGTGTGGGGGTGCTTCCCACAAAGGAATGGGGTGCACCACTGTTTACAGTATTGTTGACAAGTGTTTGAAACGTTGCTTCTTGAAAATTTTGATAATGATGTACAATTTAATAAGGTTGTAGAAATGGTGCCCGTGATATTAAAAAGCGGGAATAGCGACTAGTTTAAATGTTGTCTATATTAAAATGAAAAATGTTCAACAGGTCCTAGGTGCTAAATTGGAGGAAAATGCTTGCTATGACTGATTATAACTGAAGGTACAGGATGGTTCGTGAATTGGAACAGACAGTGGTCCATAGGTCAGCACCTAGGTGGCAAAGATACCCAAAGTAAAGGAAGGGGTGCACACGGTGACCTGTTAGGCCGGAGCCTCGGTCGTGTTACCCTAGAGAGTTGAAAGCAATTCTGAAGGTGAGAAAAGTGGGGGGGAGCACCTGTTGAGGAGTCCGGGTGGTCCTACCCCAATAAAAGAGGAATTGTCATAGAGGCGCACTCGCCTGCGAGTAGCCGTAAGTTACTCGGAGCATGGTTGCTCCCGGCTCTGTTCAGCAGCCCCGTAAGCCGTAAGTTACTCAGAGCATGGTTGCTCCCGGCTCTGTTCAGCAGCCCCGTAGAGATAGATGGCTCCCGGCTCTGCTTGACAACTGGTCACGCAGACAAAAGAAGGTGGGGAAGTTCAAAAAGGAAAAACGAAGGGTAAGAGATTGCCGGGGACGACAATGGTAAAAGGGGGTATGTAGGGAAGTGGACTGACCCGTGGACCTGTCTGATGAAGGAAAGTGAATGTAAGATGGGCAGTAAATATACTTGATGTGAATTTGTATATACGTATGGGAAACAGCTGGAATTAGAACGAGATGGTGTAGGACCAGGTTTTGGCCACTAGGGGGAGACAAAGAATAGCAGGAAAAGAAGACAGTGCAGTATTGAGGTTTGGCCACTAGAGGGAGGCAAAAGAAAGCAGGGAAAGGACGTAACAGCAGATAATGCTTAAGAAACCGCAAAGTCATGGCGAGCGGAGTTACGGGGACGGAGAGGGAATTTCCCAGGAGGGGACATAAAAGGAGGGAGAGTCCCAGGGACAGAGTCAGTCGGTTGGAGGGAGTGACCCTGGGAGGAGCTTGAGCGCGGAGAGAAGCAAGAGACAGGAAGAGCTCTGGAGAAGACAGTCAGGGGGTGGCCCTGACAGAACAGCCGTTGGAGAAGACAGTCAGGGGGTGGCCATGACAGGACAGCCGCAGGATAAAGGAGGCCGGGAGGTACCTTGGACGGATGGACTCGGTCAGGGGAAGCGCTGTGGTGGTGGGCCTAAGGCAGCCACAGCGAAAGAACCATGAGGGACGTAGCAGCAGGGGGAGGGAGCAGGAGCAAGGTACCCAGGCCAGTGTACGGGAGCTGTCGTATAGTCGTGTTTGTCAGAGAGGACAGCCAATAAAGAGGACCTGTTGAACGCACATCGGTTTCTGTCTCCAGTCTGTTTGCGGCAGAAAGGGACCACCCCCTAGGTCGGCACATGTGCCTACATCTCCACAGTACAGGGCTGTATGTAGTGCCTGTGGTTCCGTTGAACAGACCCATATGGACTCCGCATCTCTCCGTATGTCTGGTTCTGCCATGTGCATTGGACCTGATAATTATACTTTAAACTAGCTATTTAGTTTCACCTCTCAGCTATCACTGGACTTAAATCTACTAGAAAAGGATGAAAAAGTGATGGATGAAAAGAATTCGCACATTCCCTGGGGTTCGCCTCCTTCAGCAGATCAATAGTCAGGCACATACACAGACACAGTACAGAGAATTCGGCTAATTGACCCATTGTCAAACCATAATCAGAATATCAAACATCATAAACAGCCGACATCGCCGTCGCCGGATAGAATTCATTTGTGCTTTAAGACACTGAATAATTGATTAATTCCATAATAACAACAAGAACTGCTTCACGCATGTAAATAAAATCCATAAATTCATGAAAATACATCAAACGCTATATATGTAGCAGTCAGGGAGACATGCAGGAGCGTTTCGCCACGTTTTATGTACACAGCTTCAAAGCATTCTGTGGAGAATTGTGGTGTATTCACACGAAGGCAGAAGGGAAACAGTAAGGATCGACGAATCTGACATAAAACAACGTAGGATGTGTATTCAGGCCTGGAGGAAGTGTAAAAAAGTGACACAATTAATACAATGTATCAGAGGAACCCATGGGGCCCCGGAACAGAATGAAACCACGACTTCCCGTACATATTCTTGGTTGTGACTGTAGGCAACGCAAGCTACGAGGGGGCTATTTGGTGCCATAAATCAAGGGATATTGGAGTTTTAGCCCGTCCCAATTTCTTCCCCCAGTAATCATCTCTTGGCTCCTCTCCCCTTTATTGGCTTTATTGCTTCATACAGAATCAGCTATCATAAATTATCACTTTTTGCAGAGCTGAAGTCCATGGAAAGAAAAGGACAGAACCTATGGAGCACCATCACTCACGTCTCCTGGATCCAGTTTCGGGCACTGTACCCTCTGTCTACTGCCACCAGGGCCCCTACAGCTTGGCATAGCCATCCAAAACACTTATGTGTCACCACTCTATCGGGTCATATAGCTCTCCTGAGGACCCATGCCTCCTGGGTGTGCAGGTAGTTGGCGTCCATGCTGCTAACATTGTCTGCATCAGCCCTAGAACCTCAAAATAAGCCCAACTCTTCTACATTTCTAGCTATCTCTGTCTTGGACTCTGTGACAAATCCAGCTCTGCTATATGGCTGGCCAATTTAGCCTTTTAATCAGGGACAAATGCAGCTTTGAAATATCACTGGGAACCCATGTCTTATCACTGTGCAATCTCTTCCTTGACTTTGTTACAAACTCAGCTCTGCTATTTGGCTGGAAAGCTTTGCTATACCGCTGCTCAGCTCAACCTCAGTGGCAAGCCCAGCTCAACTATATCACTGTGAGTGTGAACCCAAACTTTTTACTGTGCCAGCGCTGCCTAGGTCTGAGTACAAACAAATCCGCACTCTGTAGCGCTATAGCATGCAAACATGAAATATAATAAATATGAATTGGAATACTGCTCTAGAAAATTACAAAAACTGAAAATACGTAGCGCACAAATTGGTCAATTCATATGTACCCAGCAGCCACAATAAGGTGATTCTCGTTGTTGGGAACCTGCCCGTGTGAATCCTTTCTTGGGCTGAAGCCTACATTTATATGGGAATGAGAAACCAGGTCTGAGCTGAAAAAGTAAATTAAAGTGTATGCAAAATGTAAATGCATATAAACACGTGACCTTTACACAGAGAAAACCAAAAACAAAATGTATATTCTTTTGATCAAAATTATGTTTACTAAATACCCTTATTATTATTACTACCTTCATGCAATTTTTGCAATTTATTTTACACGTTTTATTTTAGGATATTTGTTTTTTGTTATTGATTTATATGGGAATGTAGGATCCTGCTGTAATTAAAACTGCCTGAAGCTGATGGGTGGATGATGGGTGGAGTCCTCAGTCAGAGAGTCTATGTATACTAATATCAAAAGACTGACCGTCACGTCCAAACCCAGCTCTGCTATACCACTCTGCATGGCATTCTGAGCTTGCGCTCTGTTACAAACTCAGCTTTGCTATACTGCTGAGCTAAAGAGGGTGTTGGGGACTGATGCATTGATGGAGTTTCTGTAGGATTTGTCATTCGATATGGATTAGGTAAGGGTCCAAAACTAGGCACCCGCACTGTACAGGGCAGAACACAGCAACCCCAGGCGCTGCCTAGTGGCCACTATTGGGTACTGCTGCTTATCTGTCATTCAAGTGATTGGGATATAAAGTGCCATTCTGCTGGTTCAGATCCATTCTGCCCCGGAACCTCTTCTGCTACTTTCCAGTTTCTTATTTCTCGGTCTCCCCACTCCCTTGTGGATCACAGTCGTACTGCACCATTTGATGTCCTGTCACCGCAGCTCCAATTACTCCAACTGAATCACCCCAATGCACCAACGTCCTCTGTCCGTGCTGCAGAACAGCCGCTCATCTGGATCAAGGGCTTCAAGTATCCACCTCACCAGGTGAGACATAGCAAGTGGCGACGGTTTTACATAACAGACCCTCACGGTGCCAGACTCCACAGAACTGTATACAATAACTACGGATTCAGAGGTCTCTTCTCTTCTGGCTGCATGGCAATGAGCGTCACCTTCCAAGGCAAAATCTTCGCATGTTCCCACACACTAGCATTAGTAGCACAGTGCACCCATCAGACTCTTGACTTTCATCTTTAGTATTTTCCATATTCACCAATTTATGTTACGTCCACAATCACCATCACAGAATATCACTATTTGTCCAGTCCAAGTCCATGGAGCCAGCCATGCTGTTCGGTGCCAGGCCCCCATGCCACTGGCAAAATATTGGAAATGGGGGGACAGTAGTGAGGTATGAACAGGTTGCATGGACACTTGTGCACACAGTTATGGGCAGGAATGTAACCATTCCCAGTCGATCGGGTGCTTTCCTGTAGATCACCCCCATGATAACTATGGAGATTGGGATTAGCAGGAGAAGGCTGGGACACACCTGACATTTCTACCTCTATTGCATCTGTGCAAGAAAAGGCATGGTTGACCTGACCTGGCAAAAAGCTGGAAAATGTGGCTAAAAAAATCAATTGCAAAGCAGTAAACTTGCTCAGTGGTGGATGTACCATACGTGCTGCCTGGACATGTATGTGGACCTTCCACGCAGAGAGGTCCACCACCTTCTCAGCTCCTCTCACTGCCTTTGGATGTGTTAATCCTGATGGTCTCCTCACTCTTGTATGTCCCCTCTTCTGTTGATGACCACAACATGGCTCATTTTGCACTTTGTAGTCATCTGTGCCACCTCTTCCGTATGGATCTCCATCCTTCCTCCTCACCCAGGCCTGTTGACAGCAGAGAGTTTACTCGGACCTTCCAACCAAATGTTATGCATCTGCCCCACGACTGAACTTCATTCTATTAACTTTCAGGAAATTATGCTTTTTATTAGGAATTATATTTCCAGAAATCCTTCATCCAGATCCGGCGCATTAACCTGGTCATGTAGTAAAGAGCCCAGAGTCAAAATGAAGTTATTTAACTCCCCGCCATTGGAAAACGAAAAGATGGCGGACTACGGTAAATGACATTCTCAGGACCGAGCCCCTGGCAATAATCAATGACCTGAAGAATGCTAATATCCACGGACCGGAGTCGGTTCTGAGCGGCTCTCGACCGGATGGATAATTTAAGGCCAACGGCTTTTATCAATTACAATGTATCAACATAAAAAAATAAACAGGAGTTAATTGTTTTTTCGTTCCATCACGAGCCAGGATTACAAGGCCTCGCGCCTCTGCTCAGATGAGCTGCATTGTGTTTGAGTCCTGCTTTCCATTATAATGCCCCCGCCTCGTCCCTGTAGACGTCACTGGGTTATTTCGGGTGAGCAATGCTGGGCTCTATGTATAAGCAATGTGTCATTTCTAGGTTGATTAAAAGTGGTGAAAGAGACTGAAAAATAAGAGAAAAATGAAGAACTTGGTGACACGCAAGTGTCTGGATGTGAGTAATGGTGAGAGGTGATTATTTAGTTAGGAGGTCATAGGAAAAGGGAGTTTAGATCCACATGACAAGATATTACGGAGGAGCCCGGGCCGCGTCTCAGCTCCTTTTCAATTAACACTCTTCTAAAAGTGTAAAATATACTGCATCCATCGTGGAAAGCTGTGAACTGAACGTTTACTACTTTAATCATTTGGGGGTTGTATTTCGTGGCGGTGACCCCTGAAAATCGACAGGTTAATTGCCCTCAAGACAACAGAGATGATGCTTGTTTAAAAGAAGCTCTGGACCTTCCCAAAAAAGTGTCTCTATGTTATACTAGCTGAAGAGCCCGGCGTTGTCTGGGCATAGTAACTAACTGTGGTTAGTCAGAACAAATTATAATTCCGGGTATATTCCTTGCTCTCGTCTCTGATCCCTGGTATATTTTCCTCTCTCGTCTCTGATCCTTGGTATATTCCCCGCTTTCGTCTCTGATCCTGGGTATATTCCTTGTTCTCGTCTCTGATCCCGGGTATATTTCCCACTGTCTTCTCTGATCCTGGGTATGTTCCCAGCTCTCGTCTCTGATACCGGGCTCTCTTCTCTGATCCCGGGTATATTTCCCACTGTCTTCTCTAATCCCAGGTATATTCCCTGTTCTTGTCTCTGATCCCAGCTCTCGTCTCTGATCCCAGGTATATTTCCCACTGTCTTCTCTGATCCTGGGTATATTCCCTGCTCTCGTCTGTGATCACGGCTCTCGTCTCTGATCCCGGGTATATTTCTCACTGCCTCCTCTGATCCTGGGTATATTCCCTGTTCTTGTCTCTGATCCCGGGCTCTCTCCTCTGATCCCGGGTATATTTCCCACTGTCTTCTCTGATCCTGGGTATGTTCTCAGCTCTCGTCTCTGATCCCGGGTATGTTGCCCGTTCTCGTCAGGAAAAACTACAACTCCTGACAAATCTCGCAGCGGTGGCCATGTTGACGTACAGAATGCGGATCACCGATGATGTTGGTGTTCATGTCGCTGCTCTTCACCAGCGCAGATTGACAGCGGGGGCTCCGCCTCTGTGTGGTGGGTTTCTTCTTTCCTCCTTCCTGCCAGGCCAGCAGCTGGTGCACAGATCCATTCCCGGGTCCGGAGAGTTTCCGAGCTTTATGTGGCGGCAGCGATCAGCGCAGACAGAGTGATACTCCGGAGAGGGTTCCTCTCTTCCCTGGCTGAACTCTCGGTAGATGCGAGATCCTGGGCAGCTGAAATACAGGACCTGTGACGGTGTCACGACCATGTGACCAGTCCCGTGCTTGGGAGGAGGAATCAGATGCAGGGCTGTGCTGATGCTGGAGTAGAAGTGTCACAGAGCAGGGTGTTATATCACATGTAGACAAGGAAAGAAGAAAAGTTCCAGCTTCCAGGATAATAACTTTTTATTCCAAAATATAGATATTAAATTCCATATACAGCTTTCTCAGCTTTTTGAAAAAGATCCACTGAGGGTCGAAACGCGTAGCTGATTCAGTGCAAGACTTACATCCATTTGCATATGGGGAGAAAGCTGTATATGGAATTTTATATCTATATTTTGGAATAAAAAGTTATCATCCTGGAAGCTGGAACTTTTCCTCTTTCCTTGTCTACAATCAACTGTCGTTTGGATCCAGACGAGGTTCCGTGCTCCGGCTGTGGTTGGGATCTGGCTAGGGCTTTTTTTCAGCCCGCTTTTTATATGTGTGTCCGTGTGCGACATTTATACCCCACTTTACCTGCGTTTTTTTTGTGGACTGTTACTTTCCCCGGTGTCAGCAGCTGATCTCTATGGGCAGTCGTTCTCGGGGATATTCCCATTTCTTTCATTTTTCCACAGGATCGGCCATCAATCAGACCCGCAGAGAACTGAATGGGGATTCCAGCCCCACTGACCGTGGCTCGTCAGAGATCGATACTGGCCACTGATGCAGCCGCCATTGGTAGGAGCCACGTATACGGCACATTGAGGTGTATTCAGTAGTGTGAGATCCCCGGCCCCTGTACAGAAAAGAATTGGCTATTCTCTCAGGCACCATTTATTTTATACGTGTCTGCATGAGGTTGTGTAGTATGTGATCCATTCACAACCTTAAAGAGTTTTTTCCTAAAATACCATGTCCCCCCATCCTAACAGGATAACTCACTGATTTCTGGTCCGATTCCAAGACCAGGGCCCCAGAACTCCGAAAGCAAACGGAGCGAATCAGCACATGCTCAGCCACTGCTCCATTCATTGTGGCGAGATTGTGGTCGGACCCTCAATGATCAGCAAGTTATCCTGCGTCCTGTGGATAGACGATGACATTTAGGTCGGTGAATGGAACTGTGTCCGCACATCTGCGCTGCTTGGTATCGCCAGAAGACCCATAGATAATGAATGGAGCGGTGACAGTCCGCACATCTGTGCTATATGTGCTACTCGCTATCTTCCCATAGACAATGAATGGAGAGGTGGAAGCACATATGCGCCTCTCAGTATATCTGGCAGTCTCATAGACTTTGAATGAAGACGTTTCTGCACATCTGTGCCTCTTGATATCACCGGCAGTCCCATAGACAATGTATAGAGCAGTGGAGCATGCATTTCCAAACTCAGTTATTGGGATTGTGGTGAGTGCCAACAGTTGAATCCCCAGTAATCGGCAAGGTATCGCCTATCTTGTGCAAGGTAATACATTTACAAAATTGTTCAACCCCTTTAATGGGTGAACACACGTTTAATGTAACGTTACACAGGTGGTGGGACTACAACCCCCAGCAGTACTCTACCTGCATAATAACAGTATAAATTCATAGGCAGATGGAGGCATCTTGAGGACAGAGTTACTGCCGGTCTCTGCGTGGTGCTGCTGCGCTTCACGCTATTTGCCCGCACCGTATTCTGCACATACGTTAAATCATTAGTAATTTCTGTATAATTGGCGCTCGGCCGGCCCGGGGGGCCTAATAGATATTCCTATAAATGCAGATCATGCGCCTCCACCAGACACAATGTCAACAACCCTCCACTCGCTGATGATGGCGCCGTGACGTTATATTTCAGGGAGAACTTCTGCCTCGATATCTGATGGTATTAATGTTAATGACGGCCATAATCATGATGTTGAGTTCTGGGGTGAACTCTGCTCCTGTGCCCTTAACACTTAAAGGGGAGGGCGCATTCATAAATTAGGATTATGGCGTTATATATCTGTCATGTCCGCATGCTGATGATTCATGATCACCGCCACGCAGCGATATCCACACGTGTTATATGTGATGGGAAAGGGCAGAAATCGTTTAATAGAAGCCGGGTTCTTATCGTCTTCCTTTCTGAGACTAATGGTGCTGAATGTTAAAAGGTGAAGATTCAGGGACCAAATGCCAAATCTGGACCGGGTCACTCACCTTGTATGTTTTATAATGCTGGTACTTGGGTTCCTTGAGGCACGAGGACCCTGGAGTGAGTGCTACCTGGGTAACCCTGCATTGATATCTACCCTCAGTCTCCTTCTGTGCACTGACTGTGTATACGTCCTGGCAGTTTTATGTTACTTTTCATGAATCAGGAGGGTCAGGATGAGCAGTACTCCTATACATCAGTGTACAGTATAAGTGAACGTCAGATATATTGTTAGCTTTATTAAAATTACTAATTACCATCAGTATTCAGTGCTGTATATATACCTGCGCTATAAGTGCTTAAAGGGGTTATCTTCTTTTAAATAAAAATTGCTTAATTGAGCTCCTGTTGGAATTTTATATAATTTAATAACGTACTTGTATAAGCACAGATGCACCGGTGTCCCCTGATGTCCCAAAAATGTCCCCGTTTAGCCGACTAGTTCCAGCAGTTCCACTCTCAGCCGCGTACTTGACACACAGGAACAGGAAATGACCTCTCAGCCAATCACTGGTTGAGGCGTGTCACTGCTGTAGTCAGTGATTGGCTGAGACGTAATTTCCTGTGTTTCAGGAGAAAATAGAGACCGTGAGAACCCGAGTAATGTCAGATTTAGGGAGTAGGAGATCCAGGAGGTGAGGAGGTAAGTGAGGGAGGACACAAGGTCGACCTGGCCCTCAGAGAAGAGGATCCTCCTTTAGACTCAGGTTCAGACACAGAAATGGGCTCAAGTTGAAGGCATCCCCATTAGTGAGCTGCCTCTCTATAAGGTATGCGGGGGCAATTTATGGGGGGCTCCTAACACTAGTGATGCTCCCATAGTACAAGAAGAACCAGCGGCTGCTTGGCTTTAATCATCTTTATCGAGACGCCTGATGAAGGACAGGGTGTCCGCAACGTTGGGTATGGAACGTACCTATGAATCATATTCACGTATCCACCCATAAAAAGTCACATCTGCGTATTCGCCTCTTCTGTCAGCTCTGCTGGAAATCTTGCGGGACATAATGGACGCCACTGGAAAACCTAAAAATGCCGCCACTCATTCTTCTAATTCAGTCTTCTCGTTTCCATCCGATAAAAAAAATGTCATAACATTTATGAAAAAAAAAAAGTAACAAAGTTCCAAGTTATTTCTTCAGCTTTACAAGCAGAGTTTATGGCGTCTTTCCTTTTTCGGGCCGTTGCTGCTTGTCCTCATGTAAAGGAGAGGAGTCCGTGTTCCTGGAGAATTACATAAAGGAGGCGCAGGCTCATTTTCAGGGTCGTTAATCTTTGACCGGTGAATGATGAGATCTTGGGTGATGTAAATCTGCTGCGCGCAGTTTATAGCCGCAGATCCCCCACTATTCAGGGCCGGCGGCCGTATCTCCGCTGCTTCGTACGCTGACCCGTTAATGCTCTCCACGCTTGTCCTCTCGCATCTGCTAAACATAGCGCTATTTCCAAACGCCCTCGCGAGGATCACGGAGATGAACACCCGGCAGGAGGTAAATTTGTTTTCTGTACCTTGTAATAATAAGATCTCCGGCGCCGGCCCGCGTATATATTGTTGACCAAGTCGGTTTGTCTGCATGTTGAATGCCATAAAGGGACATTGCCTCCGATAACGGCCCCATATTTCCAAATACACATTATTTATAACCTCATTTGTTACTAAACTGTCATTATTTTACTCCAGAGCCTGAAAAACGGAGGATATTACACTATTAACAATGGAGGTGTCACCGGCAATGTGGAGGGCGATGCAATATTAAATAGAGGCGCGCAAGCCGCATGTAACTAATGGGGTTATATAACCGGGTTACGGGGCCCCTGCACGTCTACGGAGGAGAAAGCTCAGGGAGGACGATGCACTGGGATGTGACTAGGTGGACGGTCGGTATTGTTATTTGGAAGGCATTTTATGACTCCCTAAAAAAATAAAGATAAAAAAACCCCTCCATAAATGTAATAATAATGAAGAAAGTGAAAAGCACGTGTTCCTGTGTAAACAGATACATTTGTCACTCAGGAGCAAAAGAAAGCTGGGTAACAACGTTCATGGAATTTGCATTAACCGCTGAAGATGTTTGCTTTTTATTTTATTAATTTATTTCTTATTTTAAGGGAAAAAAACTTTTTTATTTGTTTTTAGTTTTTTTTTTTTTTTTTTTAACTCGGTGTAAATTGTTTATCAGGCTGAGGTTCTGATAGTTTGCAGTGAAAAGTCCAATATGTGCGGGTGGCGTCTCAGAGCAATCGTCCCCGAACTGGTGCAATATTCCTGCGTGTAAATGGGCGACGAAATAAACATTTATCAATTATTTGGATCCTGATTTAATTTTCAGGTGATAACCTGCATCCCGTACCCTGAATCCTCCGACCTGGGCCTCATTCACATCCATTTTTTTCACGCACCTGTGTTATTTTGTGTTTTTCACAGACACGGAGCTTTTCAAATGCCCGTGGTTTTTACTGACCAATTTCCCCCCCCCAAAAAAAATGGAGTCATGTTTCTGTTTGATCTGAGTCACCTATGCAAGTCTAAGGGTCCGTGAAAAAAATGGCCGTCACACGGACGTTACCTGTGGAAGGAGCAGGAGCCAAGCCTCCAATCAATGCTCACTTCACTGCGCTACATTTTTTTGAAAAATAATATTTAAGAAGATACAAAGAATCACAACATGAAATCCAAAATGAAAATAATCATCACGGAAAACAACATATTTTTATATTTTTCATCTTAGGAAAAAATAAACAAAAATATTTATTGTTGATATCTTGTGCTATCTCACAATTTATTGTAAAGACACAGATGAAATTCTGGAGGAAGACGAGGCGCTTGAAGTGAAATAGTCCAAATGCTTTTAAAATATTTTTAGACTTTATGAGAAAAACAAGAAAGAAAGGAAAAAAAAAGAAATTATCGTTAGCAGATGGTCCTCAAAAGAGAATACTGACAAAACCAGCAAACTGCGGAGGAGCCCAATGTAATATCGCCTTTATGGCGTGCAGAATCAGTACTGAGAAAAGCAGTTACCTTAATTGTCAATGGTGTAAAGGGCTGCTTGAAAGTTTGTGAACCCTTTAGAATTTTTCATACTTCTGCATAAATCTGACCTAAAACTACATCAAATTGTCAAATAAGTCCTAAAAATAAATAAAGAAAAACCAAATCAAATGAGTTCAAAATATCAGGCGTTGCCGTTTTTTTTTCTTGAGGAAAATGCTTCAATATGACAAGTCTGTGATATTGTTGTTTTTAATCAATGGAATGACAATTAGATGCGAGGGCGTGACCTGTTTTATCTAAAGAACAGGGTTTTATCAAACTGTGATCTTCACAACACGTGTTTGCGTAATTGCCCTAATAAAGTCAACCTCGAAACAAGAGATGATAAAAGGTTACAAAAACCATCTTCAAAGAGTTTGAACTCCACCAAACCACAATCAGATTGTGCACAAATGGAGGAAATTTAAGACCAGTATAACCCTCCGCAGAAGCGGTTGACCAACAAAGATCACTCCAACATCAAGGTGTATAATAGTCTGCAAAGGAACCCAAGGTCACCTCTAAGCAACTAAAGGCCACTCTCACATTAGCTAGTGGTAATGATCATGGGTCCATCATCAGGAAGACATTGAACCACAAAGGTGTGCATGGCAGGATGGCAAAGAAAAAGCACCTGCACTTCACAAACATTGATGCCCCACTACAGTTTGCTAAATATCACTTGGACAAGTCGTAAGCTATTGGAACAATGTTTTGTGGATGGTTGAGAGCAAAATACAGCTTTTGGTTTAAATGAGGAGTGTTATGATTGCAGACAAAAACATTATGGCACGCAATGATGGTATCATGGTGTGGGCCTTTTTTGCTGTATCTGGGCCAGAACAGTCTTCATGGACAGAATGCAGAATTTAATTTCATTTCCTGAATTTGTATTTCAACAGATTAAAAAAAAGAAAAAAAAAAAGATTTTTCCTAACTTCAGTTTTGGAATTGTCTTTTTTTAAAAAATATAAATGAATACAGTTTGAGCATCTATCTCTATGTATCCGAAAACGCTGCATAAATAAATACGCGTCCCACAAAAAAACCCTTCTCCAGCCTCAGCAATGAAAAAATAAAGAATTTACTAAGAGAAAAATCGCTGCCCGTTTCCTGCACGGAGGACGAGCGAGGGGTTAAACGTTAATGTCTGGCTAAGGTGGTGATGTAGGCGACAGCGGAGATGTATAAGGACCTGGAGGTGTCACTTGCAGAAACATTCTGCCCTTATTAAAACAATTCATAATCTCAAAAACTCCTCACATTTCATAGAATACGTTTATTTCCGCTCCGCGGTGGGTTTTTTATTTTACTCATATTTTTCCATAATGATCGTAGAGAGAGATGGCGCCGTGGAGTGAAAAGTGGAGGCTGAGATCACGGTGTGTGCAACGTAGGATGCGCGTATGTGAGAGCGGCATGGAGGCTGACGAGGAGGGCAACGTACGGCCCGGGGGGGGACACAGATTCTGCCTTTCACGTCCCTGTATCTCTCCTCGGGCCCCCTTCCTTCGGACCCTTCCAGCAGGGTAACAACCTCTAGGGGGCTGGTAAAGGTGGATGTGTTGGTCGTCATCCAATTTGTACAAAATTGCATTTTTGGAAACTTTTATAAAGTGATTCTCCGTATAGAGCTTGAGGAATATTAGGGAGTTGTGAAAAAAATAACATTAATTTAAAGGAGATCTCTGGAAAGCTGAGGGAATCTTAGAATTATTGATTGCTGCAGATTCACTCAATTCGAAGAGGAAATTCAAATATATTAGATGCATATTGAATCAGCCAGGAAAGGGTTAAAAAATTCCTATCCTCGGCCCTCCTCGGCCCTTCCTAGCTCTTCCGCCTTCCTCCTTGCTTCTGGCCCAGTCTTCCTTCCATGAGACATGTGGCCATGTGGGTAGGGTGCACGTTCTTGGCGTCTCGCTCCACGTGATTGCGTGGCATGTAGTGAATGGAAGACCAGGCAGGAAGAAAGATAGAGGGCCGAATTTTTTTAACCCCCTCCCAGCCATCCATAATCCAGCAAAATGGTGGCTGGCTGAAATGAATAGCTAAAAAATTGGCTTCTGAAAAGTTTGAATTTTTGTAGAGTTTGAGGTGAATTCAATTTGCCTTGAATCGATGTCTAGTTCTCAGCTTTTGACCTGTTGTGTTAGACGGAGCTCTGGTTATCAACTGTCCATGGGGGTCTTTTTTTACAAGGACATCCCATGATCAGCTGTAAACTGTGAAGGAAGCTGTAGCAGGTGTTCAATTTTCCTGCAGCACTTCCACAGGTGAAATGAAGTATTACACATACCGGGTCCTCCAGAAGAAGAGATGCTCCTGAATTTACGAGGGTCCGGATAGAGGATCCCATTAATAGCTCCTTAATAAAGTGCCCCTCAAGTGTTGTAACAAGGAAGCGTGACTTGTAATGGTTGGAGGCTTATAAATAATATGTCTCTCGACTGCTCATCCAAAATCCTCAGGCCTTAATTAAAAGCACGGACACATTCCAGATAAAGAAGGAACAGCGCGAAAGGTAATTTAACGGTCGCCCAACATCCCCATCTACATACTGCACCCATTAATGCAGCACAAGATATTATTGTGACTTTAATATGGTAATTTTCTCTCACCGACTGCCACAGACTCGTCAACGCTTAATTACCGTAACCTTCAGCATGCCGGCAGTGGAAACTTTTATTTTTCTTTTTTTAAGATTGTAGTGAAAATTAATTTAATGTCATCTTCCAAAATTCAGCTTGACAAAAGTCATTGGAAAGTGGCTGTAAGTATTGTCCTAGGGTTCAGCTAATGAGCCCCAATAATTGTGAGAATGACACAATGTATCACTGGGACGTTCCACAACAGAAGTTCCCTTGTGTCTCAGCCTCCTTGATTTATAATCCGCGCTGTGTTTACAGGGAGGGCGTCAGACGCCTTTCACGTGAGCTCGCCGGGGATGTCGGGGTCGGGTTTTCACGTGTAACGTAGCTGCCATTATTTTGTGTTATTGTAACAAATGTTTGTAAACAACTAATTATCTGATCGTTTCTATGCAGATTTTTGTCCTCGAGTAAAGGCCCCGATACACTTCAGTGAGAAGTTGGGTGAAACATCGAAATTTAGACCGTAGCAAGTAACGACCGATCGGCGGCTGCCTCAGCAAAATGTACGATTGTTATCTTCTTACGATGGCCAAATGAGGAACATTGCTATTGTAAATACTGATGGATTTTTCTTCCCAGTCATAAGCATTGATTGTATCATCAGATGATGAGTCCGACATGGGGGATGCAGCCCGAGGTGGGATTGTCCTCTGATGTCCGGTCGTCTGCCCACATTTGTCTTGTGTATGAGGCCTTTGGGGTGTTCACAGTATTATATTCATGATCCGGGAAGCTCAGGGTTAATCTTCCTGAATACTATGTGTAAGAGCATGTTGGGATTTGGAGCTTGCACTATATGGCGTTGGCTTATTTATTTTGCTTGCTTCTAAAGCGCCATTAATTCCACAGCACTTTACAGACATCATCACTGTCACCATTCGGGCTAACCACTGAGCCACCGTGCTGCCATTTGTATGGTGTTTTTAACCACCAGAATTATTTGCCCACTGTATGGTTGAATTATTTTCACTTTATGGTGGTCTTTTTTCAGCTGAAGTAGTGAGTGCTTTGGAAATTCTGCACTGACATTGAGGTAACTAATCACAAAAAAAAATCCCCAGATCTGTTTGTTATTGTCATGATCCAGGTTGGATCTGACAGATTAAATGCACAAAGTAACCTTTTTTTTCCTTTGGGTATGTGCCAAAGGTGGTTTTGCTCCCGGTGGCCATTAGGGTCATTGCACTGTGGTGATTTCAGTTGTAGTTTCCCCCCCGGTGGCCATTAGGGTCATTGCACTCTGGTTACCTTAGTTTGTGCACGTGATTATGTAACAGGTGTGATTGCTCTATAAAAGAGTATCAGGTGTGTTAATCACTGTTGGTGATAGTTCCTCATTTGCAAGCAAGCCTGGGTAAAGAATGGAGCTGAAGGAGAGTCACGGGCAGTCCAGTCAGAGTGCTGGAGTAGCAGCTATGGTGTCTGCAAGGAGGGCTGGCATGGATTGGTGGAGTGTTACCTATGGTGTCTGCAAGGAGGGCTGGCATTGCTTGGTGGAGTGGCAGCTATGGTGTAGAGCTACACTCAGGATGCTAGACTCGGTTGCGGAAAGCTGGACTCAAAATGTTGGACTCTTTGGCAGAAAAAGCTGGACTCATTTGCTGGACAGCTACACGCAGGTGTGGACTCTGTTTGCTCCAAGGCTGCACTATGGTGCTGAGAAGAGTCCAGGACAACTCAGCCAGAGTCCTGGAGTGGCAGCTATGGTGTCAGCGAGGAGTTCGTGGAAAGCATGGTGGAGTGGCAGCTGTAGTGTCAGTGAAGAATTCTTGCAAAGCTTGGTGGAGTGGCAGCTATGGTGAGGAGCTGCACTCAGTTGTTGGACTCTTTTGCTGAAGCTGCACTCAGGTGCTGAACCCCGTTGCTGGACAGCTGCACTCAGGTGCTGGACTCCGTTGCTGGACAGTGCACCCAGATGTTGGACACAGTGGAGGAAAAGATGCACACAGGTGGTGGGCTCTGCTGCTGGGAGCGTAAGCAACAGAGCAAACCTAAGTGGTGTTCCCCTGTTTTGTCACTTTTCCTTATGTGTGTTTAGGGCAGTGGTGGGAATAGTTTCCGCACCGACCAATTCCCTAGCGAGGGTTTAGTTGCAGGGCGAGTCAGGGTTTTTAGGTTCCTGATCGGCGCCCGGTGCAGAACCGGCCTAGGGAACGTTAGGAGTGTAGAGACACTGACTCAGGGGAGTGCAGGAGGTCTCCACTTCCCCGTTCCCTATCGCAGGGCCACCATTGTTATTGTTACCCAGGTTTTCCCTATTCCCTTGTCTTATTGTGTTAGTTACCGGCCTGCGGGCCACGTAACATAGGACAATTACACGTGCCGCGTCCTGTTGTATCAGTTACCGGCCTGCTGGCCGCGTCACTCAGGACAGGGCACGTGACAGTTATGCAGAATATCTACACAATTTCCCCTTTTGCTGTTGCTCTGCCTCTGCAAGGATAAGTTCAGGTGAGTGTAGTGAACAATGTACCAATGTAAATGAATGGACCAATTCATACAGCATATATGAAAATTGCAGCATCCACTAATCACTTTGCTTACGGGAAAGTGCTGGTTCCCATTGTTCTGAAGAGTACATAGACCATGCACCCGTGCTTGATGTGGTAAAGTGCGCAGAGCTGCACACCGGCAATTTGCAGACATTTAACTATTTAAGAATAAATGCATCTATGTAAACTCTGCTTTGTTGTGAAAGAAATAATGGCAGAGCTCTTTCCTGCCATTATTTTTCTGTCCTCACTAAATGAGCCGTGATTCATGTAGCTTATACAGGCAGCTAAACCGCTATACCGGGTGTCCAATAAGGAGATTGTAGGTTGAATCTGTGCATTTTTGAACATAGTGGTGTATTGATGTGGTGAAACTACAAGCGAAACATATAAATACAATCAGTACTGGGTTCATAGGAATACATAATATACATACATTATCTGCACTACTAGCTGAGCAGGGGAGAGCTAACTAAGCAGGCTGATCGAAGACAGAAATTATATACAGGAAGCATGTTTATATAGGAAGCATGTTTACGTACCAGCGATGCTGACACAAGGGCAAGGGGAGTAGAGAAATGAGATGTTCCCAGGAAGCAGGCTTGAGAGAAAATGGAGGACTGGAGGGAAAAATGGGGGCTGGACTAAACCATAATGCTTTGCAAACTTCCCAGGGTGCTTTGCAAGCTTTCCCAGAATACATTGTGAATGGAGGGAAAGATTCAGGAAGCAAACACACAATAACAATGCAGTTATGACTCTGGCCACTAGATGGAACAATGAAAACATTAAATCTAGAGATGAGCGACTTTGCCTTTTTTCGGGTCGGCCGATTATCGTGAAAAGTCGAAGGCCGACTGAAACACGAAACCCAATGTAAGTCAATGGGGAAGAAAAGTCGGCAGTGAGTGGAGGACAGGAAACACACCTAGAGTGC
This sequence comes from Dendrobates tinctorius, assembly GCF_039654945.1. Lineage (NCBI taxonomy): Eukaryota > Metazoa > Chordata > Amphibia > Anura > Dendrobatidae > Dendrobates > Dendrobates tinctorius. The sequence continues at coordinate 27,334,183 of NW_027361806.1, read as the reverse complement.
CCATTTTAATGTCAAAAACATCAATTCTTATTCCTTAAGCTTGTCAACCTTAATTTACTTTATAATAAGAGTTAGGCATTGAAAACTGGGGGTTATTTGGCTAAAGTTGTGGGGGGGGGTAGTGCTGGCTCCAGATTTTCGTGGGCCCAGGGCCAAAGAGTGTCACTGGGCTCCTTTAACACATGACACAATTCATGATCCTCTGATACGGCAGAGAAATAGCGGTACAGTACAATGAAAAATACTTCAATTCTTACATCACATGACTGATATCCATTTTAAATTCTCCAATAGCTCCAAAAACAGACATTATATTCCTCCATACAGTATTATGGCCACCGCATAGTGCGCTATACAGAGTAATGAGGCCCATCTATTTCTCCATACAGAATCATTGGTCCCATATAACGTTCGATACAGTATATGATGAGCTCCACATAATGCTACAGTATATGTTGGTCCCCATGGATGAAGCTCCAGTGTCTTATGGGCCCAAATAATGCTCCATATATAATGGGCCCCATTTCTAATGCTCCAGTGTATAATGGGCCCTGTAAAGGCTGCTCCAGTGTCTCATGTCCGCCTTTGGAATGCTCCAGTGTATGGTGGGCCCCAGATATTATTCTCCAGAGTATCGTGCTCCCCAAAAATTGCTCCCAACCTTTAAAACAATTAAACAAGTCTCCTCGCTAGGGAATCCCTGTACTCTGGACTCCTCGTCGTCCCCATCTTCCATCTCTCTGCACTTGGACTATTTAGGCAGAGGGCGTACAGACGTGATGTCATCGCGCTCTTTGACCAGAATGTCACTGTCAGGAAAAGTGTTTTCTTTCGGGGGCAGTATGGTTGCAAAGCTGAACCTTAAAGGAATGTCCAGAAGGGCACCACCAGGAGTGGAGCCTGCGGCTTAATTGGACTCAACACGGGCAACCTCAACCATGCCATCCACAAAAAAGCTGCACAGATTGCAAGCTTAATTCCATTAACGAACGAGACTCAGGCATGCCTCCTGCGGTCCGCGTCCAGCTTACTAGAGGGACACGCGAGGCTCTGGCACGCGAGATCGGCCAATAACAGGTCTGTCATGCCCTTACGTGTCCGGGGCTGCACGCGTGCTACAATGAAAGGACCAGCGTGTATCGCTTACAGGTGCGGATAACACGCTGAACCCCGTTAGTGATGGGGATCTGGGATTCCAATTCTTCTCCGCGAACAAGCATTTCCCAGTAAGTGCAGGTCAACCGTAATTCTGGAATTAGGCCTAAATGGCATTCCAGAAAGAATGTGAAAAAAATTAAGTGTCCAAACCACAGGTGCTGTAGCTTAACAGCTGGGCTCCTCTGCTGAGTAGCACGCAGTTCTTACATAAACAGGCAGCATAGCTTGGATCACGGGTGGCCAGCTCTGCTGAGTAGCATACACAGTTACTAGGCCCAAAGTATTAAGTGGTGTAAATGCAGTCAAAAACTGGTTCTTTCATAAACAGGCGGCATAGCTCGGTTCACGGGTGGGCTCCTCTTCTGTGTAGCAGACACAGTTACTAGGCCCAAAAGGATTTTCAGGACAATATGTGCTTAAAAATTATTAGAAGCACACACGGTGTAGCTCTTTCACAGGTGTACTACACCGCTGGCTACCAGACACCACTACTATGCCCTAAAACTGTCTATTATCATTGAAAACCATTATTAATGTGATAAAAAGATACGCTTTTGTTTAACGAAACGTTCTCGAACAGAAACTCGAACAGCCGAATTTTAATCAAAGTGTTGTAGTTCGACGAACGGATCTAACACCGCCCAAAACAGCTAGAATTTGAACTTGGCCAACAGTTCCACTCAAACACCACTCATCTGTAATCAGGAGGCAGACTCAGACAGTCTCAGGCACAGTATGGATTCGACAAGATTGCAGAAAGTTGAGAAAGGGTACAGTATCACCGGATAACAGGTATATATAGCATAGTTTAAACATTTAAAATCTCCGTGTTTATTTCCGGAGTCCGACAAAGACACTCACAGCCTCAGTATGGATTAGACCACAATCTAAAAAGTAGAAAAAAGGAAACGTTTTTGAAGCGTACACCAGTATACACTGTTGGGGTATTTTTAAATCTTCATAAATATTCCTGTCTCAGTAAGACAGTCCAGACTCTCCGCAAGAGGAAACGAGATGGATAAAAGTACAGACATAAAGTCGAGTGATTGCAGAAATTTAGGAATTACTAATCAGGGGAAAAACTCCCGGGAGAATTCTCAGAGGCGATGTTGACCCTCAATTACTTTGTGTGTGGAGACAGCGAAAACAGTTCTTTGTGAAGAAAGGGTTGCTGTATCGCAGTACCGTGGATCCCATCACCGTTACTCATCTCCATCAAATTTTGATCACAGGGAGAGATGTAGACATGGTCCTCACTGCCTATCATGATCTGTCACGTAACTTTGGAGTGCAAAAGACAGAAGCCACAGGCCGTAGGCGATTCATTTGGATTGGCATGAGAGGGCACATTTAAAAATGTGGGCAGGAATGTCACACGTCTGTGAGTAGGAAAACTGTGAAAGCTGATGATAAACCACCATTGCATCTCATTGTGAGTCGACGTCCATAAGAAATGGAAGCCATTGATCATCTGAAGCTAGAGCCCGGCCAGCGGGACAGGGCATAGCTACGTCTTAACCATCATCTATCAGTTCACCAAATTTGTAGTGGCAGTCCCAGGGAAGGATATGACAGCCCAGACTACACAGCGGAGGAGCAGGGAGAAGTAAATATTGCAAATGCTGGGGCCCTGCCCAAGCAAGGGGGGCCCACTCGTGGGCGTCGGTACTGGCACTGGGCCCCTCATAGTACGCTGGTGTGTCTGACGGCGGGTGTGCACCTCCACCATCAGAGACGCTTGATTGCACTATGAGGGACCCTGTGCCAGTGCCGGCACCCAAGAGTCGGCCCACCCACCTGTCCAGGGCAATGGCACTCGCACGGTTGCGTGCGCTAGGTGGTGACCCCGGCCATGGGGAGGGGGGGGAGGCAGCCCAGTTGGGAGGTTTAAAAAATGGCATTGGACATTCAGCAGCTGCAAATGGAGGAATTGGAGAAGTCCGAGGTAGAGGAGGACAAAAGCGAGCCATTTTTCTGGCAACCTATGTGTCATCAGGGGAAGGTGGGACAAAATCCTTTGAAACCCATGCATGGTTCATTTTAATGAAGGTTAGATCATCAACATTTTGGGTAGACGGGTCCTTTTTTCTGTCAGGATTGAGCCAGCAGCACTGAAGACTCTTTCCGATAGCACACTAGCAGCAGGGCAAGCGAGCTCCTGTAAGGCATATTGCGCCAATTCAGGCCAGGCGTCCAGTTTAGAGGCCCAATAGTCAAAGGGGAATGACCTGTGAGGGAGAACATCGATATGGGAGGAAAAGTAGTTTGTAACCATAGTTGACAACTGCTGTCTCCTGTCACTTTCAATTGATGCAGTATTACCAGTCGTGTAAGCGGGACTTGAAAAATCAGTCCACAACATGGTCATGAAACCCCTGTTTCCAACGCCACTTCTGATGTATGCACCACGAACACCTCTTCCATGTTGCCCCCTACGGCTCGTTGGAGAACCATCACCGCTGCTGTGTGCTGGGAATGCCTCAAACAAACGGTTTACCAGAGTTGCTTGTTAGCCAGTATTAGGTCAAGGTTCTCCTGTGGCATGATGTTTTGGAATTTGCCTTTATAGCGTGGATCCAGGATGCTGGCCAACCAGTAGTTGTCATCGTTCATCATTTTGGCAATGCGGGGGTCCCTTTTTAGGATCTGCAAGGCATAATCTGACATGTGGGCCAATGTTCCAGGTGTCAATGATGCACTGCGAGTGCTGGGTGGAGGAGCACTTTCTGGCAAATCCACAGCACTCCAGTCACGCACAAACCCTGTACCAGACCTTGCCACGCCAACATTTTCTCTTGCCCCATGAGAAGCATCCTCCTCCCCTAAATAATCATCTCCATCATCATACTCCTCCTCTTCCTCCACCTCGTCCAGGAGAGGTCCCGGAGCAGACAATGGCTGTCATCAAGTCTTCCCTCCTCCTCTTCCTCATCCTCCTCGGCTGCAGACGCCTGCTCCATAATGTGCGTCAAGGTTTGCATGAACAGACGCATAAGTGGGATGCTCATGCTTATGATGGCATCGTCTGCGCTTACCAGTTGTGTGCATTCCTCAAAATACTGAAGGACTTTACAGAGGTCTTTCAGCTTCGACCACTGCACACCCAACAACTCCATGTCTGCCCTCAAAGTGCCTGGCCGTGTATCCTCCCACAAATGCATTACAGCCTGCCTCTGTTCGCACAGCCTCTCAACCATGTGCAGGGTGGAGTTCCACCTCGTTGCAACATCGATAATTAGGCGGTGCTTGGGAAGTTGGAGCAATCGCTGCAGCTTCTGCAAACGACTGGAGTGTACGGGCGACCGGCGGATGTGCGAGCACAGTCTTCGGACCTTCTGGAGCAGGCCTGTTAACTCCGGATAATTATTGAGGAAGCACTGCACCACCAGGTTCAAAGTGTGAGCCAGGCAAGGTATGTGTCGGAGTTTTGAAAGGGCTATGGCTGCCACAAAATTCCAGCCGTTTTCAATAACTACCTTACCTGCCTCAAGATGTAGACTGCCCAGCCATGACTCAGTTTGTCACTGCAAGTAGTGGGCCAGTACCTCCGCGGTGTGTCTGTCGCCCAAACACATCATCTTCAACACAGCCTGCTGACGCTTACCACTAGCTGTTCGATAGTGGGACACTGAGTGTGCAACAGTGGCAGCTGCGGATGGAGTGGTCGTGCGACTGCGCTCTGTGGACGAGCTTTCGCTTCTGGAGGGTCGAACGCCTACACCCAACTGTTTCCTATACCGTGGGCTAGGCAGCACTGTCCCACCGCCGCTGTGCCCTGTGGACCCTGCATCCACCACATTAACCCAGTGCGCAGTGATGGACACGTAACGGCCCTGGCCATGCATCTGTTGTGAGGTGCACCTTTCCACTCACTGATTGCTTGAGTGCATGGACAATGCGGTCTTTCACATGAAGGTGGAGGGCTGGGATGGCTTTGCGAGAAAAGAAGTGCCGACTGGGTAGGTCATAGCGTGGTACTGCATAGGCCATGAGTTCACGGAAAGCTTCGCTTTCAACCAACCGGTAGGGCATCATCTCTAACGAGATTAGTTTGGCAATGTGGGCGTTCAAACCCAGTGTACGCGGATGAGAGGATGAGTACTTTCTTGTCCTACTCATAGTCTCTGGTAGGGTGAGCTGCACTTGAGAGCTGTATATGGTGGAACTAGCAGTGGACATGGCGGACTGAGAGAGGGTTGATGATGGTGATGGAGTTGGTGTTCTTTCTGATGGCCTAGATTCAGTCTTTCGTAGCAATAACATTGTGATTCCCTGACTGCTTTGGCCTTGCGACGACACCTCAACATTTGCTGCTGGTGGTGTGCTAACCGGTGGGCTTACAGTGGGGGAAACGATGTAGCGTTGCTGACTACCTTCATTGGGAGCAGTTGCACATGTGGTACGTGAAGTTTGGTAGTCCGTCCACGCTTGCAAGTGCATGGTGGTTAAATGTCTAAGCATGCAACTGGTATTCAAATTTCTCAGATTTTTCCCTCGGCTAAAGGTCTTTGCGCACTTCTTACAGATAACCTTTGCCTGATCATTAGGATTTTGTTCAAAAAAGTGCCACACTGCACTCTTCCTACTATGGAAGACATTTTGAGGCCTTACACGCTGTGCTAATTTGATCATCTGGACAAGCTGTCCTGCAACTCTTTTGGTTTTTGTAACCCGTTTTTGGAGTGCTCCGGGCCTGCCAGATAACAGCTGTTGCGATGTCGATGCCTGCTGCGGATGCTCCTCCTCTTCTGAGCTATGGGCAGCGGCACCCTCTTCCCCCAATGGATGCCAATCTGGTTCAACAACTGGGTCATCCATCACCTCCTCTTCAATGTCATGTGCACCTTCCTCTGTGTCACCGTGTATGGTGGTATAGTGTGCGGGAAGGGGCACCTGAGTTTCATCTGGATCAGATTCTGGCTCAGTACACTGCTAGGACAATGTAGTGCTCTGAGTGAATGTACCAGCAGAATCATCCATCAGCGGCTGTGCATCAGTGCACTCCATGTCAGATTCTTCTTGGACTGGGTAATTCACAATTTGACTTGATAACCCAGGCATGGTATGTGAAAACAGCTCCATGGAGTAATCTGTAGTGTGGCCTGCCGCATCCTTTACTTTGGTAGGGGTGAAGGACACAAGGAAAGGTGTGGTTCGTGACCATGAGCCTCCAATGACGACTCAGTGCTTTTATTTTTTGAAAGTTCAGAAGAGGAGGCGATAGAGCTGGAGGCTGTGTCAGCAATGTAAGCCAAAATTTGTTCCTGAAGGTCCGGCTTTAAAAGCGGTTTACCTACTCCCAGAAAAGGGAGCCTTTGAGGCCTTGTGGAGCCAGACGATGACGCAGGCTTAACACCTCCTGCATTAGGTGCTATTGTGCTTTTGCAACTACCAGCAGATCCACCACCAACACCAACATTACCAGCTGCCAACCCCTGCCCACTTCCACGGCCTCTTCCAACACACTTCCTCATTTTTGGGAAAATGTACCCAAAATACCACCAGCAATATGGTAATGTAAAACAAGGTACAAGGTGTATATAGTATTGGGGAGCATTTGAATCTCCCTACAGACTTGAGGACACTGAACTATTATCTCAGGCCCAGTGTAGATTACACCTCAATATAACAGGCTGAAATTGGATGGTGTATAAAATGTCTATATAGGACTGGGGAGAATTTGAATCTCCCTAGAGATTTTAGCAAGCTGACAATGATGCTCTCAGTCCAAGTATGGCAGCAGGCAGCCTAATAATCATGACTGCTGCACACAAAAGTGTGGAAAAATGAACGCTTGGTAACTGGGCAAAAAAGAGGAAGAAAAGTATTTTTGCTTTTAAAAAAGCAGTTTGCACAGCAGTGTGAAAACAGCAATGCTGCTATCAGGGAGCCTTATAAGGCAGCCTAATAACCAACAGAGCTGATGCACCAAAATATATCCTCCCCTGTCACTGCACAGTAACTGGTGTGTTGTACAGGTAAAATCGCTAGCAGTATAAGCAGTTTTTGGTTCTTCTTCCCTGCCTAACGCTCTCCCTACAGAATCAGCAGCTGCAACCTCTCCCTAACGCTAATATCGGCAGAAGTAACATGGCGGTCAGCGTGCACGCCCTTTTATAGCCCCTGTGACGCCACACAAAGCCAGCCAATCACTTGCATGCCCTTCTCAAAGATGGTGGTGACTGCTGCCTATGTCATCGCGTTGCCCACAGTGTGCGTCCTCCATCATTGGCTGAAAAAGGGCGCTGAAGCATCATTTCAAACGCGACTTTGGCACTCGGGTCGCCGACCTCGTGGCCGACCTCACGCTATGGTCGGGTTTCGTTTCATGAAACCCGACTTTTGTGAAAGTCGGCGACTTTTGAAATTGACCGACCCGTTTCGCTCAACTCTAATTAAATCTATGGAAGAAACTGAATATTCTGGATATTCACAGCAAATCATTGTATATATATATAAACAAGCAGACAGTCAAAGATCATGAATTATGTCGGAGACAGAACAATTATATTAATGAATCAGGAGGCTCTGGATGCACAAAGCCTTATCATCCTCCTAGACTGGAAAGCAGAATTTTGCAATTACACAATAATATATATTTTGTATACGACATCGAAAACTACTCCAAAAACAGATCGCACAGGAAGTGGCAGTATTTGGCAAAGTTTTTGCTAAAATTGACATCTATGGGTGAAAAAAAATGTCCTAAGAAACGCTCTACCAAATGCAATGTTGCTGGGAAGAAAAATCCACTGGGACAGAAAACATCACCTAAAATGTAACAAAAATTAAGTTATATATTAAAAAAAATGAGTTAAAAAAAGTCACAAAAACCTAATCCAAATGCTTAAAATAAGTTGAACAGCGTCGTACTGAAATTAGGAGGAGCTGGAGTGAAAAACAAGTTCAGAAGACAGAGGAGAGGAGAAAAGTGGCTCATAAGTGTAGAAAGAAGCAGAATTCTCTGATATGATGTATTATAAAGTTTTTTATATTCGCCCGCACTATTGATTTATGCAAAGTATGTTGAAAGTACATTTTCCTTTTAAATGTAGGTGCAACCGTTACCATTCCAGCCCCCAAAGTTCCCGCTCCATAGATCAATCTGTTGCGGACTCTTAGGTTATGTGCACACGTTGCGGATTCGTGTGCAGATTTTTCCACACGGAATCTGCAGAATCCGCAGGTCAAAATGCCTGCGTTTTACCTGCGGATTTACAGCTGCAGATTCCTAGAATGCAATAGGTGTAAAAACGCTGCGGAATCCGCACAAAGAATTGACATGCTGCGGAAAATAAACCGCTGCTTTTCCGCACGGAATTTTCCGCATGTGCACAGCGGTTTTTGTTTTCCATAGGATAACATGGTACTGTACATCCCTTGGAAAACTGCTGCAGATCCGCAGGGCCAAATCCGCTGCGGATCCGCAACGTGTGCACGGACCCTTACTCCTCTGGACAGGATGGTCTGCTCTTTGCTTCGCTCTTTGCGTGTCCTTCATGCTGTTTCCATGCTCAGTTTCTCGTCATCAAACAGAAATGAAGATGGAGGAAGCTTGGAAAGGGCCACTTCTTAAAGGGCCACATCAGGCAGCGTAGCCTCCAATCGTGCTGAATGGATCCAAGAACAGGTGGACGTCTCCCATTGGCTTTGTCCACCATCACTTTTTACCAATGTCCTTCCTCGTCTCTCACTTGTATTCCATTATTTTCAATCAGTGCAGGAATTAATGGATTCATAGAAATGTTCAGGAGACATATTTAGCTGCACTCTTATTTATCGCAGTGTCGTCACTCTCCATCGTGCGCGGCGCTGCAGGGCTCTACGAGAAGGGAAGTAATAATGAATCAGATGGCACGGAGCATGCCAGCTACATCCTTCGCCCGCTACATCCTTCGCTCGGCTACATCCTTCGCTCGGCTACATCCTTCGCTCGCTACATCCTTCGCTCGGCTACATCCTTCGCCCGCTACATCCTTCGCTCGGCTACATCCTTCGCTCGGCTACATCCTTCGCCCGCTACATCCGTCGCCCGCTACATCCTTCGCTCGGCTACATTCTTCGCTCGGCTACATCCTTCGCCTGCTAAATCCTTCGCTCGGCTACATCCTTCGCCCGCTACATCCTTCGCTCGGCTACATCCTTCGCCCGCTACATCCTTCGCTCGGCTACATCCTTCGCTCGGCTACATCCTTCGCCCGCTACATCCGTCGCCCGCTACATCCTTCGCCCGCTACATCCTTCGCTCGGCTACATCCTTCGCTCGGCTACATCCTTTGCCCGCTACATCCTTCGCTCGGCTACATCCTTCGCTCGGCTACATCCTTCGCTCGGCTACATCCTTCGCCCGCTACATCCGTCGCCCGCTACATCCTTCGCTCGGCTACATCCTTCGCTCGGCTACATCCTTTGCCCGCTACATCCTTCGCTCGGCTACATCCTTCGCTCGGCTACATCCTTCGCCCGCTACATCCGTCACCCGCTACATCCTTCGCTCGGCTACATCCTTCGCCCGCTACATCCTTCGCTCGGCTACATCCTTCGCTCGCTAAATCCTTCGCTCGGCTACATCCTTCGCCCGCTACATCCTTCGATTGGCTACATCCTTTGATCGGCTACATCCTTCGCCCGCTACATCCTTCGATTGGCTACATCCTTCGATCGGCTACATCCTTCGCCCGCTACATCCTTCGCCGGCTACATCCTTCGCCCGCTACATCCTTCGCCTGCTACATCCTTCACCCGGACACTCACCCTTTGCTTCTGTCTCTTGATACCTTTTATTCCATCGATTTACATGGAAACACGGAGATGGCGATAATCTCATACATTAGCAATGGCCTCCTCTGTATTTGCACCGGGGCAGATATGCCAATGTCATAATGTCGTGGTCCGCTGTAATTTCATTATCACTGGTATTGTGCGGTGCTGAGAATGGCGTGGATTCTGTTACTTGCTTTTTGCTTGTTACAGTCTCCAGACATGACGGGAGCAGATACTGGCAGATAATCCTGGTGCATGGTATAGATGCAGCCGTATGGAGCCGCTAATCTATATAATAAAGCATAATTAAAGTGTGTATGTTCTGCTTGTTAACAATTTCATGGTCTGGTCTGCAGCATGATTTATTCATCATCTGCGTGGAGCCGCACGCTCCCATCCAGTAATGTATACCCAGAGTCATATCCCTATCTGAAGTGCCTGAAACTGTGCTCAGACCCTCCACCTATAGATCTAGGGGGTCACCTTGTAAAATAACTTTTTGTTACAATGGCCCACTTTACAAAGAGGTGATTGACGGGGGTCACTCCACCATTAACCAGCAAGGTTATATCAGGAGACACCATTATTCTGCTTTCCTATAGAGACCCTATATCAAGAACATGGGTCATCCAACCCATCGTGTAGCCCAGGGGTCTCCAACCTGTGGCTCGTGGGTCCGTGATGTGTCACTGTCTGTTGGTGTGGTGCATTAGCTATGAGGAACAGGTTTCCATGCAGTAGTGACTTTCCTGAGAGAGTCTGGCTCACACTCTCCGAGCCCGGCTCACACTCTCCGAGCCCGGCTCACACTCTCCGAGCCCGGCTCACACTCTCCGAGCCCGGCTCACACTCTCCGAGCCCGGCTCACACTCTCCGAGCTTGGCTCACACTCTCCGATCCCGGCTCACACTCTCCGTTCTCATTCATCCTCTAAATCTACACTTGCTTAAAGCTCTGCTCACCCAGAATCCACCATCTGCGCTGCTTCTCCAATGGCCTCCGCCAGACCCAAAGTGAAGACGTCACAACTACCAGTGACTGCTGATTGGCTGCAGGGCCAGATGATGGTGGCTGAGACGTTATTCATTGTGGTTTAGCAGAGACTGTTGGAGCAGTTGTGCAGGAAGGAAGGGCGAGTTACGGGGCTTCTTTGATTTTATCAGGATGGCCCCATGATGTCAGCAGGTCAGATGTGTCCAGCTTTTCCTCTTATAATGATTGCTGCTTCAGAGTTTTTAATTTATTAAATCCGCCATACAATCCAGAGATCGGGGCTTATTTATTTACTACCAATTTATGGCCTTCACTAAGAGGGCGTGGCTCACAGGGTTCTTCGGGGGCGTATCTCTAGGCTGATCTGCATAACTACCATCTGAGCCATGCCTCCTTTAATAAAGGAGATAAATATCAGCTCTAAATAAAAAGGCCCCTGTATCTGCTGCTGTACGGCGGACTTAAGAGAAAAAAAATGTAATATTTAAAGGAGCAGTAAAAATAAAAGCAGAAACTGGACACATGTGACTTGGTGACAGGTTCCTTTTAAATAGCTTGTGAGGGATCTTTGACCCTCATCAAATGTATGGAACAATGTGCCTGTCAGAGGCCTACATTGGTCGTATTATATACGATGGGGAATACTCAGAGCATACAGTACTGTGCAAAAGTTTTAGGCAGGTAGAAAGATTGCTGCAAAGTCAAAGTGCTTTCAAAAACATATATCTCTCTGTCCAAAGTTCCTTCTAAAACTGTGAGCAAGTGACGTAGAAAAATTGATGAAGGCCACCGGTGGTCATCAGATGGTGATGATGGAGGCGACGGATGGTCACCAGATACTGATGATGGAGGTGATGAGCAGTCACCAGATACTGATGATGGAGGGGACGGGCGGTCACCAGATACTGATGATGGAGGGGACGGACGGTCACTAGATACTGATGATGGAGGTGATGGGGAGTCACCAGATACTGATGATGGAGGGGACGGGCGGTCACCAGATACTGATGATGGAGGTGATGAGCAGTCACCAGATACTGATGATGGAGGGGACGGGCGGTCACCAGATACTGATGATGGAGGAAACGGCCGGTCACCAGATACAGATGATGGAGGGGACGGCCGGTCACTAGATACTGATGATGGAGGTGACGGGCGGTCACTAGATACTGATGATGGAGGTGACGGGCGGTCACTAGATACTGATGATGGAGGTGACGGGCAGTCACCAGATACTGATGATGGAGGTGACGGGTGTTCACCAGATACTGATGGTGGAGGAGACGGGCGGTCACCAGATACTGATGATGGAGGGGACGAACGGTCACCAGATACTGATGATGGCGGGGATGGGCGGTCACTAGATACTGATGATGGAGGTGACGGGCGGTCACTAGATACTGATGATGGAGGTGACGGGCGGTCACCAGATACTGATGATGGAGGCGACGGACGGTCACCAGATACTGATGATGGAGGGGACGAGTGGTCACCAGATACTGATGATGGAGGCGACGGGCGGTCACCAGATACTGATGATGGAGGGGACGAACGGTCACCAGATACTGATGATGGAGGCGACGGGCGGTCACCAGATACTGATGGAGGAGACGGGCAGTCACCAGATACTGATGATGGAGGGGACAGGCGGTCACCAGATACTGATGATGGAGGGGACGGACGGTCACCAGATACTGATGATGGAGGGGACGAACGGTCACCAGATACTGATGATGGAGGGGACAGGCGGTCACCAGATACTGATTATGGAGGGGACGGACGATCAGCAGATACTGATGATGGAGGGGACAGGCGGTCACCAGATACTGATTATGGAGGGGACGGACGATCAGCAGATACTGATGATGGAGGGGACGGGCAGTCACCAGATACTGATTATGGAGGGGACGGACGATCAGCAGATACTGATGATGGAGGGGACGGGCAGTCACCAGATACTGATGATGGAGGGGACGGGCAGTCACCAGATACTGATTATGGAGGGGACGGACGGTCACCAGATACTGATGATGGAGGAGACCACACCTGCCTAAATCTTTTGCACAGTACTGTATACTGAAAAAATGCAATGTACACAGAGCCTTACACAGAAAATACATAGATTTCAATGTAACTGTGTAGTTCCCCATCTCTCCTGTGGTGGCGCTGCAGAGAAACTGAGCACTTACTGCTGGTTCCCTCCTTAGATTATGGAGGTTTCTTTGAATAATATATTTTAAGTGACTTTTTACCGTGAAAAAAAGGCAACAATGTCTTTAACGCTGACCTTCAAGGGTTAAGGTGCTCCTAGACTGCGAATACACGACGCATTTCAGGGCTTGAATTCATCGAGCACAATTGTCGTTCTCATGCCATGATACAAAGAGCAGCCGCTCTCTGCGTCAGTTAGCCGCCTCTCTTAGCTGTTGCTCATTTTTTCTTCTTCTTATCGAGGCGATCATTAAGATCTGCGCCATTGTATGGAAAGAGCAAGGGAAGGAAGCGAAACACATAAATATCATTCAAGGACAAAGTGTTCATTGTCGCGTAAACTTTTTATATTAATACAATGTAGCACGGGCCTTTCATATAAATCTGCCGGCGCTGGGGAGTTTACAAATACTGGCATATTAATATACCGCTTGTATAATAATAAAAAATATCACGCTGCTAGAGCAGTTTAGTATTATCACAACTCGGCGGGAGTTTATTAGAAATGACTGCTTTCTTTTATTAAAACTTCGATTGGCTTAGTGAATAGATCTGAAGGAAGAGTCATAAAGTGCAGACAGAAGGACAGGATATTGGTATTTAAGCAGAGATTTTTATCTTCCGATCGCCCCGCTGTACCATCGCAAACATTACGTGAAATGAAGCATTCATCACGAGGAGGACGGTGAGACGGAGCCCGAGCAGCACGTGAAATGTCTTCAGCTCTTCCTAATGGAGAGTCTAATGCAAAAAAACAAAACACGGAAATGTCCACGGCGGTGAGAGCTCGGGGTCAATCCACGGCCTCATCTCCACGTGGTGCTGTGGGACGTCATCCTGTGCAGAGGACCTGCCACTTGCTAGAAATGATATTTTTGTTACCCGGTGTAAATGCCGCGGTTCTCCTGAATCCAGCGGTGTCTTTCTTTTGTTCCTGCGCCTCTCTGTCCCTGAGATATGGCCTTCTTTTCTCTGTATATAAATCTACTCTTGTTAGCCAAGTGGGTGTGGCTGATGGTTATTCTATGGGGTGTATTATTAGGACCACACCCACGTGACAAAACTAGATGTTTAATCAGAGAAGAGGAGGTCGTATCTCAGGAACGGAGAAGATCAGGAACAAAGGAGACAGCACCGGATTCAGGAGAAATAAGAATTGATCCAAAGCAATAACTTGCAGTAAGCGCTGACAGCCCAAGATGGCGCTAAGGCTATCCCATCTCCCGCTATTTACAGCATGTGCCATAAATGTCTGATCTATGCAGGTTCTGTGAAGATTAGGGACCACCCGACCCCCGTAGACACCATGACCGGCGAGGTGGCAGCGCTTGTGCACCACTCCATTAGCTTCTATGGGACTTCCAAGAGTAGCTGAGTGCTTCCATGGCAGCGCCCCTTTACAGAGAGGTTTACAGGCTTCTCCATAAGATACGCTATCAATATGTTCATGGGCCCCTGTGCTACAACATTATATCGGCCCTTTTCCGTCCAATAGCCCCTCATAATGCACAATTCCATCTGCTTTGGACGCGGCCCCCCTCACGTCTTGAGCTTCTGCGCAGTGGCACCAATGCTGTGTCCACTTCAGATTGCTTTATTACTGAGGGTCCGACCACCAGGCCAACCATGGATGGGCAGAACGAAGGGGCTTATCCCGCTCATGGTTTCCATAGGCCCAACACTGTGTCTGTACAGACGGATGAGTCCGGTGCTGCAGCTCGTTCACCATTTCCCCAGACAAAACTCTCCACTCCAAAGGAAATGATGGCGTAATGGCGGGCGGTGGATAGAGACAGAAGTGGGCGACAAACGGCTCCACGCTCCTCTATGCTGGATGGAAAACCCATCTGGGGACACATTTTAGTCATTTGCTTTGGACCCTCTTTCTTCTTTCTCGGCCATTGTGAGCAAGACTGGGTCGTTTTGGATAAAAACCGGAAAGCATCATTCATTGACAGCAAGCGTGATTTCGAAAACTGTGTACTGTGAGTGCAACACTGAGCATCGTTCCTGGGGCAAGAAGTGGAAACAAACATCAATCCCTCCATTCTGGCTCCGTAGAAGCTCATCCTCTCACGTCTATGTCCTCCCTCAATAATATTTAATTTGGGCAGACCAAATCCTTCACAACAGCTATTCCATACATGATTAGGGCCTGGACAGGCTGCAATGAACATCACAACCACTGGGTGGCCAGATATAGACACATAGAGCAGAAACAGCTCCCAACAGAGCGTCACAAAATCAAGTTGTGTTTCTTTTTTACAAAGCTGCTAATTTTGCCTCACACACTAGAGACATTGGAGGAAGGCGCATCTGTGCGTCTCGCTGTGAGCAGGACCGGCTAAATAAGGTATCAATCATTGACAGCAAGCAGTAATCACGAAAACTGCCAAAAATGGTTGCAAAGAAGATTAACAGGTTACATTGTACAATGAACACAAAGTTTCCTTCCTCCTCGGCTCACAGAGGGGTTTGGTTACAACCTATAAAGTGTGACCATCGGATTGCTTTCTGTCTCCGTCACGTATGCGGAATGGCGTCGTCCTCATGTCTGTAACCAGGGAAGATATTTCACAGCTTCTCAGATTTGAGGAACGTCCTCCTGATAATTAAACCTGTCAATTTGTTGAATAACAGAGATAATAGGGATGTCGGCGACGTGCGGTGGACGCCGGGTCCTTGATTCTGTAATTAGGTTAATTATGGTGTAATATCCATTCTGTGCCGGTAAATTCCATCCTGACGACGCTCGTCACATCTCCCATCTGTAGATTTATCACCTGTAATAGCCCAACGTGACAGAAGAGAGAGGCGCTCCCCCAGTGACCGCCGAAAACAGATGGTTATTAATGGCGTCAGAGAGAAGAGACTCCGGTACTCAGCCGGAAACGTCTCTATACCATGATCACCGGGCGCCACGAGAAGGGACGGGAGCAAGATCCCGACCATTATCCATCACCTTCTGATGGGAGCAACGTCCATCATCCATCACCACCTGATGGGAGCAACATCCATCATCCATCACCACCTGATGGGAGCAACGTCCATTAACCATCACCACCTGATGGGAGCAACGTCCATCATCCATCACCACCTGATGGGAGCAACATCCATCATCCATCACCACCTGATGGGAGCAACATCCATCATCCATCACCACCTGATGGGAGCAACATCCATCATCCATCACCACCTGATGGGAGCAACGTTCATCATCCATCACCACCTGATGGGAGCAACGTTCATCATCCATCACCTTCTGATGGGAGCAACGTTCATCATCCATCACCTTCTGATTTGAGCAACGTTCATCATCCATCACCTTCTGATGGGAGCAACGTTCATCATCCATCACCACCTGATGGGAGCAACATCCATCATCCATCACCACCTGATGGGAGCAACGTCCATTAACCATCACCACCTGATGGGAGCAACGTCCATCATCCATCACCACCTGATGGGAGCAACATCCATCATCCATCACCACCTGATGGGAGCAACGTCCATTAACCATCACCACCTGATGGGAGCAACGTCCATCATCCATCACCACCTGATGGGAGCAACATCCATCATCCATCACCACCTGATGGGAGCAACATCCATCATCCATCACCACCTGATGGGAGCAACATCCATCATCCATCACCACCTGATGGGAGCAACGTTCATCATCCATCACCACCTGATGGGAGCAACGTCCATCATCCATCACCTTCTGATGGGAGCAACGTTCATCATCCATCACCTTCTGATGGGAGCAACGTCCATTATCCATCACCACCTGATGGGAGCAACGTCCATCATCCATCACCACTTGATGGGAGCAACGTTTATCATCCATCACCACCTGATGGGAGCAACGTCCATTATCCATCACCACCTGATGGGAGCACCGTCCATCATCAATCACCTGATGGGAGCAACGTCCATCATCCTTCACCTTCTGATGGGAGCAACGTCCATCATCCATCACCACCTGATGGGAGCAACGTCCATCATCCATCACCACCTGATGGGAGCAACGTCCATCATCCATCACCTTCTGATGGGAGCAACGTCCATCATCCATCACCTTGATGGGAGCAACGTCCATCATCCATCACCACCTGATGGGAGCAACGTTCATCATCATTCACCACCTGATGGGAGCAATGTCCATCATCCATCACCTTCTGATGGGAGCAACGTCCATCATCCATCACCTTCTGATGGGAGCAATGTCCATTATCCATCACCACCTGATGGGAGCAACGTTCATCATCATTCACCACCTGATGGGAGCAATGTCCATTATCCATCACCACCTGATGGGAGCAACGTCCATCATCCATCACCACCTGATGGGAGCAACGTCCATCATCCATCACCACCTGATGGGAGCAACGTCCATCATCCATCACCACCTGATGGGAGCAACGTCCATCATCCATCACCACCTGATGGGAGCAACGTCCATCATCCATCACCACCTGATGGGAGCAACGTCCATCATCCATCACCACCTGATGGGAGCAACGTCCATCATCCATCACCACCTGATGGGAGCAACGTCCATCATCCATCACCACCTGATGGGAGCAACGTCCATCATCCATCACCACCTGATGGGAGCAACGTCCATCATCCATCACCTTCTGATGGGAGCAACGTCCTTCATCCATCACCTTCTGATGGGAGCAACGTCCATCATCCATCACCTTCTGAAGGGAGCAACATCCATCATCCATCACCTTCTGATGGGAGCAACGATCATCATCCATCACCTTCTGATGGGAGCAACGTGAGGAGCCGAACCGCAGACCAGCAAGGTCCTGTTATAGGAGCCACTGGTGTAGCACGTCCGTCCATGACATTTCTCCTCCTGGATCTTCCCCCATCACCTGTGACTAATATTACTAAGAAGTGGAAGGAACCGCAGCAACTCAGCCACAAAGTAGAGACCCCATAATGTTACAGAGCGAGGGGCCAAGTGCTCAGGAGCAGAAATATCACCACCACGCTCTGATGACCTCATAACTGCACAGTCCAGACCTCCTCTGGTATAAACACTGTGCCCCCGCTGGGAGCTTCATGGCCAAGTAGCTAGATGCAGCTGTACATCAACAAGCACAATGCCGAGCGTCGGCTGGAGTGGTGTAAAGCCGCCACCACTGGACTCTGGAGGAGATGTGTTCTGTGCCCGGCCTCCCCCAAATTCAGGGTCTGACTCCGCAAATGTTATTCTGCATGAAAGGGAAAAATTCCCTAAGATGCCTCCAAAATCTTGTAGAAATCCTTCCCAGAGGAGTAAGAAGTGTTATAGAGGAGCAACTCCATATTAATGTCCATAGATGTAGGATGGAGGTCAGGTAAGATCCTGGAGGGGATTGTGGGGGAAGGGGGCACATACTTTTCTCCATATAATGTAGATAGGTAGAGGAGGGCCATTTTGGAGTGATTACTCTGGATTGGTGCAGCTTTGCTGGTGCACAAGGTGCTGAATTCGCTACTTTATAAATTCGGCGTCTCTACCAAGCGGCGGGCCCAGCGTCAAAGCTCCTACTCCAGTCAGAGACTGCCATACAAACTCCCGCACCATTGATGGATTTGATGGACAGATGTGGGCAACTTTTACAGTCTTCACACCATTGTAACGGAGCCGATTCAAACTGGAATAAAAAATGGCAAAAGGCGAACTTTTCTCACAACTTCCCATTGTGAAAAAAATGTTCAAAGCTTTGAGGACAGATTTCTGACACAGAATCGGCTCCTATGTTTCTGCTTCACCGCGTGTCATGTATGGGGGTAAAGACCTGGGAGAATGAGGATTCCAGGCAGACAGCAGCCTCCCCTCTATGTGATGGCTGATGGGGTCTGTCCGGGGGACAGACCGCTGCTGATCTTACAATTAACCCTTCCCGCTCTGTGATGAACATCTGTCATGGTAAAGTTATATGGAGCAGTAACCTGCAGCCTGCACCTGCCTGGAGCAGAAGTGACGAGAGCAAGCTCTGATCTCTGCTGTCTAACCACCCAAATGCCGCTGCCAGTCACTGACTGCAGCATTATCGGGGCACAATCTTCCTGGGGCATGTATTCAGGCACCTATCCATCCCTCGGGTGACACGATTATGGCGAGCTGATGGGTTTCATTGGCATCCGAGGGCCCATTGCTAAGACCACGTTCACACGCTCAGTATTCGGTCAGTATTTCACATCAGTATTTGTAACCAGGAGGGTGATAATACAGAAGTGATGACGTGTCTCTATTATACATTCCTCTGATTGTTCCTTTCCTGGTTTTGGCTCATGATAGTGATGTAAAATACTGATCAAATACTGACCGTGTGAACGTGGTCCAAGGCTGATCGCAATTTTTACTATATACGGTTTATGTCTGCACGTATACACAGTAAATGGAGAGCACCGCCAGAAAAATCTATATTTATATGTAAGAGCAAGAGGTCTCACCAAGGTAAGCACGTAGACAGGTAATAGAGCAAGGAAAAGTCAAACCCATAAAAGGGAGCGCCTCAATCGCATAAGAAATATATATATACCAAATATATGTGTAATAGAAAATTTGAATTTTTATTATTCACCAAAAGAATACATACAGAGACAGAACAAAAGACATATTAAAAACAATTAAAATTGCATCTGTGTGCAAAGGAGACGCAAGACCAAACGCCACAGCTCAGTATAAAGGCAACAGCAAACCACAGCCGGCTCCCATAGAAGGCGCTGAATGACGTGTGCCTACAAATGTACAAGCATGGATGATATAAACATAATATGTGACAAATGACAACATGTAACAATGAGTATACAATACCAAAAGAGGGTCCAGCAGCATTGGTGATCACAGATTGGTGTGAAAAAATATCCAGCTGCTAATATGAAACAATGGAAACTCCTCAAAGGGGGAATTTTACCACTGAGTCAGAAGTGACGGACATAAAACGAAGAGAAATGTCCAAGAGATGGTAAGACTGAGTAGGTGTGTAAGGCTAGTTTCACATTAGCGTTTTTTTGCGCAGCGCATCGTGCGCATCGTGCGCATAAAAAACGCAACGAAAAACGCATACAAACGCAATACAAACGCGCGTTTTTTAAGCGTCATGCGTTCGCTGATGCGTCAAAAAAACGCAGCGTTTCTTGCGTTTTACATGCGTTTTTGCATGCGTTTGCGTTTTTTGGACGCATGCGTTTCTAGGCGTGACAGTTCACATTCCTTTAAAAACAATAGAAAGAGTACACCAATGGGACACCAGTGGGCGTGTGTTATTGGAATGTTTTATATAGACCCTGTTATATGAATTCCTCAGATTTTGCTACTGTTTCCGGTGTCAGGATGGACCTGCGTCTGGATCATTTCCGCTTCAAGTTGGATCTTGACATTGCGCTGTCTCAGGCGTATGCCTTTTCTTGCCAGCAACAAAGGGAGAGGGAGAGACAGCATAGACGGCAGCGGCGTCGGTTTTGGAGGCATCCAATAATTGAACTCCGGGAAAGCCGTGGAGCGTATCACACGCTGTACAGCGAGCTCCAGGAAAACCAGGAGAAATTTGCAGAGTATACCCGGATGTCCCAGCAAAGCTTCCTGGACTTGCTGGGTATGGTTGAAGGAATCATCCGCAGACGGGACACTCAGCTCCGGCGTGCCATTCCTCCCGAAGAAAGGCTCCTCGTCACCTTACGGTATGTAATGTTTTTATGTTTGCATTTTTTTTTTTTTTTTTTTTGGTTGCCTAAAAAATTCTGTGTTTTTTGGTAATGAATTTTAACATTATTTTTGGGAAATTGCTTTTTTGCATAATGGTTTTTCTTCTGTCATGTACTAACCACAAGCCTTTATAAAATGTTTTTCTGCTATGTTGTATTAAAAAACCATGCAAAATAGTTATGCCATGTACTTTTTATTTTCAGTGTTTTTATTAATACCCTGGACAGAAATATAATTTTTTTTTCTTTTTATGTTTTGCAGGTTCCTGGCAACTGGACAGAGTCTTTCATCCCTGCATTTCCAGTACCGGCTGGGAATCTCCACTTTATCCGGGATTGTTGCCGACACCTGCAGGGCTCTGTGGGATGTTCTGTGTCCGGAGTTTCTGCCATTGCCCACCACCGAAAAGTGGCTTCAAATAGCGAACAAATTCTGGGCAGTCTGCAATTTCCCGAACTGCCTAAGAGCGGTGGACGGGAAGCACATCGCATCACAAAACCCGCAAGAAGTGGCTCTGAGTACTACAACTACAAGAAGTACTTTTCGACAGTACTCTTGGCCATTGCGGATGCAGACTGCCGGTTTGTGGTGGTAGACATAGGGGCATTCGGACGGGGCAACGATTCCCAGACTTTTAAAAACTCTGATATGGGCCGGAGGTTGTACGGCAACCAGTTCAATTTTCCACTGGCACGGCCTCTTCCCCAAACCCAAGCTCCACCACTGCCATTTGTAGTAGTTGGGGATGAGGCATTTCAGATGTGCCAAAACCTGCTGAAGCCGTACTCCAGCCGTGACTTGGACCACTCCAAGAAAGTGTTCAACTACAGGCTTACGAGGGCACGCAGGACTGTAGAGTGCGCCTTTGGCATTCTAGTGTCCAGATGGCGAATTCTAAGCACCGCCATCAATCTCAAACTTGAAACAGTGGATGAGGTGGTGAAGGCGTGCGTGGTTCTGCACAATTTTGTTATGGCAAAGGAGCGGCCGATCTTTGACATGGATGAACCTGCTGCCAACCCTTTGCCAGATTTTAATCAGCATCCTCTTTGGTCATCAGTCAAAGTTACCCAAATGAGGGACCAATTTGCGGACTTCTTCTTATCCGATGTGGGTCGTGTAGCATGGCAGCATCAAATGGTGTAATAGCTTTGTTGTTTGTTAATAATAAAATACCGTTTTTTTTTCCTGTATCCAGTGTACTGTGTCTTAATACACTCCACTACTTGCCTGCCCAGGTGTCCAGTGAAATCAGGATGTTGTGCTTCCTGACTTTACTAGGACTCCTGACCAGGTGACCCTATATATAAAAGTTGTATGACCTTCCTCATTTCTCCAGTCCGTGTTCATAAGGCATATTGGCGAGAAGGTGTAGATAATACAACTAATATTTATATCACCTGGCCTAAGTATACTCTCTGATAACTGACCATGTGATTAAAACTATTAGTTTTAGTATCTCCACTGTCGAACGCAGACTGGAGAAATGATAAAGGTTTATACAACTTTTACAATCCCCTGGCCTGGTGTCATGATGAATTGATGATGCCCCCAAAAAACACATCCTGACTTCAGAAATTTTGGACACCTGGCCAGGTGAATACACATAGGAGTTACCCTCCAGCATCTCTACAGTCTGTGTGCAATAGATAATGAAGACTGAAGCGACGCTGCAGATTACAACTCATAGGTATACTCACCTGGCCAGGTGTGCTAAATAGTTATGACACCAGGCCAGGGTATTTGTAGATATGGCCTGTAATTTCTCCATCATCTATTCAGTCTATTTGCCACAGACTGTATAGATGATGTGGTTCATGACAAGGTATCTAGGATCCCCTGGCCTTGTGTCACAAAGAGTGAAATGGGGATGGGCAAAACACACCATCCTCAATTCACTCTTTATGACACCTGGAAAGGTGAGAATAGATATGCCTTGCACCCTCCACCATCAGTCTGCCCAATATTAGCAGACTGAAGTGCCTGTGGATGAAAATACAAGTCATATATTTGTGTTTTTGACATCACATTGCTCCAGGACTGACACAAGAAACATGTGTCAGTGCTGGAGCTATGAGGTGTCAAAAACAAAGTGTACGGCGCAGTGTGTGCTGGCGGCGAAAGACACAATAACCAAACAATATTTTCAAATCAAACGTTAAACTTTATTTAAATAAAAGAATTTAAGATTTAAAAAAAAAAAAAAAATTTACTTGGGGTCAGTTGGTGGAAACTGGGGGGTGTGGAGGGATGAGGAACGGCTTAGGGTGGAGGAAGGGGTTCTAGGGGAAGGAGGAACCAAAGAAGTGGGGGAAGGCAGCGGAGGCAAGGAAAGTTGGGAAGTGGGAGGTGAGGGAGTAGGGAGAGTTAGAGTCCTCCTCTTTATTTTTTTATGATGGTGGCCCGTCGGCGTGCTGCTGTCCTGCCTGGAGCCTGAGGACTGGCTCGACCCCGGGGACCGCCTTGAGCCTGTGGACCGCCTGGAGGCCGTGGACCGGCTGGAGCTGGGGGACCGCCTGCCAGGATCCTGTAGCTGCTGTTGCATGCTGGTGGTGGTGGTGGATGTCCTGGCAGGGGCCGTAAATAGTGAATGCGGGTCCCCCAGCTGATGCTGCTCAGAGGTGGTGGTGGCTTTCCATGCAGGCCTGGTGGCGGTGGCGGTCCATACCGGGGTGGTCCTCCCGGTGGTGGTGATGGTGGTGGCGGCGGTGTTGCCCCAGTCAGGGGTGGTGTTTCGGGTGGTGGTGCTGGTGGTGGTGGCGCTCCAGGCAGGGGTGGCGACGACGGGCCATCCGATGGTGGTGGTGGCGGCAGCAGTGGTGGGCCAGGCAGGAGCAGCGCTTGGCATGGTGTTGGCGGGGAAGTGTCCAGCTGCACTCGGACTTGGGGCGGTATATTGGTGTCCGGCGTGGCTTAGAAGTGTGGTAGCCGTGCAGTGATATGCAGCAGAAGTAGGTAATGCTGTGAATCGAGTCAGCGGTGGCACCGGTGGAAATGCCACCGCTGACTGCTGCATATACCTACTCTGCTGCATAGCCTGCATAAAAGCATTGTTGCAGGCCTGCATGACAGTCAACTGGAGTTCAGGGGTAAGGTGTTCCGCCGTGTCCCGAGCTATTTGTGTATAGAAATGATACGCTGGTCTGGCGAGGTCGACTTCCAGGCGCTCAAGGTGACTCTCGATAGACTTGTAGCGTTGGTCCAAAAGGAGGAAACCACTCTCAAGTCTATCGGAGAGTGCCTTGAGGCTACTCTGAAAGACCAAGCTCAATTCAACGAACTCGGGCATGACAGGCCTGTCCGAGGTCCTCTGCCGCTGCTGGCGGGAAGTGCCCGCAAAACCAGTGGCAGAGACCTGGGACAGGGGAACACCTGAGCGACCAGCTTCCTGGTCTCCAGATGACTGTGGTGCAGACCTGCAAGGTGCTTCCTCGCTGATGGATGGCTGGGACGGGTCCGGGGCAGCTTGATGAAGGACCGCTTCGGGCCCAGGTTGCAGGGTGCTGCTCCAGGTGCTGTGAAAAGAAAAGAAAGAAATTACTACCATAAATTAACAATCGCCAACTCCTGTGGAATAGAAAAGCACAGAATAAAACACAATACAACTAGAAAATACTTACGTTCGGGAGGCAAGGACCGGTCTTAAAAATGCCAAGGCACGATGATATCTGTATTTCGTGCCGGTCCTTGCCGCAGCACCACTGCGAACCTGCTTCTCCTGACGGATATCCCTGTTGAAGCGGTCCTTCATCGAGCGCCAACGGGTTCTGACTTTGTTCACTGTGGGTAAAAACAAAAAAAAAAATAAAAGTATGCACTGGAGGCCGTGATCACCCAACTGTGTGTGATGCTAGAAACTGCATGGAGTTACTAGCATCACATACAGTTGGGTGATCCCGGCCAAGATCACTGCTGCATCACACTGCATTTATATACTTACAAAAATCCATCGGACCCGGGGAGAGGCGTTGTCCCAGCCATCCATCAGCGATGCGGCCACCTCGTTCCAGAGTCGCCGGATCACCACGTTGTCCGAGTGCAGTTGGTGACGGGTGTCCCACAGCGGGACTCGCTCCTGGACTAGACGGATGAGCTCGTCATTGTCCAGGGCGAGGTCCTCCTCCCGTTGTGAAGCCTATAAAAGAAAGACAATTTTAAAATTAAAAATATATAAAATAAACCAGCCATGAAAAAAAAAATTATTTAAATGAAAATATAAGCAAAAAAAGCATGAATAAAAAACACAGAAAAAAACCCAGCATGAAAATGTTAAAAAAATACATTAAGAAATGATTACCAAAAAAACCTAGAAAATAAACCAGCATAGAAATTAACATAAAAAAACCGTACCAAAAAAACCCCAAAAAATAACAGCAGGAAAATTACCAAAAAATAATAATAAATTACCAAAAAACATAAAAAAAAAAACACCAGATAAAATTATTTCAATACAGTTCCAAAAAAACAAAAACCAAGCATAGAAATCAACTTAAAAAAAAAAAAAAAAAACAAGCAGAGGAATTCCCAAACAAAAAGTTGACAAAAATACAAAACAAAATTAAACCAATAAATGAAGATGAAAAAAAAGGCATAGGTAATGACAATAAAAAAAAAAAAAAGACCGTCTGTACTTACATTCCATCTTCCCGCCCGCACTGGGCCTTGCTGCTCCTGCCGTTCCTCCGGTGGTGGTTGTGTGGTGGAGGATGAGGTCTGAAAATTAAACAAAAAAAATTAGGCACATGTGTATATTTTTTTTACCAATCCATAGGGAAGCATGGTACTCACTTCTTGTGCCTCTTGCCCTGTCCTGGGGACATATTCTTCACCAGATGAAGAAGACATGCTGCAATAAAAAAAAGAGACATAAGTACATAGAAATATATTCAAAATTCAGCCAGACATTAGGTTTTATACTTACATTCGTACAGCTTTGGGTTATTAGGGTTGTGACTCTTGCAGCAGTCTGTAGAGTAGTGGGGAATTCCAGTGCCCACACAATTTTTATCACCTAGGTTTTTGGGAGTGGTATTCCAGTGTCTAGACCACATTCCAGACTTGTTTACCTAAAAAACGCATGCGCGCAAAAGCGCACATGTGCGCAAGACCATGCGCACGCACGCGTTACCATAGACTGCAATGTGTTGTTTTTGCGCATTCCGTGCGCAAGCGTGCGCATGCGTTGTTTTCACGAGACAGGGCGGACCAAAAAATGCAACATGTTGCGTCTGGCGTACCTGGCGCGAAAGACAAAAAGCGCATGCGTGCGAAAACGCTAACGTGCGCAAGACCATGCGCCCGCCATGTTAAACATAGGTGCGCAGTGCGCATGCGCACGGGTGCGCACGATGCGCTGCGCACAAAAACGCTAATGTGAAACCAGCCTAAGAAAACACCAAGGTGCAGAGAATCAGGGCAACGGTAAAAAGCCACCAGGGAGGAGGGGAGCCAGAGTGTGGGACGAGACTGCGTCGCTTGGACATTTCTCTTCGTTATATGTCCTTCACATTTCACTCAGTGATAAAATTCCCCCTTTGAGGAGTTTCCAATGTTTCATATCAGGCCCGGATTGTAATATACCCAACCGGGCATATTCCCGCTGGGCCGCGGGCTGCAGCGCCCAATCATCCGGCCGCTTGCCAGCTGATGCGGCCACTGGCCTGGCAGTTGTTCCTGCCGCCGGCCCTCTGCGGGCACGGCGGTTATAGCTTCCAACCCTCCCGGGATTTTTCTATCCCGCACTGCAGGGAGATGAGCCCCCCCACACTCCATCCACGCCCTAGCATGAGACCTCCCCCGCCACTCTTAGCGTCGCTTGCCTGCGCTCTTCTCTGTTCACAGGACCTGTGATGAGGTCACAGGAGGGGAGGAGTCAGGGGTCACATGATCAGGAGCCTTTGTCCAGACCCCTGATCATGTGACCCCCTGACTCCGCCCCCTCCTGTGACCTCATCACAGGTCCTGTACGCACAGCCCTGCCTCTTGGTGTCTGCAGGACTCTGCTGTGCTGTTGTCATAGTGCTGGATGAGGGAAGTATGTGTGGGGTCAGGAGGGGTTTACAGGATAGATGTAGCAGAGCCACGTGTGTGCGAGGTGTATGGAGCGGAGCCGTGTGTGTGCGAGGTGTACGGAGCGGAGCCGTGTGTGTATGAGGTGTACGGAGCGGAACCGTGTGTGTACGAGGTGTACGGAGAAGAGCCGTGTGTGCGCGAGGTGTACAGCGCGGAGCCGTGTGTCTACGAGGTGTACGGAGCGGAGCCATGTGTCTACGAGGTGTACGGAGCGGAGCCGCGCGTGTACGAGGTGTCTGCAGGACTCTGCTGTGCTGTTGTCATAGTGCTGGATGAGGGAAGTATGTGTGGGGTCAGGAGGGGTTTACAGGATAGATGTAGCAGAGCCACGTGTGTGCGAGGTGTACGGAGCGGAGCCGTGTGTGTACGAGGTGTACGGAGAAGAGCCGTGTGTGCACGAGGTGTACAGAGCGGAGCCGCGCGTGCACGAGGTGTACGGAGCGGAGCCGCGCGTGCACGAGGTGTACGGAGCGGAGCCGCGCGTGTACGAGGTGTACGGAGCGGAGCCGCGCGTGTACGAGGTGTACGGAGCGGAGCCGCGCGTGTACGAGGTGTACGGAGCGGAGCCGCGCGTGTACGAGGTGTACGGAGCGGAGCCGCGCGTGTACGAGGTGTACGGAGCGGAGCCGCGCGTGTACGAGGTGTACGGAGCGGAGCCGCGCGTGTACGAGGTGTACGGAGCCGCGCGTGTACGAGGTGTACGGAGCCGCGCGTGTACGAGGTGTACGGAGCGGAGCCGCGCGTGTACGAGGTGTACGGAGCGGAGCCGCGCGTGTACGAGGTGTACGGAGCGGAGCCGCGCGTGTACGAGGTGTACGGAGCGGAGCCGCGCGTGTACGAGGTGTACGGAGCGGAGCCGCGCGTGTACGAGGTGTACGGAGCGGAGCCGCGCGTGTACGAGGTGTACGGAGCGGAGCCGTGTGTACGAGGTGTACGGAGCGGAGCCGTGTGTACGAGGTGTACGGAGCGGAGCCGTGTGTACGAGGTGTACGGAGCGGAGCCGTGTGTACGAGGTGTACGGAGCGGAGCCGTGTGTGTAGGGGGTGTACGGAGCGGAGCCACACGTGTACGAGGTGTATGGAGCGGAGCCATGTGTGTACGGAGCGGAGCCGTGTGTGTAGGGGGTGTACGGAGCGGAGCCGTGTGTGTGTACGAGGTGTATGGAGCGGAGCCGTGTGTGTACGAGGTGTACAGAGAGGAGCCGTGTGTGTACGAGGTGTACAGAGAGGAGCCGTGTGTGTACGAGGTGTACGGAGAGGAGCCGTGTGTGTAGGGGGTGTACGGAGAGGAGCCGCGTGTGTACGAGGTGTATGGAGCAGAGCTGGATGTGTACGAGGTGTATGGAGCGAAGCCCTGTGTGTACGAGGTGTACAGAGAGGAGCCGCGTGTGTACGAGGTGTACGGAGAGGAGCCGTGTGTGTAGGGGGTGTACGGAGCGGAGCCGTGTGTGTACGAGGTGTACAGAGAGGAGCCGTGTGTGTACGAGGTGTACGGAGAGGAGCCGTGTGTGTAGGGGGTGTACGGAGAGGAGCCGTGTGTGTACGAGGTGTACGGAGAGGAGCCGTGTGTGTAGGGGGTGTACGGAGCGGAGTCGGATGTGTACGAGGTGTACGGAGCAGAGCCGCGTGTGTGTACGAGGTGTACAGAGCAGAGCCGCGTGTGTACGAGGTGTACGGAGAGGAGCCGCGTGTGTACCAGGTGTACGGAGAGGAGCCACGTGTGTACGAGGTGTACGGAGCGGAGCCGCGTGTGTACGAGGTGTACGGAGCGGAGCCGCGTGTGTACGAGGTGTACGGAGCGGAGCCGCGTGTGTACGAGGTGTACGGAGCGGAGCCGCGTGTGTACGAGGTGTACGGAGCGGAGCCGCGTGTGTACGAGGTGTACGGAGCGGAGCCGCGTGTGTACGAGGTGTACGGAGCGGAGCCGCGTGTGTACGAGGTGTACGGAGAGGAGCCGCGTGTGTACGAGGTGTACGGACCGGAGCCGCGTGTGTATGGAGTGGAGGCATATGTGTACGGGATGAACGGAGCGGAGCCAAGTGTGTACGGCGCATACAAAGCGGGCTTTTCCCACGGACATAGGAGTACACGGCGGAGCCCCGAGGAGCATTTTAAAACTCGCACATGACGTTCCACCTGAAGTGATGTGCTGGAAGCTGACCGGCAATGAGATAATTTCATGAGGAGATTGTGACGGAACTAGGAGTGCTTCAGATCCATCACCATGTCCTCCTCCGACAGCGCAGACAGCAGGATCGCCTTGGAATCGGGGATGCCGGCCATGTTAGCGGATCATGATATGTCCTGCATTGGGAGGCTCAGGTGGGCACTACAGTGGGAGCCGGGCTGCTATAGTATCTTTATAGAATATTTCTTTCTCTCTTTCTTTCTCTGTTCTGTCTTTCCCTCATTTCTTTCTCTCTGTTCTTTCTTTCTCTCTCTAATCTTTCTTTTTTCTTTCTTTCTCTCTGTTCTTTCTTTTCTTTACTTCTTTCTTTCTCTCTCTCTGTTCTTTCTCTGTCTCTCTCTGTTCTTTCTCCTCTTCCTTTCTCTCTCTGTTCTTTCTTCTTTCTCTCTCTGTTCTTTCTTTCTCTCACGCTCTGCTTTCTTTCTCTATCTCTATTTTCTTTTTTTTCTCTGTTTTCTCTCTTCCTTAGTGCCAGTCTGTGTGCCCATAATGCCAGCCACTGTGCCCTCAGTACCAGTCAGTGTGATCAGCAGTGCTAAATGGGTGCGATTGGGCGTGGACATGGGTGTGACTAGTTGTGAAATGGGTGTGACCGGGGCGTGGCCTAAAATTTGCAGCGGCGCGCTGCGTGCGCCGCAGTCTTTGTCCCTCTTTCCTTTCTTCAAGAGTTGGGAGGTATGATAGGGGCAGCTATGACCAGGGGGGCTGGTTGCCCAATGGATAGCAGTTATGCCAGGAATTTAGTCATCGTGCGTACAAAAGGGGACAGAGCTTTGGGAGGAGTACTGTACCTAAAGGCAATAAATAGGACTGAGCTGAAATACTGGGCACAGCTCTGACTACATGTTATATAGTCGTGTTAATCTCTCACTTCTTGTAACCTACAAGTGTACAAAAATATTGTATAGTCTACATGTGACTAGTCGGCCTGTGTAACTTCAAATGCCAGGGCTGAATTTTAGTCCCAGTCCAGCCCTGTTTCATATTAGCAACTGAATATTTTTTCAAACCAATCTTTGATCACAAATGCTGTTGGACCCTCTTTTGGTATTGTATACTCATTGTTACATTTTGTCATTTGCTACTCTCTATAGATGTAATTTTTTTGTGCATATTATATTTATATAAGTGCTCATATAATACCCCCACACAGTGCTCATATAATACCATATACAGTACTCATATAATACCACCATACAGTGCTCATATAATACCCCCTGCCCAGTGCTCATATAATACCACATACAGTGCTCATATAATACCCCCACACAGTGCTCATATAATACCCCCGCACAGTGCTCATATAATACCACATACAGTGCTTATATACCACATACAGTGCTCATTTACCACCATACAGTGCTCATATAATAACACATGCAGTGCTCATATAATACCCCCACACAGTGCTCATATAATACCACATACAGTGCTCATATAATACCCCCACACAGTGCTCATATAATACCACATACAGAGCTCATATAATACCACATACAGTGCTCATATAATACCCCACACAGTGCATATATAATACCATATACAGTGCTCATATAATATCACCATACAGTGCTCATATAATACCACATACAGTGCTCATATAATACCCCCGCACAGTGCTCATATAATACCACATACAGTGCTCATATAATACCCCCACACAGTGCTCATATAATACCACATACAGTGCTCATATAATAACCCCACACAGTGCTCATATAATACCACACACAGTGCTCATATAATACTACAATACACTGCTCATATAATACCCCCAGACAGTGCTCATATAATACCACATACAGTGCTCATATAATACCCCACACAGTGCTCATATAATACCCCCACACAGTGCTCATATAATACCCCTGCTTAGTGCTCATATAATACCACATACAGTGCTCATATAATACCCCCACACAGTGCTCATATAATACCACACACAGTGCTTGTTAGCGCGGGTGGTCTGGAGCGGGAAACTCCGAGAGTGGACTCTCTGGACCGTGGCACCGAGGGACCCCGGGCGAGCTGCCAGGTGGAACCGACCCCTATACAGGGACCGTTAGGAGCAGGCCCAGGGGTTTGAGTACCACGGTAGCCGGTACCGAGAGGGGCGGCTCAGGATGGACCGGAGTACGACTGAGACTGGAGTAGGACGGCAGGAGCACTGAAGGCAGGACTGGAGTAGGACGACAGGAACACTGAAGGCGGGACTGGAGTAGGACGGCAGGAACACTGAAGGCAGGACTGGAGTAGGACGGCAGGAACACAAGGCAGGACTGGAGTAGGACGACAGGAACACAGAAGGCAGGACTGGAGTAGGTAACCAGGAACACGGGTAGCAGGACTGAGAAGCTGCTGTGAGGAGCAGCCGAGACAGGAACTGCAGGAGCAGAGTGTGCACGATGGAGCGAGGCCAGAGTGTCAGGAAACACAACGATCAGGCGCCTCCCTCAGGGGGAAGCGGCCTGATATGGCCGTGTCTGGTCAGCCATTGGTCCAAAGGTGCTTCCGGGTCAGGGCACAGCCGGAGCATAAGAAGCAGGAAGGAGGCGCGGCCGCGGCCTATGGCGCATGCAGGGAAGGCATCGGTCGCGGGCCTGTCTAAGGTGACCGCCGCGGCCGTCGGGTGGAGAGAGGCTGCGGCGTGGGAGCGGAGGGCGACTGCGGCGTGGGAGCGGAGGCCGGGTGAGTATGGCGGAGCGGTGTAACAGTACCCCCTCCCCTAAGCCGTTCCCCCCCGGAGGTTAACAAGAAACCTCTTGAGGATACGGGGAGCATTAATATTCTCCCGAGGCTCCCAGGATCTCTCCTCATGACCAAAGCCCTTCCAATCAACGAGAAAGAAAGTCCTACCTCTAACCCTTTTCACAGCGAGGATGTCCTGCACTTCAAAAACGTCGTCGGCACCCACCGGCTGAGGACCAAGATCAAGAGAGGAATGGAAACGATTCAGCACCACAGGCTTCAGGAGAGAGACGTGAAAGGTGTTCGGGATTCGGAGCGAAGCAGGCAACCTCAATTTGTAGGCGACTTCGTTAATACGTCCCAGAATTTCAAACGGACCGATGTAGCGTGGACCCAACTTGTAGGAGGGCAGTTTTAATCGGACGAATTTGGAGGAGAGCCAGACCTTGTCGCCAACACGATACGGAGGAGAATCCAACCTCTTTTTGTCTGCATAATTCTTCATCTGATCAGCGGATCTCTTGAGTGATGTGTTAGTCTCAGCCCAAATCTTAGAAAATTCCGAGGACAAGGCATTGGCCGCGGGTACCTCAGAGGCAGGGGTTATCGGAAGAGGAACACCAGGATGTCTGCCAAAAACAATGAAAAACGGAGACTTGGCCGAAGACTCACCAGCATGGTTGTTATAAGCGAACTCTGCCCAGGGGAGTAAGTTGACCCAATCGTTCTGGTGGGCGTTAGCAAAGTGACGTAAGTATCCCGTAAGCGTCTGGTTGGTACGCTCTACTTGTCCGTTGGACTGTGGATGGTAGGCCGAGGAGAAGTCGAGGGAAACGTTCATGAGCTTAGTCGGTCTGACACAATGCGTCGAGGTAGTCCATGAAGCCTGAAGACTTGATGAATGAAGATTTCGGCCAGCTCTGGCGCTGAGGGAATACCGGGCAGAGGGATGAAGTGAGCCATCTTGGAAAAACGATCCACCACCACCAGAATGACTGAGCAGCCCGCAGAGCAGGGTAGGTCGGTGATGAAATCCATGGCGATGTTCTCCCAAGGAACCATAGGGACAGGCAACGGAAGCAACAAGGCGGACGGAGATCTCCGTGGCACCTTGTTTTTTGCACAGGATGGACAAGAAGCCACAAAGTCGAGTACATCTTGGCGAAGTGAGGGCCACCAGTAGTGATGTTTGATAAGGTCAAGGGTCTTCTTAGTTCCGGCATGGCCGGCCAGTTTGGAGGAGTGCCCCCATAGAACATAGTAACATAGTTAATAAGGTTGAAGGGAGACTTTAAGTCCATCTAGTTCAACCCATATCCTATCCTAACTTGCCCTAACATGTTGATCCAGAGGAAGGCAAAAAAAACCCATGTAGCAACAAGTAAGCTTCACATTGGGGAAAAAAATTCCTTCCTGACTCCACATACGGCAATCAGACTTGCTCCCTGGATCAACACAATATTAAGGAAACTAGTGTATATACCCTGTAATATTATACTTTTCAAGAAAGGCATCCAGTCCCTTCTTAAATTTTAGTAGGGAATCACTCATTACAACATCATATGGCAGAGAGTTCCATAGTCTCATTGCTCTTACAGTAAAGAATCCGCGTCTGTGAGTATGCTTAAACCTTCTTTCCTCCAGACGTAGAGGATGCCCCCTTGTCCCCGTCACAGGTCTAAGAGTAAAAAAATCATTAGAAAGCTCTTGGTATTGTCCCCGCATATATTTATACATTGTAATAAGATCACCCCTAAGCCTTCGATTCTCCAAACTAAATAACCCCAAATGTAATAACCTGTCTTGGTATTGCAGACCCCCTAGTTCCCTAATAACCTTGGTCGCTCTTCTCTGCACCCGCTCCAGTTCAGCTATGTCTTTCTTATACACCAGAGACCAGAACTGTACACAGTATTCTAAGTGTGGTCGCACTAGTGACTTATATAGAGGTAAAATTATGTTCTCCTCCTGAGCATCTATGCCTCTTTTAATGCATCCCATTATTTTATTTGCCTTTGCAGCAGCTGCCTGACACAGGCCGCTAAATGTGAGTTTGTCGTACACCCATACACCCAGGTCTTTTTCAGTGACTGTTTTGCCCAGTGTTTTACAATTAAGCACATAATTATACATCTTGTTCGTTCTACCCAAGTGCATGACCTTACATTTATCCCCATTAAAGCTCATTTGCCATTTATCAGCCCAAGCTTCTAGTTTACATAAATCCTCCTGTAATATAAAATTGTCCTCCTCTGTATTGATTACCCTGCAGAGTTTAGTGTCATCTGCAAATATTGAAATTCTACTCTCTATGCCCCCTACAAGGTCATTAATAAATATTTTAAAAAGAAGCGGGCCCAAAACTGACCCCTGTGGTACCCCACTGCTAACCGTGACCCAGTCTGAGTGTGCTCCATTAATAACCACCCTTTGTTTCCTATCCCTGAACCTTTTGCTTGAGATTCTCTGGCACAAGTGTCTTGCCAGGTGGAGGAGTAAGCCAGTTCACTGGAGCCACGGTGATGATCCTAGTGGGATCAATGATATGCGACGGTTCCTCCGTGGATTCGTATGGTTGGAAGACCCTGGACAGGGCGTCGGCTTTGGAATTCTTGTTGCCAGGACGGAATCGGAGCTCGAAATCAAATCGGGTAAAAAATAAAGACCATCTGGCCTGGCGAGGGTTTAGTCTCTGGGCAGACTGGAGATAGGCCAGATTCTTGTGGTCCGAGAAGATGACAAAAGGATGGACAGCTCCTTCCAGGAGGTGGCGCCATTCCTCCAAGGCCAACTTGATGGCCAAAAGTTCCCGGTCACCGATCGAGTAGTTACACTCGGATGGAGAAAAGTCCTTCGAGAAGAAGCCACAAGGGTGCAGGCGACCGGAGGCGGTTCTCTGGGACAGCACCGCCCCGGCACCAGTCGAGGAAGCGTCCACCTCGAGTACAAAAGGTCGATCGCTCTCAGGGCGATGGAGGACCGGAGCCGTGGAGAAAGCCCGTTTTAGGGTCAGAAAGGCCTCCTCTGCCTCAGGAGACCAATCCTTGGAAGTAGACCCTTTACGGGTGAGCACAGAAATGGGTCTTGTGATCGCGGAGAAGTGGGAGACAAATTGCCGGTAATAGTTGGCGAACCCAAGGAATCGTTGTATCGCCTTCAATCCGACGGGGCGAGGCCATTTGAGGATGGCATACAACTTCTCGGGATCCATCCTTAGACCAGCGTCGGAGATAATGTATCCCAGGAATGGCAGAGAGGTCTGTTCGAAGAGACATTTCTCGATCTTCGCATACAGACGGTTCTCCCGAAGGCGCTGAAGCACCAGGCAGACACTCTTTCTGTGGGACAAGAGGTCCGGCGAGAAGACGAGGATGTCGTCTAAGTACACGACCACACAGGAGTACAAGAGATCCCGGAAGAACTCATTGACGAACTCTTGAAAGACTGCAGGAGCATTGCAAAGACCGAAGGGCATGACCAGGTACTCGTAATGGCCATCTCGAGTGTTGAAAGCGGTCTTCCACTCGTCACCTGCATGAATATGGACCAGATTGTAGGCTCCTCTGAGGTCCAGCTTGGTAAAGACCCGAGCCCCTCTGAGACGGTCAAACAGTTCCGGAATGAGTGGAATAGGGTACCTGTTCTTGATGGTAATCTCATTCAAGCCCCTATAGTCAATGCATGGCCGTAGAGTTCCGTCCTTCTTTTTGACGAAGAAGAACCCGGCTCCCGCGGGCGAAGAGGATTTCCGTATAAAGCCTTTGGCGAGGTTCTCTCGGACGTACTCGGACATGGCGGTGGTCTCTGTGGGAGACAGAGGGTAGATTCTGCCCCTTGGGGGGGTTGAACCGGAAACAAGTTCAATTGGGCAGTCAAACGGCCGGTGTGGAGGGAGGACCTCCGCTTCCTTCTTATCAAAAACATCGGCGTAGGAGCTGTAAGCTGGAGGAAGACCCGGGAGGTCTGGAGGTGACCGTGGAGCGGCCGCCAGGCGGACAGGAGTCAGACAGCGAGCTTGGCACGGGTGCCCCCAATGGAGTATCTCCCCAGAAGACCAGTCGAGAACAGGCTGATGAGTCCTTAACCATGGAAGACCGAGTAGAATGGCGTGAGAGAGCTTAGGTAAAATGTAAAAGGCTATCTTCTCTCGATGTAAGGCTCCGATTTGCAACTCCACCTCTTCAGTGACCAAGGTGACGGTCACCTGTAGCGGTTTGCCATCCACGGTGGCAATCTGAATTGGGTTAGATAGAGTGACTACAGGAATTTGGTATTTGTCTACCTCTTCCGGCCGAATGAAGTTACCCGCTGAGCCCGAATCCACGTAGGCCACCTCGGAACCACGCCTCCCTCCTGAAACCAAAAGCACAGAAATCGTAAGGGGTTGAGAGGAATCATCATCACCTAGGAAGGCCTCTCTTACCTGACCTAGGTGGAGTCGTTTCCCTGTCTCTTAGGACAGGTGCGGATATAGTGTGACGAATGACCGCAATAGAGGCACAGACCTTGTGCCCGTCTCTCTCTCTGATGTAACTCGGCCAACCTGAGATTATCTATCTGCATGGGCTTACCCGAAGAGAGGGAAGAAGATCCGACTGAACGGGAGCTGGCAGACTGAGTGAAAGGAGAAACTGACCTGGAAGAGCGCCTGTCTCTCGCTGACTCCCGAGCGCGCTCCAGGAAGCGCAGGTCAATGCGGGTAGCCAGCGAGATAAGGTCCTCTAAGGTGGACGGGGTATCTCGACCTGCGAGTTCATCCTTTATTTTACTAGAAAGACCGCGCCAGAATGCCCCCACCAAAGCTGCGTTATTCCAGCCGAGCTCGGAGGAAATAGTACGAAAGTGAATAGCGTACTGTCCGACCGTGAGAGAGCCCTGGTGTAAGTTAAAGAGTGACTCAGTGAGAGAGGCTAACCGACCCGGCTCATCGAAAACCTTACGAAACGTATCCAGGAAAACCGGGAGACTCGAAACGACCGGGTCGTCACGTTCCCAGAGCGGGTTTACCCAAGACAGGGCCTCTCCCTCCAGATGGGACATGATGAAGGCCACTTTGGCCCGGTCCGAGGGATATTGCTGCGGCAGCCATTCAAAGTGGAGACTACACTGATTTAAGAACCCCCTACAGAGCTTGGGATCCCCGGTGAAACGAGGTGGCTTGGCGAGGCGGGGCGTCGGAGGAGCAGTAGACACAGGGGGAGGAGTCGGCACTGCAGTGGCAGCCTGGAGGGCCGACAAGCGACTATCAAAGGAGGCCATGTAGGACAAAATGTGGGTTTGAGTATCTTGCTGCTGACCCAGCTCCTGTTGGAGACTGGCCAGCTGAGTGGCATTTCCAGGATCGGCCACCTGTAAGGCCGACAAACGGGTGTCCATCGACTTCATGACTGACATAATGCGCCCCTGATTCTCCCGTAGGAATAGCAACTCTTTCTGGGTAGCAGCCGTAGTACCGGCGGAGTCCATGGCCTGATCGTACTGTTAGCGCAGGTGGTCTGGAGCGGGAAACTCCGAGAGTGGACCCTCTGGACCGTGGCACCGAGGGATCCCGGGCGAGCTGCCAGGTGGAACCGACCCCTATACAGGGACCGTTAGGAGCAGGCCCAGGGGTTCGAGTACCACGGTAGCCGGTACCGAGAGGGGCGGCTCAAGATGGACCGGAGTACGACTGAGACTGGAGTAGGACGGCAGGAGCACTGAAGGCAGGACTGGAGTAGGACGACAGGAACACTGAAGGCGGGACTGGAGTAGGACGGCAGGAACACTGAAGGCAGGACTGGAGTAGGACAGCAGGAACACAAGGCAGGACTGGAGTAGGACGACAGGAACACAGAAGGCAGGACTGGAGTAGGTAACCAGGAACACGGGTAGCAGGACTGAGAAGCTGCTGTGAGGAGCAGCCGAGACAGGAACTGCAGGAGCAGAGTGTGCACGATGGAGCGAGGCCAGAGTGTCAGGAAACACAACGATCAGGCGCCTCCCTCAGGGGGAAGCGGCCTGATATGGCCGTGTCTGGTCAGCCATTGGTCCAAAGGTGCTTCCGGGTCAGGGCACAGCCGGAGCATAAGAAGCAGGAAGGAGGCACGGCCGCGGTCTATGGCGCATGCGCATAGCATGCAGGGAAGGCATCGGTCGCGGGCCTGTCTCAGGTGACCGCCGCGGCCGTCGGGTGGAGAGAGGCTGCGGCGTGGGAGCGGAGGGCGACTGCGGCGTGGGAGCGGAGGCCGGGTGAGTATGGCGGAGCGGTGTAACAGTGCTCATATAATACTACAATACACTGCTCATATGATACCCCCAGACAGTGCTCATATAATACCACACACAGTGCTCATATAATACCACATACAGTGCTCATATAATACTAGAATACAGTGCTCATATAATACCCCACAGTGCTCATATAATACTACAATACAGTGCTCATATAATACCCCACAGTGCTCATATCATACCCCCACACAGTGCTCATATAATATCAGATACAGTGCTCATATAATACCACATACAGTGCTTATATAATACCCCCACACAGTGCTCATATAATACCACATACAGTGCTCATATAATACTACAATACACTGCTCATATATTACCCCCAGACAGTGCTCATATAATACCCCCACACAGTGCTCATATAATACTACAATACACTGCTCATATAATACCCCCAGACAGTGCTCATATAATACCCCCAGACAGTGCTCATATAATACCACATACAGTGCTCATATAATACCCCCACACAGTGCTCATATAATACTACATACAGTGCTCATATAATACCCACACACAGTGCTCATATAATACTACAATACACTGCTCATATAATACCCCCAGACAGTGCTCATACAATACCACATACAGTGCTAATGTAATACCCCCACCCTTGCTCATTTAATTCCCCCACACAGTGCTCATACAATACCACATACAGTGCTCATTTAATACCCCCACACAGTGCTCATATAATACCACATACAGTGCTCATATAATACCCCTGCACAGTGCTCATATAATACCACATACAGTGCTCATATAATACCCCCGCACAGTGCTCATACAATACCACATACAGTGCTCATTTAATAGCCCCACACAGTGCTCATTTAATACCCCCACACAGTGCTCATACAATACCACATACAGTGCTCATTTAATACCCCCACACAGTGCTAATATAATACCCCACACAGTGCTCATATACTACAATACAGTGCTCATATAATACCACATACAGTGCTCATATAATACCCCCGCACAGTGCTCATACAATACCACATACAGTGCTCATTTAATACCCCCACACAGTGCTCATATAATACCCCCACACAGTGCTCATATAATACCCCCACACAGTGCTCATATACTACAATACAGTGCTCATTTAATACCCCCACACAGTGCTCATATAATACCACATACAGTGCTCATTTAATACCCCCACACAGTGCTCATATAATACCACATATAGTGCTCATATAATAACCCCACACAGTGCTCATATAATACCACATACAGTGCTGATATAATACCCCCGCACAGTGCTCATATAATACTACAATACACTGCTCATATATTACCCCCAGACAGTGCTCATATAATACCCCCACACAGTGCTCATATAATACTACAATACACTGCTCATATAATACCCCCAGACAGTGCTCATATAATGCCCCCAGACAGTGCTCATATAATACCACATACAGTGCTCATATAATACCCCTGCACAGTGCTCATATAATACCACATACAGTGCTCATATAATACCCCCACACAGTGCTCATATAATACTACATACAGTGCTCATATAATACCCACACACAGTGCTCATATAATACTACAATACACTGCTCATATAATACCCCCAGACAGTGCTCATATAATACCTCCACACAGTGCTCATATAATACCACATACAGTGCTCATATAATACTACAATACAGTGCTCATATAATACCCCCACACAGTGCTCATATAATACCCCCACACATTGCTCATATAATACCACATACAGTGCTCATATGATACCCCCAGACAGTGCTCATATAATACCACATACAGTGCTCATATAATACCCCTGCACAGTGCTCATATAATACCACATACAGTGCTCATATAATACCCCCACACAGTGCTCATATAATACCACACACAGTGCTCATATAATACTACAATACACTGCTCATATAATACCCCCAGACAGTGCTCATATAATACCCCCAGACAGTGCTCATATAATACCCCCACACAGTGCTCATATAATACCACATACAGTGCTCATATAATACTACAATACAGTGCTCATATAATACCCCCACACAGTGCTCATATAATAGCTCATATAATAGCTCATATAACAGTGCTCATATAATACCCCCATACAGTGCTCATATAATACTACAATACAGTGCTCATATAATACCCCATACAGTGCTCATATAATACCACATACAGTGCTCATATAATACCCCCACACAGTGCTCATATACTACAATACAGTGCTCATATAATACCACATACAATGCTCATTTAATACCCCCACACAGTGCTCATATAATACCACATACAGTGCTCATATAATACCCCCGCACAGTGCTCATATGATACGACATACAGTGCTCATATAATACCCCCGCACAGTGCTCATACAATACCACATACAGTGCTAATGTAATACCCCCACCCTTGCTCATTTAATTCCCCCACACAGTGCTCATACAATACCACATACAGTGCTCATTTAATACCCCCACACAGTGCTCATATAATACCACATACAGTGCTCATATAATACCCCTGCACAGTGCTCATATAATACCACATACAGTGCTCATATAATACCCCCGCACAGTGCTCATACAATACCACATACAGTGCTCATTTAATAGCCCCACACAGTGCTCATTTAATACCCCCACACAGTGCTCATACAATACCACATACAGTGCTCATTTAATACCCCCACACAGTGCTAATATAATACCCCACACAGTGCTCATATACTACAATACAGTGCTCATATAATACCACATACAGTGCTCATATAATACCCCCGCACAGTGCTCATACAATACCACATACAGTGCTCATTTAATACCCCCACACAGTGCTCATATAATACCCCCACACAGTGCTCATATAATACCCCCACACAGTGCTCATATACTACAATACAGTGCTCATTTAATACCCCCACACAGTGCTCATATAATACCACATACAGTGCTCATTTAATACCCCCACACAGTGCTCATATAATACCACATATAGTGCTCATATAATAACCCCACACAGTGCTCATATAATACCACATACAGTGCTGATATAATACCCCCGCACAGTGCTCATATAATACTACAATACACTGCTCATATATTACCCCCAGACAGTGCTCATATAATACCCCC
This sequence comes from Dendrobates tinctorius, assembly GCF_039654945.1. Lineage (NCBI taxonomy): Eukaryota > Metazoa > Chordata > Amphibia > Anura > Dendrobatidae > Dendrobates > Dendrobates tinctorius. The sequence continues at coordinate 27,292,987 of NW_027361806.1, read as the reverse complement.
ACACAGTGCTCATATAATACTACAATACACTGCTCATATAATACCCCCAGACAGTGCTCATATAATGCCCCCAGACAGTGCTCATATAATACCACATACAGTGCTCATATAATACCCCTGCACAGTGCTCATATAATACCACATACAGTGCTCATATAATACCCCCACACAGTGCTCATATAATACTACATACAGTGCTCATATAATACCCACACACAGTGCTCATATAATACTACAATACACTGCTCATATAATACCCCCAGACAGTGCTCATATAATACCTCCACACAGTGCTCATATAATACCACATACAGTGCTCATATAATACTACAATACAGTGCTCATATAATACCCCCACACAGTGCTCATATAATACCCCCACACATTGCTCATATAATACCACATACAGTGCTCATATGATACCCCCAGACAGTGCTCATATAATACCACATACAGTGCTCATATAATACCCCTGCACAGTGCTCATATAATACCACATACAGTGCTCATATAATACCCCCACACAGTGCTCATATAATACCACACACAGTGCTCATATAATACTACAATACACTGCTCATATAATACCCCCAGACAGTGCTCATATAATACCCCCAGACAGTGCTCATATAATACCCCCACACAGTGCTCATATAATACCACATACAGTGCTCATATAATACTACAATACAGTGCTCATATAATACCCCCACACAGTGCTCATATAATAGCTCATATAATAGCTCATATAACAGTGCTCATATAATACCCCCATACAGTGCTCATATAATACTACAATACAGTGCTCATATAATACCCCATACAGTGCTCATATAATACCACATACAGTGCTCATATAATACCCCCACACAGTGCTCATATACTACAATACAGTGCTCATATAATACCACATACAATGCTCATTTAATACCCCCACACAGTGCTCATATAATACCACATACAGTGCTCATATAATACCCCCGCACAGTGCTCATATGATACGACATACAGTGCTCATATAATACCCCCGCACAGTGCTCATACAATACCACATACAGTGCTAATTTAATACTCCCACACAGTGCTCATTTAATACCCCCACACAGTGCTCATACAATACCACATACAGTGCTCATTTAATACCCCCACACAGTGCTCATATAATACCACATACAGTGCTCATATAATACCCCCGCACAGTGCTCATATAATACCACATACAGTGCTCATATAATACCCCCGCACAGTGCTCATACAATACCACATACAGTGCTCATTTAATAGCCCCACACAGTGCTCATTTAATACCCCCACACAGTGCTCATACAATACCACATACAGTGCTCATTTAATACCCCCCCACATACAGTGCTCATTTAATACCCCCACACAGTGCTAATATAATACCCCACACAGTGCTCATATACTACAATACAGTGCTCATATAATACCACATACAGTGCTCATTTAATACCCCCACACAATGCTCATATAATACCCCCGCACAGTGCTCATATAATACCACATACAGTGCTCATATAATACCCCCGCACAGTGCTCATACAATACCACATACAGTGCTCATTTAATAGCCCCGCACAGTGCTCATTTAATACCCCCACACAGTGCTCATATAATACCCCCACACAGTGCTCATATAATACCCCCACACAGTGCTCATATACTACAATACAGTGCTCATATAATACCACATACAGTGCTCATTTAATACCCCCGCACAGTGCTCATACAATACCACAAACAGTGCTCATATAATACCCCCGCACAGTGCTCATACAATACCACGTACAGTGCTCATATAATACCCCCGCACAGTGCTAATATAATACCCCACACAGTGCTCATATACTACAATACAGTGCTCATATAATACCCCCGCACAGTGCTCATATAATACCACATACAGTGCTCATATAATACCCCCGCACAGTGCTCATACAATACCACATACAGTGCTCATATAATACCCCCGCACAGTGCTCATACAATACCACGTACAGTGCTCATATAATACCCCCGCACAGTGCTAATATAATACCTCACACAGTGCTCATATACTACAATACAGTGCTCATATAATACCCCCGCACAGTGCTCATACAATACCACATACAGTGCTCATTTAATACCCCCCCACAGAGTGCTCATATAATACCACATACAGTGCTCAAATAATACCCCCACACAGTGCTCATACAATACCACATACAGTGCTCATATAATACTACAATACAGTGCTCATATAATACCCCCGCACAGTGCTCATACAATACCACATACAGTGCTCATATAATACCCCCGCACAGTGCTAATATAATACCACATACAGTGCTCATATAATACCCCCGCACAGTGCTCATATAATACCACATACAGTGCTCATATAATACCCCCACACAGTGCTCATACAATACCACATACAGTGCTCATATAATACCCCCGCACAGTGCTCATACAATACCACATACAGTGCTCATATAATACTACAATACAGTGCTCATATAATACCCCCGCACAGTGCTCATACAATACCACATACAGTGCTCATTTAATACCCCCACACAGTGCTCATATAATACCACATACAGTGCTCATATAATACCCCCGCACAGTGCTCATATAATACCACATACAGTGCTCATATAATACCCCCGCACAGTGCTCATATAATACCCCCACACAGTGCTCATATAATTCCGCCATACAGTCCTCAGTGAATCGCAGACTTATAGCCGTATGGATGGGCCTCTGTTGCTGTTGCCCCCAGGTCTTGATATTGGAAACTACTACACAGCCGGACCCACTATTATACTGGTGCATGGTAGGTGGGGGTCGGGTTGCAGATTTTGGGCTCCAGGAGCGGCATTACACCTCTGGTCACCATGTCGTCCTCTGACGCACACTACACACATGTGTTATGGGTCCCCAGTTGCCTGCAGGTGCGACTGATGGCGGCGCCTCTTTGCGGCCTCTGTCTGTGTAAACTCTCTTCACTTCCATTTGACAGATGCCGGAACATTTGACATCTCCTTAATCAAGTGACGCAGCCACAAAGGGTTAAATGAAGCTCTCCGCTCTCCGTACTTGTCTCCGGTGAGCATGTGGCGGTATACGGTGCAGAGCTGAACTTCACTCACCTGTATGTCTCCTGCCTCCTCCCAGGTGGTCTGCAGTCATTTCCCAGCATGGACTCCGCCGTCACTTGTCTCAGACGCACCGCGCAGGCGGCACAGATGGTTCTCGCGGGCATCCTGTGCGGCATCCCGCTGTTATTGAGTCTCACAGGGAGTCGGTGCAGCTGCTACTTACTGTGCAACGAAAACGAAAAGATTGAATGTTTGCAGCTGTATCCAGTTTATCCAACTTTGCAAATATAAACCTGGTGGTTTCCAAGGAAAAAGTCTTATAAACATGTATATACATTGTATACGTATACATAGTGTAAACAATGGTAAATCCCGCTCTGTCTGTGCAGGTATCATGTAACATGTTCTATTACTGAGGTCAATGAATATACAGTATACAGGGAGATCCCCCTAGTGGTGACTGCAGACAGGATCTTATCATGTATTTCTGTATACAGGGAGCTCCCTCTAGTGGTGGCTGCAGACAGGATCTTATCATGTATTTCTGTATACAGGGAGCTCCCCCTAGTAGTGGCTGCAGACAGGATCTTATCATGTATCTCTGTATACAGGGAACTCCCCCTAGTGGTGACTGCAGACAGGATCTTATCATGTATCTCTGTATACAGGGAGCTCCCACTAGTGGTGACTGCAGACAGGATCTTATCATGTATTTCTGTATACAGGGAGCTCCCCCTAGTAGTGGCTGCAGACAGGATCTTATCATGTATCTCTGTATACAGGGAACTCCCCCTAGTGGTGACTGCAGACAGGATCTTATCATGTATCTCTGTATACAGGGAACTCCCCCTACTGGTGACTGCAGACAGGATCTTATCAAGTATATCTGTATATAGGGAGATCCACCTAGTGGTGGCTGCAGACAGGATCTTATCATGTATTTCTGTATACAGGGAGCTCCCCCTAGTAGTGGCTGCAGACAGGATCTTATCATGTATCTCTGTATACAGGGAACTCCCCCTAGTGGTGACTGCAGACAGGATCTTATCATGTATCTCTGTATACAGGGAACTCCCCCTACTGGTGACTGCAGACAGGATCTTATCATATATCTCTGTATAAATGGAGCCCCCCCTAGTGGTGGCTGCAGACAGGATCTTATCATGTATTTCTGTATACAGGGAGCTCCCTCTAGTGGTGGCTGCAGACAGGATCTTATCATGTATCTCTGCATACAGGGAGCTCCCCCTAGTGGTGGCTGCAGACAGGATCTTATCATGTATCTCTGTATACAGGGAACTCCCCCTAGTGGTGACTGCAGACAGGATCTTATCATATATCTCTGTATAAATGGAGCCCCCCCTAGTGGTGGCTGCAGACAGGATCTTATCATGTATCTCTTTATACAGGGAGCTCCCCCTAGTGGTGGCTGCAGACAGGATCTTATCATGTATTTCTGTATACAGGGAGCTCCCTCTAGTGGTGGCTGCAGACAGGATCTTATCATGTACTGTATCTCTGTATACTGGGAGCTCCCCCTAGTGGTGACTGCAGACAGGATCTTATCATGTATCTCTGTATACAGGGAGCTCCCCCTAGTGGTGACTGCAGACAGGATCTTATCATGTATCTCTGTAGACAGGGAGCTCCCCCTAGTGGTGGCTGCAGACAGGATCTTATCATGTATCTCTGTATACAGGGAGCTCCCCCTAGTGGTGGCTGCAGACAGGATCTTATCATGTATCTCTGTATACAGGGAGCTCCCCCTAGTGGTGGCTGCAGACAGGATCTTATCATGTATCTCTGTAAACAGGGAGCTCCCCCTAGTGGTGGCTGCAGACAGGATCTTATCATGTGTCTCTGTATACAGGGAGCTCCCCCTAGTGGTGGCTGCAGACAGGATCTTATCATGTACTGTATCTCTGTATACAGGGAGCTCCCCCTAGTGGTGGCTGCAGACAGGATCTTATCATGTATCTCTGTATACAGGGAGCTCCCCCTAGTGGTGACTGCAGACAGGATCTTATCATGTATCTCTGTATACAGGGACCTCCCCCTAGTGGTGGCTGCAGGCAGGATCTTATCATGTATCGCTGTATACAGGGAGCACCCCCTAGTGGTGGCTGCAGACAGGATCTTATCATGTATCTCTGTATACAGGGAGCTCCCCCTAGTGGTGGCTGCAGACAGGATCTTATCTTATGTATCTCTGTATACAGGGAGCTCCCCCTAGTGGTGACTGCAGACAGGATCTTATTATGTATCTCTGTATACAGGGAGCTCCCCTAGTGGTGACTGCAGACAGAATCTTATCATGTATCTCTGTTTACGGGGAGCTCCTCCTAGTGGTGGCTGCAGACAGGATCTTATCATGTATCTCTGAATACAGGGAGCTCCCCCTAGTGGTGGCTGCAGACAGGATCTTATCATGCATCTCTGTGTACAGGGAGCTCCCCCTAGTGGTGGCTGCAGACAGGATCTTATCATGTATCTCTGTATACAGGGAGCTCCCCCTAGTGGTGGCTGCAGACAGGATCTTATCATGTATCTCTGTATACAGAGAGCTCCCCCTAGTGGTGACTGCAGATAGGATCTTATCATGTATCTCTGCATACAGGGAGCTCCCCCTAGTGGTGACTGCAGAGAGGATCTTATGTATCTTTGTATACAGGGAGCTCCCCCTAGTGGTGACTGCAGACAGGATCTTATCATGCATCTCTGTATACAGGGAGCTCCCCCTAGTGGTGGCTGCAGACAGGATCTTATCATGTATCTTTGTGTACAGGGAGCTCCCCCTAGTGGTTTTAAATAGATGTCATATTTGCAGTAGACAAACCATGATAAGTGGTAGCTGGAGATACCAAGCCAAGAAGCAGCAATTTTCTAAATTTGTTATGATTCTTCCACATTCCTCTTTCTATTCTTTCCTGACGATCTGTGGATTAGACGACACAAAAATACTCAGACGCCAATCTTGTCGTTTGACTGCCTCCCACCAGTATTCCTTTCTGAGGCTTTTTCTGGTGTTTATACGGATCTTTAAGAAAGAAGAACATTTCTTACTGTATTTTTATGCGGTGCTGATACCTTATTATTCATATCGTCAATACACTCTTCAATACGAGAGAATGCACAAGTCAGTCTTCATTAACTTTGCTTGCTCGGTACCTTTTATAAAACGCTACATAATTCCCAGCGAGTTCTCTTTATTTTGTTGTGCTGGAAAAAAGGTAAATTGCCATTTGACATAATTGCCTCTCACGATAAATATTCTTATGTTTGACATGTGAATTGAGTACAGGCTAATAAATAAATGGTGTTGTCAGGCTTTAGAAATGATAAAAACATCTATTATGTGTTCTGTACTGAAAGCGAATTTCAGATTTTCTAATTTACTGTAAGGTCATTGAAGATTAAAGGGCCTCTCAGAAAGGTTTGTATGGAATTCTTTACTACTTACTAGTGACTTAAAGTCAATGCATCATCTAGTAAAAAGATGATATTGTATTGATATAATGCTTGGCATTGAAAAGCTTTCAAGTGGGTTGTAGCTTTAGACTCTTGCAACTTCTGTTACTTGTCTTGCAGTACCACTCTTCACCACCACCAAAGGCCATTATTTCCATAGCATTCAATGCAACAGCGCCTCCAGCTGACAGCTCCATAGGGAAGCATATCTCCTATTAATATTGATTGGCTGTTGAGAAAAGGTTTGCAGCAAAGCTTAACTCCTTAATGACCACGATACGCCTTTTATTGGCAGCAGTTAAGGGTACTTATTCCTCAGCGCCGCTTTTTAACGGTGCTGAGACATAAGGGTACAGCGTCCCTCAGCTTTGGAAAACCTCCGGGGTCTCGGCTATCAGGGGTAGCTGAGACCCCGGAGAACATGATTTGAGTCATTTTTTACCGTCCTCAGTCTTGTGATCACCATTATTCACCAAATTCATTTCTCTCTCCTCTGATATGATCTAGCATACCAGAGGAGAGAGAAATGGGGTCCCCCAAGCCCCCCCGGTACCTCCGCCATCCCTGGGCCCTCCTGCTCCATCCTCCAGCCCGCCACATCTTCCTGGAAGTAAATGGGCACATGCACAGTGCGCCGTCCGAAAACTACCACCCAGTACCTCTCAATAAAAGGAGATTTTTCCTATTGGTTCATTTTAATGACTGTGATAAACCCTATCACAGTGATCAAAATAAAAAAAATAGTAAATTAAACCCCCCTTTGTCACCCCCTTAGTTAGGAAAAAGTAATCAAATCAAAAAATGTATTTTTTTTCCATTCTTTGCAGTTAGGGTTTGGGTTGGCCTAGGGTTAGGGTTGTGTTGGGGTTATGGTTCTGTTGGGGTGTTGCGGTTAGGGTTGTGTTGGAATTAGGGTTAGGGGTAGGGCTGTGTTAGCATTGGAGTTAGAATTGGGGGGTTTCCACTGTTTAGGTACATCAGGGGGTTTCCAAACGCAACATGGCGCCCTCGCCATTGATTCCAGCCAACCTTGCGGTCAAAAAGTCAAACGATGCTCCCTCCCTTCTGAGCCCTGCCATGCGCCGATACAGTGGCTTTCCCCCACATATGGGGTATCAGCGTACATTGGAGAAATTGCACAACAAAGTTTGTGGTCCATTTTCTCCTGATACAGTTATGAAAATAAAAAAGTTTGGGTCTAAAGTAATTTTTTTTGTGAAAAAAGTAAAATTTAAATTTTTTCCTTCCACATTGCTTTAGTTCTCGAGAAGCACCTGAAGGGTTAATAAACTTCTTGAATGTGGTTTTGAGCATCTTGAGGGGTGCAGTTTTTAGATTGGTGGCACTTTTGGGAATTTTCTGTTATATTGACCCCCCAAACTCACTTCAAATGTGAGGTGGTCCCTAAAAAAATGGTTTTGTAAATTTTGTTGTAAAAATGAGAAATCGCTGGTCAAGTTTTAACCCTTATAACGTCCTCACAAAAAAAAAATTATGTTTCCAAAATTGTGCTGATGTAAGGTAAACGTGGGAAATGTTATTTATTAACTATTTTGTGTGACATGACGCTCTTACTTAAGGGCACAAAAATGTAAAGTTTAAATATTTGCAAAATTATTGCAAAATTACCGTGTTTTTCTTAAATAAATGCAAGTCATACCGAAGAAATTTTACCACTAACATGAAGTGCAATATGTCACGAAAAACATTCTCAGAATTAGTGGAATCATTTGAAGCGTTCCAGAGCTATAACCTCATAAAGTGACAGTGGTCAAGATTTCGTTTGTGCCACAGTTTTATTGCATTTTTACAAGTGTATGTGTGTATCAAGCCCCGCATTATGATGTCATAATAGGTTGCAATGGTGACGGTTATGTCATAATGGGTATATGGGCACAGAACTATGGGAGGGAGGATATGTATGATGGGTATATGGGCACTGGACTATGGGAGGGAGGATATGTATGATGGATATATGGGCACTGGACTATGGGATGGAGGATATGTATGATGGGTATATGCGCACGGGACTATGGGATGGAGGATATGTATGATGGGTATATGGGCACGGGTCTATGGGATGGAGGATATGTATGATGGGTATATGGGCACGGGACTATGGGATGGAGGATATGTATGATGGGTATATGGGCATGGGACTATGGGATGGAGGATATGTATGATGGGTATATGGGCACTGGACTATGGGATGGAGGATATGTATGATGGGTATATGGGCACTGGACTATGGGATGGAGGATATGTATGATGGGTATATGGGCACTGGACTATGGGATGGAGGATATGTATGATGGGTATATGGGCACTGGACTATGGGATGGAGGATGTGTATGATGGGTATATGGGCACTGGACTATGGGATGGAGGATATGTATGATGGGTATATGGGCACTGGACTATGGGATGGAGGATATGTATGATGGGTATATGGGCACTGGACTATGGGATGGAGGATGTGTATGATGGGTATATGGGCATGGGACTATGGTATGGAGGATATGTATGATGGGTATATGGGCACGGGACTATGGGATGGAGGATATGTATGATGGGTATATGGGCACTGGACTATGGGATGGAGGATATGTATGATGGATATATGGGCACTGGACTATGGGATGGAGGATATGTATGATGGGTATATGGGCACGGGACTATGGGATGGAGGATATGTATGATGGGTATATTGGCACGGGACTATGGGATGGAGGATATGTATGATGGGTATATGGGCACGGGACTATGGTATGGAGGATATGTATGATGGGTATATGGGCACGGGACTATGGGATGGAGGATATGTATGATGGGTATATGGGCACTGGACTATGGGATGGAGGATATGTATGATGGGTATATGGGCACTGGACTATGGGATGGAGGATATGTATGATGGGTATATGGGCACTGGACTATGGGATGGAGGATATGTATGATGGGTATATGGGCACTGGACTATGGGATGGAGGATATGTATGATGGGTATATGGGCACTGGACTATGGGATGGAGGATATGTATGACGGGTATATGGGCACTGGACTATGGGATGGAGGATATGTATGATGGGTATATGGGCACTGGACTATGGGATGGAGGATGTGTATGATGGGTATATGGGCATGGGACTATGGGATGGAGGATGTGTATGATGGGTATATGGGCATGGGACTATGGGATGGAGGATATGTATGATGGATATATGGGCATGGGACTATGGGATGGAGGATATGTATGATGGGTATATGGGCATGGGACTATGGGATGGAGGATATGTATGATGGGTATATGGGCACGGGACTATGGGATGGAGGATATGTATGATGGGTATATGGGCACGGGACTATGGTATGGAGGATATGTATGATGGGTATATGGGCACTGGACTATGGGATGGAGGATATGTATGATGGGTATATGGGCACTGGACTATGGGATGGAGGATATGTATGATGGGTATATGGGCACTGGACTATGGGATGGAGGATATGTATGATGGGTATATGGGCACTGGACTATGGGATGGAGGATGTGTATGATGGGTATATGGGCACTGGACTATGGGATGGAGGATATGTATGATGGGTATATGGGCACTGGACTATGGGATGGAGGATGTGTATGATGGGTATATGGGCATGGGACTATGGTATGGAGGATATGTATGATGGGTATATGGGCACGGGACTATGGGATGGAGGATATGTATGATGGGTATATGGGCACTGGACTATGGGATGGAGGATATGTATGATGGATATATGGGCACTGGACTATGGGATGGAGGATATGTATGATGGGTATATGGGCACGGGACTATGGGATGGAGGATATGTATGATGGGTATATGGGCACGGGACTATGGGATGGAGGATATGTATGATGGGTATATGGGCACGGGACTATGGTATGGAGGATATGTATGATGGGTATATGGGCACGGGACTATGGGATGGAGGATATGTATGATGGGTATATGGGCACTGGACTATGGGATGGAGGATATGTATGATGGGTATATGGGCACTGGACTATGGGATGGAGGATATGTATGATGGGTATATGGGCACTGGACTATGGGATGGAGGATATGTATGATGGGTATATGGGCACTGGACTATGGGATGGAGGATATGTATGATGGGTATATGGGCACTGGACTATGGGATGGAGGATATGTATGATGGGTATATGGGCACTGGACTATGGGATGGAGGATATGTATGATGGGTATATGGGCACTGGACTATGGGATGGAGGATGTGTATGATGGGTATATGGGCATGGGACTATGGGATGGAGGATGTGTATGATGGGTATATGGGCATGGGACTATGGGATGGAGGATATGTATGATGGATATATGGGCATGGGACTATGGGATGGAGGATATGTATGATGGGTATATGGGCATGGGACTATGGGATGGAGGATATGTATGATGGGTATATGGGCACGGGACTATGGGATGGAGGATATGTATGATGGGTATATGGGCACGGGACTATGGTATGGAGGATATGTATGATGGGTATATGGGCACTGGACTATGGGATGGAGGATATGTATGATGGGTATATGGGCACTGGACTATGGGATGGAGGATATGTATGATGGGTATATGGGCACTGGACTATGGGATGGAGGATGTGTATGATGGGTATATGGGCATGGGACTATGGGATGGAGGATGTGTATGATGGGTATATGGGCATGGGACTATGGGATGGAGGATATGTATGATGGATATATGGGCATGGGACTATGGGATGGAGGATATGTATGATGGGTATATGGGCACGGGACTATGGGATGGAGGACATGTATGATGGGTATATGGGCACTGGACTATGGGATGGAGGATGTGTATGATGGGTATATGGGCATGGGACTATGGGATGGAGGATATGTATGATGGGTATATGAGCATGGGACTATGGGAGGGAGGATATGTATGATGGGTATATGGGCACGGGTCTATGGGATGGAGGGTATGCATGATGGGTATATGGGCACTGGACTATGGGATGGAGGATATGTATGATGGGTATATGGGCACTGGACTATGGGATGGAGGATGTGTGATGAGTATATGGGCACAGAACTATGGGAGGGAGGATATGTATGATGGGTATATGGGCACGGGTCTATGGGATGGAGGGTATGTATGATGGGTATATGGGCACTGGACTATGGGATGGAGGATATGTATGATGGGTATATGGGCACTGGACTATGGGATGGAGGATGTGATGGGTATATGGGCACGGGACTATGGGATGGAGGATATGTATGATGGGTATATGGGCACGGGACTATGGGATGGAGGATATGTATGATGGGTATATGGGCACTGGACTATGGGATGGAGGATATGCATGATGGGTATATGGGCACTGGACTATGGTATGGAGGATGTGTATGATGGGTATATGGGCATGGGACTATGGGATGGAGGATATGTATGATGGGTATATGGGCATGGGACTATGGGATGGAGGATATGTATGATGGGTATATGGGCATGGGACTATGGGATGGAGGATATGTATGATGGGTATATGGGCACTGGACTATGGGATGGAGGATATGTATGATGGGTATATGGGCACGGGACTATGGGATGAAGGATATGTATGATGGGTATATGGGCACGGGACTATGGGATGGAGGATATGTATGATGGGTATATGGGCACGGGACTATGGGATGGAGGATATGTATGATGGGTATGTGGGCATGGGACTATGGGATGGAGGATTTGTATGATGGGTATATGGGCACGGGACTATGGGATGAAGGATATGTATGATGGGTATATGGGCATGGGACTATGGGATGGAGGATATGTATGATGGGTATATGGGCACGGGTCTATGGGATGGAGGATATGTATGATGGGTATATGGGCACTGGACTATTGGATGAAGGATATGTATGATGGGTATATGGACACTGGACTATGGGATGAAGGATATGTATGATGGGTATATGGGCACTGGACTATGGGATGGAGGATGTGTGATGAGTATATGGGCACAGAACTATGGGAGGGAGGATATGTATGATGGGTATATGGGCACGGGTCTATGGGATGGAGGGTATGTATGATGGGTATATGGGCACTGGACTATGGGATGGAGGATATGTATGATGGGTATATGGGCACTGGACTATGGGATGGAGGATGTGATGGGTATATGGGCACGGGACTATGGGATGGAGGATATGTATGATGGGTATATGGGCACTGGACTATTGGATGAAGGATATATATGATGGGTATATGGGCACGGGACTATGGGATGAAGGATATGTATGATGGGTATATGGGCACTGGAGTATGGGATGGAGGATATGTATGATGGGTATATGGGCACGGGACTTTGGGATGGAGGATATGTATGATGGGTATATGGGCACTGGAGTATGGGATGGAGGATATGTATGATGGGTATATGGTCATGGGACTATGGGATGGAGGATATGTATGATGGGTATATGGGCACTGGACTATGGGATGGAGGATGTATGATGGGTATATGGGCACGGGTCTATGGGATGGAGGGTATGTATGATGGGTATATGGGCACTGGACTATGGGATGGAGGATATGTATGATGGGTATATGGGCACTGGACTATGGGATGGAGGATGTGATGGGTATATGGGCACGGGACTATGGGATGGAGGATATGTATGATGGGTATATGGGCACGGGTCTATGGGATGGAGGGTATGTATGATGGGTATATGGGCACTGGACTATGGGATGGAGGATATGTATGATGGGTATATGGGCACTGGACTATGGGATGGAGGATGTGATGGGTATATGGGCACGGGACTATGGGATGGAGGATATGTATGATGGGTATATGGGCACTGGACTATTGGATGAAGGATATATATGATGGGTATATGGGCACGGGACTATGGGATGAAGGATATGTATGATGGGTATATGGGCACGGGACTATGGGATGGAGGATATGTATGATGTGTATATGGGCACGGGACTTTGGGATGGAGGATATGTATGATGGGTATATGGGCACTGGAGTATGGGATGGAGGATATGTATGATGGGTATATGGTCATGGGACTATGGGATGGAGGATATGTATGATGGGTATATGGGCACTGGACTATGGGATGGAGGATGTATGATGGGTATATGGGCACGGGACTATGGGATGGAGGATATGTATGATGGAAAAGGTCTATAAACTTGTGGTCTGAAATCCTTGACATCTTAGCTGATTTCTGAGATACTGAGCATGCCGGGGGGTCAATACGATTCCTGGTGATAACTGAGAGGTTCCAACGCTGACCGGGAGATTGAGACTAAAGGGATTAGGCAGCTAGGAAGTCATGCAGTCTTGTGAGAGATCAGGAGATCAGTGGATCACAGCTGTGAGATGTCCAGTGATTGGGTGTAATACACACTGTGGTCATGTCCTCCAGAGTAGGAGCTGCCTTTTCCTGACTCTCCCCCCGCTAGCTAATAGAAGACCCTACAGTAGTGATCCATTTGCCCCGATTAGAACAGCCCATGGTCGCGAATGACTTCATTTTGCATAGCGGAAAGGATTTCATATTCCGATATTCCGCACTGATCCGGCTCCGTGCGCTTCATTCTCCACGCTATCTGATGACCACGTTAAGCACACGCACCGCGCTCTTATTTCACACTTCTCATATCTGATAGAAATTCAGGACAAGTCGTACAACAGCAATCTGAAGAGTAATTGAAGATTAATCCCCAATTCATCTTTGTTAGTTATCTGATCCTGATGGACTTAAGACAACATAATCTTCATAAGCTATTAGAAAAATGATAAAAAATTTAAAAGATTATTCCATTCACTATTTTTTGCTTTACAGTTTACAGAATAATAATGAGGACTGGAGCGACAGAAAAGATGAAAATGGCAACAGACTGTATAACCTTTGTAAAGGACTTTGTAAAGATGGTCTATCTATCTATCTATCTATCTATCTATCTATCTATCTATCTATCTATCTATCTATCTATCTACAGTATGTGTCTATCTATCCATTATCTATCCATTATCTATCTATTATCTATCTATTATCTATCTGTTATCTATCTATCTGTCTATCTACCTATCTACAGTATCTATCTACAGTATGTATGTATCTATCTATCTATCTATCTATCCATTATCTATCTGTTATCTATATATCTATCTATCTGAAAGCCTGATCAGCGCCTTCTTAGTGTGAATAGGTGCAATCATTGCATAATATAAAAAAAGGAAACAGAGCAGCACTCTATAAGGACCAAGATATATGAAAACACTGCAAATATTAATTCTAAGCTGTATTCTTATTCAATAAGAAGTGCTTCCAAAACAATTAAGGTTCTTAGCGCATGAATTGGCCAATTCATGTGAGCCCATCAACCATGGCAAGGTGACCTCCCTCTGATGGGTCCTATTTCTACTGTACATGCCACTCTCAGGCTATGAGCCTGCAGTTAAATGGACAAACCTGTCTCTCCTGGGTTATAACCTATAGCATGTAGAACCTTTGTAAAGATGGTGTATATTTATCTATCTGTCTAGAAACAAACTGAGCAGAGAGCAGCACCTGAACAATGGCAATAGTTGGGTCCAGGGCTTCACAGGTACATACCAGTCCTTATATGAGAAAAATCCAAGAAGCAGCACACATCATTCTAGTGCAAAAAAAGCTACTTTAATAGCCCATTTGTGCGCAACGTTTCGGCTGTGTGTGTGAGCCTTTCTCATGCAGTATACAAGTGCACATTCAGAATATTTAAAGTATGCAATGAGGTGAATACAATTTACATCAATTAGTATCAAACAGTACAATTTCATATCTGTTCTTTCATATTTATACATAAAGTGCAGAAGAATTTTATTTACAAAACTATAAAGTGAAATACAAAATACTATACTATACTATAGTGCGATCTCTATATATAAAACTGAATATATGTGTGTGTGTGTGTGTCACCAACCAATCATGAAGCATTTTTAATTTCACCAGAGCTGTTCAAAAGAAGCTGAGCAGTGATTGGTTGCTATGAGCAACAGTTTTCCTTGCAACCAATCACCTCTCATTTCACCAGAGCTGGTTAAAAGAAGCTGAGCTGTGATTGGTTGCTATGAGCAAGTTTTCCCACTTGACAACACCTCAGCAGACACTGACATGGTGGGAGAAATCTAGTGTAATATAAAAATTCATAAACAAGTCAATTGATTGTAATGGGAGCAGCTGTGAAGGATTATAATGCCACATGTCTCACCCCATCTATATACATTGTAGGGATTCGACTCTCTTAGGTGCAGCGGGAGACAATCATGAGACAGGTTCTTCCCAAAGTTCATGTGGTGTATTCACTTCATAAACCCACAAGGCAGCGTAACACTGAAAAGTAACCTTCCGCTCAGGCAAAGGAACACAAAACGTCCGTGGTTGGAGACTCGGACCGAGAGTCTCAGCACATGCTGGGAGGTGTAGTCCTCCCCATATACAACTTTCTGTAGTGTCCCACCTGGACACATGGAAGTCTGTCCACACTCTGACAGACTCTCTCACACTCTCTCACATGTGCCAAACACCTCAATTACATAGCCCTGTAACCACACCTACAGGTGATCACATGGCTATGACATCACTAAAGGTTGTATTGCACATAGACACACACAGGCTTCCCTGACACAGTGTAACAGAAAGATCAGCAGTACCTCTGCAGATTAATACACCCTGGAGCCTGCATCCCAAGGCCACCCACCTTGAGACCCATAATGGTCATTTAGGACCCTGCTCCTGTTATCACACTGAATGTGCCTGTACACCCGTCCTGGGACACCCACACAGCGCCCCCTAGCTGACATAGTGGTCACTATACCACATACCTCCCCCCTCTGTTCAAACTTGTGGGGTTGAACACATGACATCACCCAGGTATCTTGAGACCTGGCACCCATGTCACCTTGCCCTACAAGTCGAGAGGACCATCTCCGTCTGTTTCGGTAGTCATACTGCATCATAATAACGTTAGGCCTCCCCCGCCCCCAGCGGTCAGTATCTCGGCCTTGGGCTTTGGCCTTCCTGTCAAAGTCCGTCAGGGTGACCAGACACTCTTTAGTCTCCACCTGTCTGCCGTGCGCTCCGTCACCCGACCTTTCACTGGCCAGCTCTCACAGTTCGTACGGTCATGAGTCCCACGTCCAGTTGGGCTAACTGCCTGGTCTGAGTCTGACCCTCTGTCGCTATGTCCACCACCGGGTCTCGTGCCTA
Organism: Dendrobates tinctorius; assembly: GCF_039654945.1. Taxonomy (NCBI): domain Eukaryota; kingdom Metazoa; phylum Chordata; class Amphibia; order Anura; family Dendrobatidae; genus Dendrobates; species Dendrobates tinctorius. The sequence continues at coordinate 27,276,096 of NW_027361806.1, read as the reverse complement.
TGTCACTAAGATTAGAACGGCCACTTGCGGACTCTCGACGTTCTTGCCTTCGACTACCTGTCCTTTCATTCCTTGGAGGATCCCTTCGGGTCCTTACACCTTGGGTTGGAGGTGGACGCCACCTGACGTTCTCTATCTGCTCATTCATCTGCAGTCGATCCTGTCTTAGCTGCTCAATCTCCTTCAGGTACGCTACCCGATATTCCTGGAGCATGCGGAGCTTCCCAATGCTTTCCACCGAACCAACCACAATGACAGGAACCATGTCATCTTCAACAACGACTTGGATTTCACCAGCAGGTGGGATCCTCACTCTCTTCACACTGGATCGATTCACCATCTCCTGCATCACCTTTCCAAGTCTGCCAATGACTTTCCCCACCAGATTTCTGGGTACCGGAATTATGTCTTCCACAAAGCCCAGCCGACTTTGAGCTTCCCTTGCAAGCTCCAGAAGTCGAGCGGCTTTCCTATTACTCTCCACGAGCATCTGTTTCATGCAGAGACATTGTAGGTGCATCTCCTTCAGGACAGCCACCCTTCTCTCTGTGTCTTCCGTTTCTGCCAGTATCATCAACTGGTTTGTTTCTGGTGCCCAGCTCACACTATAGGCTTTTACTGCCCTTTTAAAGGTCTCATGCACACCTTCGCTGGCACACGCTTCTCGCACATCTTCGGGTACCTCCATCATGCACTTGAAGGTCATGGACTTGCTCTCATCCTGGACAGATGGCTCTGGGTTCCCCACGGACACTTCCCTCAAGGTATCTGCCAAGACCGGGTGAGTGTCTTGTGCAGCTCTTGGCTCACCATCTTCCTGAGATTTACAGTCCTCAGGACCCTTTTCCAAGATGGGCTTTGGCAGTTCTGCCTTGCTATCAGTCGGGCACGGCCGCTGTACATCTTCGCCCCTCCACTTCTCCTGCAGAAGACCTTTTACTACTCCACTGAGTTCTTGCAGAACTTTATCTCGCTCCTCTGCCAGGTAGCGACGCTCATCCTCTCTCCTGAGAATCTCCTGTTGATGCTTCTCTTGGGCCTCTCTGAGCACCTCCATATCTTCCAACAGGGTCTTGTTCATGGTTTTACAAGCTGACAGGTGACCTCTGAGCTCAGAGACTTCCTTCTCCAGCTCATCCACTCTGTGCTCAGCTGCTTGCCTTAGGACTCTTTCCCGTTCGACATGTTCTGTTACAGTCTCCTTTATCAGCTGTATCTCACGATCTTGTTCTCTTTTGTCCATCACGTGTCGCACCACTACCTCTTTAATTATATCGTTAAAGGGTACCACTGGGTCAGTCACCCCAGTCGAGTGAACCCTCCAGTTACCGTCCAGCACCAATGTGTCTAGTCCAGTCGTCTCATCCCCCAGCCCACCATCTGTCTTATCACGAGACGTCAGGTCCGTCAGTTGGGCAGATGTACTTCTTCCTCTGGTCAGTTCTACCTCTGACCTGTCCATGTCAGGAGCCGTCACTGTCTCAGTGTCCGCTGGCCCCACAGTCGAAGCATCTCCATCATCCGACCAAATGTCATCAAACAAAAGAAAGTCCCGGCCCCTCCCCCAGGCATAGACTAAGTCCTGTGGTATCCCTCTACCTTGGCACTCACCACCTTTGGTCCCCTCAAACACTACTCTGTCTACTGCGTAGTTCACCGTGACCCCGTGTTTACAGCGAACCCTGACGTTTTTCTCGGTCAGAGAGAAAACGAGAGGAGTTCCTGTCAGAGTCACCTGACTCTCTGATTCCAGCCGACCAAAGGCTCCTTCCCGATGCAGCATCACTGTACACATCTGTGGCCCATCATTACTCCCCGGAAAGGATATTCCACATTCTGAAAAAGACCTGCACATACACTGCGGTACTCCAGACATACCTACTGAGTCACCTAGTGCTGTCACTTCTTCACACTTGGCCCCTTTCTGGACCACTACCCCACTTTGGGTTGCCACTCCAATTTGGGTCACCGCCCCCTTTTGGGACTCCACCCCTTTTTGGGTTACCACTCCAATTTGGGTCACCGCCCCCTTTTGGGACTCCACCCCTTTTTGGGTTACCACTCCAATTTGGGTCGCCGCCCCCTTTTGTGACTCCACCCCTTTTTGGGTTACCACTCCAATTTGGGTCACCGCCCCCTTTTGGGACCCCACCCCTTTTTTGGTTACCACTCCCTTTTGGGTCACCGCCCCCTTTTGGGACTCCACCCCTTTTTGGGTTACCACTCCTTTTTGGGATTTCCCCATGTCCGTTCTGCAGAACTTCTTATGCCACAGTTCACACAGTACAGTTTGTCTTTTAACGATACCACACAAGTCTTTGTTGGCACCACCACAGCTCCTGCTGTCACTGATCACCGGCACCTACGGCTACTGTTCACACACACACACACAGCGGCTGGTGTCACTGCAGCTCCTGCTGCGCCATCTTCGTGGACCCGCCGATCCACCGGAAGCCGCTTGTCACCTTCGTAACCCCGCCGGGTTACTGGAAGCCGCTTGTCACCCTCAAAGATAAAAAAACCACAAAAGTGCGCCCATAGGGCCTTACCAGTGCAGGTATAATGGGTTATGAAGCAATAATACAGGGTACTCACCCTCAATAGTTGTGTAAAGCCACAACTACTGTATCTGCTTAGTCACATGCAATAAAGCTGCAGCAGGATGGTGTAGACAGACAGCGTCTGCTACCAATGCTCAAGGAGGAGAACCCAACAAGAAAACACCAGGTCCCTGTGCTGTGAGACCTTCGTGACCCCACTGAGCCACAGCAAGCACCTTCAGGTTTTGTAGAGGAAAAAGAAAAAAAAAGAAAAGAAAAAAAAACACATGCACAGTCTCTCACGTGTCCTGTTCGTGTGCCACTCAGGACGTACCGTCTCCACCTGAGAACGTCCAACACACAGGGCACACCGGGTGCTATTCAGGGAGCCGACCCTCCTCCCAGGGTCTCCCAACACACCGCCCTCACCAGATCCAGGGGCTCAGCGGGTGCTCTTCAGGACATCTGTCTCCGCCTGAGACTGCCCAACACTCACGCCTCACCAGGTCCAAGGTCATATCATGTGTTCCAGGGATCCGATTCCTCTCCCAGAACCTCCCAACACTGACCCTCCAGGACCTTGCTCACTGACCCCTCCAGGAACACAGTCTCTCACTGACCCTGGTCACTGCAACACAGACTCCTGTCTGTTACCTGTGTCGGCCACACAGGTTCTCGGATTCCTCTTCTCCTCAGAGGTATCCCACAAATATTAATACAGTCACTTTCTCTGACCTCGGTCAGTATTACTCACGGTTGTCAGACCGTCTGCTCTCCTGGCTCAGAATCGCCAGCACTGCCACCCGTGCTTCTGGGAATCGCTGCCCGCATTCTCCACCAATTGTTGTAGGGATTCGACTCACTTAGGTGCAGCGGGAGACAATCATGAGACAGGTTCTTCCCAAAGTTCATGTGGTGTATTCACTTCATAAACCCACAAGGCAGCGTAACACTGAAAAGTAACCTTCCGCTCAGGCAAAGGAACACAAAACGTCCGTGGTTGGAGACTCGGACCGAGAGTCTCAGCAGATACTGGGAGGTGTAGTCCTCCCCATATACAACTTTCTGTAGTGTCCCACCTGGACACATGGAAGTCTGTCCACACTCTGACAGACTCACCCTCACTCTCTCACATGTGCCAAACACCTCAATTACATAGCCCTGTAACCACACCCACAGGTGATCACATGGCTATGACATCACTAAAGGTTGTATTGCACATAGACACACACAGGCTTCCCTGACTCAGTGTAACAGAAAGATCAGCAGTACCTCTGCTGATCAATACACCCTGGAGGCCGCATCCCAAGGCCACCCACCTTGAGACCCATAATGGTCATTTAGGACCCTGCTCCTGTTACCACACTGAATGTGCCTGTACACCCGTCCTGGGACACCCACACAGCGCCCCCTAGCTGACATAGTGGTCACTACACCACAACATATAATTGCCTTAAATTGTCTGTCATCCACTTCTGTCTGGATGTCCCCAAATCCCACAATCCACCGCGCCGCACCAGAAGTACGCCGACCACCATTTTGGAACACCCAAGTGATGCCGCTTGGATCCAGGACGCAGCTACGATCCCGAACGCTGCTGTGATCCTGACCGCTGCTCGGATCCAGGCCGCCGCTGCAATCCCGAACGCCACTGCGATCCCGACTGCCGCTGGGACCTCAGCTGTAGCTCAAATCCAGGTTGCCACTGCGATCCCGAACGCCGCTGCAATCCCAACTGCTTCTGGGATCCCAGCTGCTGCTTGGATCTCAGCTGCCGCTCAGATCCAGACCGCCACTGCGATCACGAGGCTGTGAAAGGGGTGGTGTAATGAGGGGATATAACGAGAGGGGTGTAATGAGGGGATATAACGAGAGGGGTGTAATGAGAGGGTGTAATGAGGGGGGAGTAATGAGAGGGATGCCGCTGTCTGACCCCCGCCAGGACCCAACGCCTGACTACACGCGCCAGATCCCGCCGCTGCCTGCCCACACAGCTCTGTGCAGTCACAGTTGGCAGGAAAGACTGCGGCTTGAGGCCTATGCTGGAGATTGGGTGCAGCCACCCTCTGGTGGTGCCACACACCATCTCCAGCACAGGCCGCAAAACACCATCTTTCCTGCCGGTTGTGACTGCACGGAAGTGAGTGGGCCGCCGCCCCCATCGTGATGTTACTTCCCTCCCGATGCGATAGCATCAGGCACACATCTAGTCCCTAATAACACTGTTACCAGCGTCCTATGAGATCAATTGCGCATGTCAGGAAGAAACCACAATCCCATCTGTGCCATTCTCGGCGTCTAAAGAGATCAACTGCGCATTTCAGAAAGCAAATACAAAAGTTCACACGTGCACAATTGTGCTCCAATGATTGCAGCACCATCTTTATTATTAGATATCCTATTCACACATGTGCAATCGAGTCTTTTCATTGCAGACATGTATTTCTGCTATTAGAAGCACCCGGCGCCATCTTATATAAACACACATATTTTCCCCACTTAAACTGGGTTTCAACAGTGCAGTTAAAAAACTGACTTATAGTTTGTAGCATCTAGTGTGTTATAGAGGCCTGATCCATGGGCCACAAAAAAGTCTTCTGTTATTAACGTCATACAGTAAGGGACCTGACTTTAAAATTGTTTGGAGCATATCTTCTTTGTGATACAGGCGTCTTCCACACTCAAACAATTCTTTTTTTCTGTGACTAACACGATACAGCACGCCATATTTCACCTTTGAATTTACTGTAGCTGAAATTCAGTTGTTGGCAGATATGGTGCAGAGTTTAAAATCTAATTTTTGGTTGTTAATACTGTGATCCTGTGGCACCCCAGGAGTACGGTTGCCACAGTGGCCTTACCTCCCTCCTAGGGAGAGTGATTCCATGCCTGGAGGCAAGGAAGGGGTCTCTCTGTCAGGTAGTTCCAGCATATAACACAATTCTTGCTCCAGGCCAGCAGAGGGAGCTTTTAACCCAACTTCAGGGTAGCTGTTCTCTCTGGTCAGGAGGAGGGAGTTAGTAGTTAGAGCTCAAGCAGGGAAGCGAGAGGACATGTGAAAAAGGAGCTGGGGCCTGGGGATTGGAGCTATCAAGAAGCTCATCCCCAGACTTGAGCGCAAGGTACCAGACACCGGAGTCCGAGGCTGTGTGGGTGCTGAAGGCCCCACAGTAGAATCCGGAGGACAGGAGGTTGCAGATCCCCTGTTCCCAACTGAGACTCGACGACACAGCAGCACGTGTGAGCCAGAGACGCCAGTGAGGAGCGGTTCATGAAGGAGGCTACAGCTGCCTGTCATGCGAGTGGAGTTCTACATAAGTAACAGACAGAAAGAGGAACATGAGTGGAGTTCACAACTGCAAGTGCCTCAGAGAACAGCGCTAGAGAGGAGACCTCACAACCCACTTGTATAGAGATTCTCAAATTGCTTCCAAACTGATCGACTCCTGTACCAACTGTAAGGTGAGCCCTGGACTGTACCTACAAACCACAGTAAAAGGTAACAGAAACTACACTCTGTTGTTTCCTTTGAATTCTTTCTGCAACACCTTTTCAGCTCTGCTACAACTCTTGCGAAATACTACATCACCATCTTCCTCAACATCTTTCATCTGCCCGGAGACTAAGCTCTGCCTGTGGAGAGCTATTCCAACTCTGCTGCATCACACCATCAGTCCCAGAGGATCTGCTCTGCAGCGCTGGTCCCCTCTGATCAGATACCACAGGTGGCATCACGAACACTCATTACAAAAAACTCTTTCATCCCCTGTAAATATACCCCTTTTATTGGACGCCCAGGGCCACGGCCTGGGTCACTGCCACTGTGACACTGCCCCTTTAAGAAGCGGCCCGGTACAGAGTACCCCAGTGCCCTGGCGGGCGCTCCACTCCTACCACACTATCTGAGCAACATGACTGCGAAAAAGCGAGGCCGTAGTGGAAGGGGAATTAGGCTTGGTGTTCAAGGTGTACATGGGATAGGTGGTAATGTTTGTGAAAGCACTAGTGAAGCAACATCACGTCCTATGCAAAGACAACTTACAACTTATGTTACTGGACAGGCTACACCCCTACCTATCTTTGGCAGACGCACAGCAGTATGACTTGTCGATGATACCCAGAAAGAGCATGTACTCGAATGGATGGCAAGTGCAACTTCAAGTTGCCTCTCCTTCTCTTCCTCCACCTCAACATCACACCCAGTACAGTCCACAGAAGTGACACTCAAACTCCCGTTGCTTCCCCCCACGTTCCAACTATCCAACCGTACAACTGAATGTGCGAAACCACAGATGGGTGAGTCTGAAGAGCTGTTCACATCTTCTATGCCATGGTCATCAGAATTGTACTCAAAAGCTTTGCAGAGTCAAGAGGAGGCAATCTGCACTGATGCCCAAAATTTTTTTAGCTTGGATCCGGGGCAGGATGAAGTATGGTCCAAACAGCATCCTTACCCTCGTCAACAGATGTTAACCCCTGGGGGAAGGTAATCCTGATGAGACTATGCTGTCAGGGCAAGAAGAGGAGGAGGATGACTCCAAGGGCGAGGAATGTGAAAATACAGAGGATGATGATGATGTGTTAGATCCAAGTTGGAGTGAACATAGAGGCAGACAGCTGAGTAAGTCATCTAAGGAGGAAGACAAGGAGGTTACATTGTGCTGTCCATCGCAGACACATAGGGATACAGCCACGACGAGCGATGCATCCTCAGCTACAACTGTGCCTCTGACAAGCAGCGTCCGAGGGCCTGCAGCTTGCATGGGTGGCAAGGGTTGCTTAGCCTGGGCCTTTTTTGTCACTGCAAAGGATGAGCCAACTCACATAATGTGCCAACTTTGCAAAAAAAAAAAATTGAGGTAAAAAAGTGCAATAATTTGACTACTACATGTATGAACCTTCACATGTGCAATCAACATGCTTTATTGTGAGAATCCTACTGCGCAAAAATGCGGACCAGCAGATCTCAACAACTATCAGCCGCACCATCAATCGCATCTGCGGCTTCCTCCTCCTCCTCTGTTACCGTGCCAACTATTGAAACTCAGGTCTTTTACTGCAGAACCTAGGGTTCTTTACCCGCTCGAGCCACGCTGACTGAGAGGCCGCCTTCAGCTGTAATGGAAGCAGACATGCCTGCTGTTTTTGACAGATCTCAGAGAAAGAGCAAACCAAAGGTTCTCAATCCACTGGCACTGCAGCCAGCCCACAGTTCCACAGTTGTGGTCACGTAAAAGATTGTTTCCTCATACACATGACAAAGCTAAGAGGTTGAACTCCACCATCCCCAATCTGTTGGCCATGGAAAGGCAGCCTTTCCGCCTGGTGGATACTGACGGTTTCAGAAAGCTGATGGCAGTCACAGTCCTCCAGTTCCAATTGCTCAGTCTCCATTACTTTTCTAAGAATGCTGTGCCTGCGCTACACCAGCATGTCGCAGACAACATCACCCATTCCTTGACAAAATCTCTGCCAGGGTGCATTTCATCACAGACACTTGGACGAGTAAGCATGGCCTAGGGCGTTACATCTCGCTGACTCGGCACTGGGTGACTCTGGTGGCTGTGGGGACAGGCGCTGCTCCACAAGTCTTGGAATCCCCAAGACTTGCAGGACAAACCTCTACATTTAACACTTCCTCCACTGCTTCTGCCTTCCCTATCTCCTCTAGGGCCTCCACCTGTGCCCTCAACCTTGCTTTAACGAGACACACGTTCCAAAAGTGCTGAGTGAACCTCCACCACCTCCGTATTGTGCAGCCAGGGATTACTGCGATCAGGCAGTCTTAAAATTTAAATGCTTTGGAGATCGAAGTCATACAGCTGAAGAGTTGTGGACGGCTCTCCAGGCTAAATTTGATCAATAGCTGTCTCTGAAGCTGCATCCAGGAAGGCCGTGTCCGATAACGGTGCAAACCTGGTGGCGGCCCTACGATGAGGCAAGCTCACACACGTGCCTTTGCATGGCTCACGTCCTTAACCTGGTAGTACAGCGTTTTCTCAGGAACTATCCTGGCCTGGGTGAGCTGCTCCAGAAAGCATGTAAGCTGTGTGCTAATTTCCGCCATTCGCACCCCTCTGGTCTTCGACTTGCATCGATACAGAGGTCTTTGCCCATGCCAGTTAACAGGTTGATATGCGATGTGCCGACATGGTGGAATTCCACACTGCACATGTTGCAGCGACTATGGCAGCAGCAATGAGCCCTTACACAGTATGTCATGTCGAATAGCCTGGGGCAACGCAGTACGGACATGGCGCATATCACATTTACAGAGTGGGCAAATTTTGTGCTAAGCATCTCATGTGTTTTTCCTAAATTTCAAAAGCCATTACGCTATTCACACTTCATGAATTTCACATTGACATGCCTTAATGCATTGAGTGCAACCATTTCCTCATTTTGATTTGTAAGCTGTTGTTTTGGTATGCACTTGTTCAGACTAGTTCTTGATGTGGCATCAGTTTTCTGTTATTTGTATAGCCTGGGCCAACGCAGTACGGACGTGGCACATATCACGTTTACAGAGTGGGCACAGATTAAGGACCTCTGCACTCTTCTGCACAGTTTCGAAATGGCTACTAAGATGGTTAGCGCTGATGACGCTGTCATCATCATCACTATTCTGGTCATCTATATGCTGGACCACACTTTGAATAGCCTGCGGGAGGAGATGGTGGTCCCAGAAGAAGAGGAGGAAGCAGAGGAGGATGCGGAAGGGACAGTGGCGGATTAAGTGGACTATGGGCCCGGGGCTGTTCATAAAACCTGGGCCCCTGTACCCCCCTTCCCACCTGAGCGCTGCGGTCCCCGTGCGGGAATTGACAGACGTACGGGCCGCAGCACTTGGTTTGCTGCGGGTCCATACGGAAAACCCGCCACCATTCCACCACGTGTGGACATGGCCTAAAAAGACGTTGCACATAAGCTGTAGGCCTACGGCCAATACGCACAAAATCGCCCAACGTGATCCTGGCCATAGGGGATCTACTTTAATGTCCCCACTTTAATTTGAAGTCCCCTTACTTCATCCATTGCAGTCCCCTATCACCCACTCACTTCGGCTGAGTGCAGACGGAGTTTTGAGCCCTGCGGATTTTTCCGTGCAGAATGGAAGAAAACCGCAGGTCAAATGACCTGCATTTTTCCTGCGGATTTCTTCCATTTTTCACGCGGTTTTCATGCGTTTTTTGTGCGTTTTTCCATTGCGGTCTTCCCCCTGCGGATTTGGTAACAGGGGAGATAGAAAACCGCAGAAAAGAAGTAACATGCTGCGGATTTTGTACCGCAGGAAAACCGCGCGGAAAAATCCTCAGCGTCTGCACAGCGTTTTTTTTTTTTCATTCATTTTAAAGGTACTGTACATCACAATGCGGATATGCAACGTTTCTGCGCGGTAAAATCTGCTGCGGAAACGCTGCAAATCTGCATCGTGTGCACATGGCCTTCATCTGCAGTGCCGCTTCATCATTTGCAGCCCCTTATCCCCCCTTCCATTTCATCATGTGCAGTCCCCTTCCCCCCCAACTTCATGTGCAGCCCCACTCCCCCATCATCATGTGCAGTTAATTTTACCCCCACATCATGTGCAGTCCCCCTTACCCCTTAATTCATCATGTTCAGCCCCACTCACCGCCCTTCATCATGTGAAGCCCCCACTCATCCCCCCTTCATCCTGTGTAACCCCAGTCACCCCCTTCATCCTGTACAACCCCAGTCACCCCCCTTCATCCTGTACAACCCCAGTCACCCCCCTTCATCCTGTACAACCCCACTCAACCCCCTTCATCATATACAGCCCCCAGTCACCCCCCTTCATCATATACAGGCCCCAGTCACCCCCCTTCATCATATACAGCCCCCAGTCACCCCCCATCATCATATACAGCCCCCAGTCACCCCCCCTTCATCATATACAGCCCCCAGTCTCCCCCCGTCATCATATACAGCCCCCAGTCACCCCCCGTCATCATATACAGCCCCCAGTCACCCCCCCGTCATCATATACAGCCCCCAGTCACCCCCCTTCATCATATACAGGCCCCAGTCACCCCCCCGTCAAAATATACAGGCCCCAGTCACCCCCCCGTCATCATATACAGGCCCCAGTCACCCCCCCTTCATTGTGTACAGCCCCCACTCACCCCCCTTCATCATATACAGCCCCCAGTCACCCCCCCTTCATTATATACAGCCCCCAGTCACCCCCCCTTCATCATATACAGCCCCCAGTCACCCCCCCTTCATCATATACAGCCCCCAGTCACCCCCCCTTCATCATATACAGCCCCCAGTCACCCCCCTTCATCATATACAGCCCCCAGTCACCCCCCTTCATCATATACAGCCCCCAGTCACCCCCCATCATCATATACAGGCCCCAGTCACCCCCCCTTCATTGTGTACAGCCCCCACTCACCCCCCCATCATCATATACAGGCCCCAGTCACCCCCCCTTCATTGTGTACAGCCCCCACTCACCCCCCCATCATCATATACAGGCCCCAGTCACCCCCCCCTTCATTGTGTACAGCCCCCAGTCACCCCCCCATCATCATATACAGGCCCCAGTCACCCCCCCTTCATTGTGTACAGCCCCCACTCACCCCCTCCCCCATTTAATTCATTTTATAAATAAAAAAAAATAAAAAAAGTTCCCCATACTTACCTCACAGCCGGCTCGCTTCCCAGCAGCGCCTCTGCATTCAGCATCCGGGACATGTCGGCGCGTGCACGATGACGTCATCGCGCACGCCCGACATCTGACCCGGAAGTACAGCCGGGTGAGCCGGAGCTGAGCAGCCGTCAAGGTGACGGCTGTGCACAGCTCCCGGCCCCTCATAGAATGTGACGCGGGCGGCTGTCTGCTGCCGGCGGCGTCACAGCACAGGGCACGGCCGGCCCTGTACAGGTGCTGGGGGAGCGGTCCGGGGGGCATTTGCCTCTCTGCCACCCGGCCCAGCCCGCCCCTGCCCCTGCCCCTGGGCCCCCAAAAAACCTTGGGCCCGGGGCGACCGCCCCATCCGCCCCTATTAAGATCCGCCATTGGGAAGGGATAACATTGTCTCTAAGTTCAAGACTGTCGTCACACAGCCGGGTGCCAAGGGAGGGTGGATTACTGCGATCCATGGGGGCTGGTGATAACAGAAAAACTGTTATCAAACATGCAAGATCCGAGCAACAAATGGAGGAGGAAAAGGTGATGGGCGAGCAACTGTCAGATGAAGAGGATAATCCTCCCTTCTCTGTTGTTCGTGGTTGGCAGGAAGGGAAGGTGGAAGCAAGCCTCATTGTTATCCAGCCACCAACACAGCATGGGCTTTGACCTCATGGTAGAGCCCGACCAGGGGCGGACACTGACCGCTTGGGGCCCCTGTGCAAGAAATGTGTCTGGGCCCCCCTCCTTTTATGGCATCAAAGCTACGTGTGTGTGTGTGTGTATATATATATATATTGATATTATATAGTCACACACACACATATATGTATATATTACATAGTCTCCTTTATTATGCATATTGCTGCCCCTTACACAGTGCCCTCTCTTGTTAGGTACAGTACCGTCCCTTACATATTGGACTATATAGAGCCCTGTTTTTTATTACATACCGTCCGGTCTTTTTAGCTGTATAATGCAATGATGGCTGATGAAGCATGGGAAAGCGTCCTTTCTAATGGAGGAGCTAATGGACTGGTAGTTTGGTAACCGGCTCCTCGATCAGCAGTCATTTTATATCTAAAAAGAGATGGGACTATGTAATAAAAGAGGGCACTGTAAATAACCAAATTAACAAGAATACACTATGTAAGAGACAGCACTATACATAACAGCAGAGGAAGCTATATAATAAGGGACGGCACCATATATACAGTGGGGAAAAAAAGTATTTAGTCAGTCAGCAATAGTGCAAGTTCCACCACTTAAAAAGATGAGAGGCGTCTGTAATTTACATCATAGGTAGACCTCAACTATGGGAGACAAACTGAGAAAAAAAAATCCAGAAAATCACATTGTCTGTTTTTTTTTCATTTTATTTGCATATTATGGTGGAAAATAAGTATTTGGTCAGAAACAAAATTTCATCTCAATACTTTGTGATATATCCTTTGTTGGCAATGGATATATGGCAGTGGTGGAACTTGCACTATTGCTGACTAACTAAATACTTTTTTTCCCCACTGTAACTAGAGAGGATGGTACATAATAAGGGATGGTGTTACACATAATAGAGGAAACTATGTAACTAAGGATGGTGTTATACAGAATTAGTGAATACACTATATACTAAGGAACTGTGTTAGACATAATAGGCGATAATAATGTCTTCCTTCACCTCCCCCTGTTCCTAAGACCATTATAAGTCCCCCTTCCTCCCATCCCAATCCCCCACACCCCTCATTGTCCTCCTCCCCTCGCATCCCATTATTGTCCTCTCCCCCACCCCATCATTGCCCTCTTCACCACCTCCATCATTTTCTTCTCCCCCACCACTATCTTTGCTCTCTCCCCCACCACTTCCATCATTGCCTTCTCCATCACCCCATCGCTGCCTTCTCCCCATCACTCCCATCATTGCCTGCTCCATCACCCCATCACTCCCATCATTGCCTTCTCCCCATCACTCCCATCATTGCCGGCTCCATAACCCCCATCCTTGCCTGCTCCATCACCCCATCTCTCCCATCATTGCCTGCTCCATCACCCCATCACTCCCATCATTGCCTTCTCCATCACCCCATCGCTGCCTTCTCCCCATCACTCCTATCATTGCCTGCTCCATCACCCCCATCCTTGCCTGCTCCATCACCCCATCATTCCCATCATTGCCTGCTCCATCACCCCATCACTCCCATCATTGCCTTCTCCATCACCCCATTGCTGCCTTCTCCCCATTACTCCCATCATTGCCTGCTCCATCACCCCATCACTCCCATCATTGCCTTCTCCATCACCCCATTGCTGCCTTCTCCCCATTACTCCCATCATTGCCTGCTCCATCACCCCATCATTGCCTTCTCCCCATCACTCCCATCATTGCCGGCTCCATCACCCCCATCCTTGCCTGCTCCATCACCCCATCACTCTCATCATTGCCTGCTCCATCACCCCATCACTCCCATCATTGCCTTCTTCCCATCACTCCCATCATTGCCGGCTCCATCACCCCCATCCTTGCCTGCTCCATCACCCCATCACTCCCATCATTGCCTGCTCCATCACCCCATCATTGCCTTCTCCCCATCACTCCCATCATTGCCTGCTTCATCACCCCATCACTCCCATCATTGCCTGCTCCATCACTCCATCACTCCCATCATTGTCTTCTCCATCACTGCCTTCTCCCCATGAGGGCGCTACATTGTATTCTATGGTGGCCTTGGGACTGTGTCATACCTTATGAGGGGGTTGCATTATATTTTGTGGGGTGTCGCATTATACCCTATGAGGTGGGCTGCATTATATTTTATGAGGGAGGCTACATTATATTCTATGAGGGGGCTACCCCTCTATGATTCTACCCCAACCTCTGCTACATAATTAAGACGTGTACTACCTTATATTATACCCTGAAATTACCGTGTTTTACCACACAATTGGTGTCTTGTATTTATTTCTATGTAGCTACATAGTGGGCCCCAAGAATGATTTTCTCTGGTGGGCCCAAGGTGCTCCAGTCCGACGCTGGCTGTAGAATTCCAACCTCCGGCACGTCAATTCATTAACGCCAAAACATTAGCAGCAGCAGCAGTGGTGGAAGTGGAAAAAGCAATTTCTGTGAGTCCTTTGACAACTCATGCATCAGAACAAAACCAAGTCCAAGTCTTACACGTGGTGAATGAATGGAGAGGATGGTGCAGGAGTATCTAGAACTGAATATCAATACCATCAGGGAGGGTTTGGACCCTTTCATATTTTGGTCTTCCAAAATGGATGAGTGGCCTGAGCTTGCCTCACACGCCTTGGAGGTTTTCCCATGCTCAGCAGCCAGCGTTCTCTCTGAACGTGTCTTCAGCGCTGCTGGTGGTGTCCTGACAGATAAGCCCAGCCGGCTGTCCCCTGACAGTGTAGACTGCCTAACTTTCATCAAGATGAACAAGTCATGGATTATCCAATGACTTCTACACCCCAATCGCAGATTTATAACATGGGGCGGACGCGCAGGCCCAGGAGGGAACGGCACCCGGTACCACTGACACCTAATGGGTAAATTACCATGTATTATGCAGATTGAGGGTCATTGGTATGTTGGGCTAATTGGGTTGTGTTAGGTACACGGCGTCCACTTTTGGCATCTATTATGTGATCAACAGCCGCTGTGCAGCATTGCATAATAGCATGTTATAAATCTGACCACAGGGTATTGTAGGTGACGGATGGCTCGTGTCTTCCTGTTACCCTGGATAGCTGCATAAGTAACCGGCACCTTCCCTGTCTGATTATTACAACTGTGGGAACTGTTTTTCCCTGGACCTTAGCGTCCTTTGAGTGGTATGAGCAATGAGTGTTTTGTACTTCCCTATTTTCTCAGTATTTGGCAATATGATTCTAATCTTGTTCTAATAAAAATTGTATTTTTTATATAAATGAAACTATTGCCTTTTGATCATCATTGATGTTGTAATAGAGGTGGGAAGCAACTTTTCATCCTTATTTCCAAACAACTAAGTGGATAGAACTGCTGCAATCAGGGTCTGTTCTTGCTCATGCTCCCATTGCAGCAGTTAGGGCCCCATTACATGTATCAATGTCCCAGCGATCCCACCAACGATCTGACGTGGATGGGATCGCTGGGACATAGGTGATCGCTGGTGAGCTGTCACATAGACAGCCCCTCCAGCAATCAGGACCAGCGAGCAAGCTGGTTTCCATGGTAAACAGACGGTATCTAAGAGCCGCGCAGCTCTTAGATACCCGCTGTTTACCTTTGAAACCAGGGTCCAGCGTCGCTGATCGCTGGTCTCTCGCTGCCACACGCAGCAATGCAGGCTGGCCAGCGGGAGACCAACGATCAAAAAATGGCCCAGGACGATGGAGCGCGATCAGCGATACCCGGCAGGGGGGCGGTCGCTGATGCGTGTCACACACAGCGATATCGCTGGCAAGATCGCTGTGGCGACACAAAATCAGCGATCTCGCTGTGTGTGACAGGCATTAAGTCTCGGGTGCTGGTCCTATAACACATCCATCACCTGTGCTGTATGGAGCGGACTTGGCTCCGGAGTTTGCTTCATATATGTAGCACTCACATTTACCATGCAGGTACAGCGGATGCTACCAACTTTAGGCATTTTTTACACCACATCCGTCCGACTTCCCCAATTTGTTGAAGACTGCCTGGAAATTGGTTAGGACAGGGAGAGGCCAAGCACGACCAAAAAACTGATCATCATTTATGCCACAAAAGAGGAGTAAATTACTCCAGAGCTGAACGCCAGTGCACGGAGTAGAAGGATGCAACAAATTCACTAAGAGCCACATTCTCCTTAATAAATGTAGAACACATCACTGCTGCACTCCCTTCATTCTAAATGCAAAATGCCAAGCTTCACGAATCCGGGTCAATGTGAAGGGTGAGCAAACTCCAGTCCTGGGTGGCATCACGAGACGCCGGATGAGGGCTCCTTGTGTTCTTTGTATGCCGAAGCCTCGGTCCAAATGATTATTGATGTTTCATGCCCAATTAGTCCTAATATTGGATAGATCTATCTCTTCATTGCAGAAAACGTCAAGTTTCTTTATGAATGCCAAGTCGGCGTGCGTGTGCCAATTTACCCCATGTAGCTTATCTTGAGCAATATCTGTTTTTTTTCTGGCCACAAACTATCTGCTCATTGGCACTAATTTGCTTCTGTTTGCATTTAGTGACACATTTGTATGCCGTTCCCGGCACGGCTCACGCGCAGCCATACACATAAGTAGCAGTTTTAATTCACCAAAGCCCTAAACAGAAGCCGTTCACTGTCAAAGGCAAATTTTTATATAATGAAGGAAATAAATTATATACTGCGGCTTATTTTATGTCTGTATTATCATTGATATGGAGGTGAATGCAGCTGCAAGCAGCACACCAGGACTGATCCCCTTCATTACAATGTGATTGTGTGATTGGAGCAGAAGAGACATTGTATCACTTCAGCCTGACACCAGAAACACTGCGAGAGATGAGCACACAGTCACATAAGGAGCAGTCCCCCACAACATAAAGGGACTATAAGGAACTTTTTATCATGCTTTTTGTAACTTTTTTCCCCCTATTTAACCCTTTCTTATTTGTCTGCTTTTAAGGACCAGATGATATACAGCAGAAGCCACCAATATGATCAATGTGTGAGGTTTCCGAGATTATTTATGGGACGGATATGTCAGCAGATTTATTCTGCCAGAACCATCACATCATGAATCGGACGCCGGTTGTGTTATCACAGCCCTCTATGTTTTACTGTGAAACATTGAAAAATGTGAAAAAGCTGATGGGGCACTATGGTGGGGTAATATGGGGCAGAATCACTGAGAATTATGCCATAAGCACCTCAGTGACTCGGAAGGGGCAGCATGGTGGCTCAGTGGTTAGTACTGCACGGTGGTTCAGTGGTTAGAACTGTTGCTTTGCAGCACTGGGGTCGTGGGTTCAAACCCCACCAAGGACAAGGTCTGCACCTTCTGTGAGTTTCCTCTACTACATGTACTATACTGCACTCTACCTCTATTACTTATACGGTACAGCTCTCTACTTGTATTGTCTGCTCTCTGCTGCTTTCTACCAGTACTATACTGCACTCTACCTCTATTACATATACCATACAGCTCTCTACTTGTATTGTCTGCTCTCTGCTGCTTTCTACCAGTACTATACTGCACTCTACCTCTATTACATATACCATACAGCTCTCTACTTGTATTGTCTGCTCTGTGCTGCTTTCTACCAGTACTATACTGCACTCTACCTCTATTACATATACCGTACAGCTCTCTACTTGTATTGTCTGCTCTGTGCTGCTTTCTACCAGTACTATACTGCACTCTACCTCTATTACATATACCATACAGCTCTCTACTTGTATTGCCTGCACTGTGCTGCTTTCTACCAGTACTATACTGCACCCTACCTCTATTACATATACCGTACAGCTCTCTACTTGTATTGTCTGCTCTCTGCTGCTTTCTACCAGACCAGTACTATATGTACTATACTGCACCAGTACTATATGTACTATACTGCACTCTACCTCTATTACATATACCGTACAGCTCTCTACTTGTATTGTCTGCTCTGTGCTGCTTTCTACCAGTACTATACTGCACTCTACCTCTATTACATATACCATACAGCTCTCTACTTGTATTGCCTGCACTGTGCTGCTTTCTACCAGTACTATACTGCACCCTACCTCTATTACATATACCGTACAGCTCTCTACTTGTATTGTCTGCTCTCTGCTGCTTTCTACCAGACCAGTACTATATGTACTATACTGCACTCTACCTCTATTACATATACCGTACAGCTCTCTACTTGTGTTGTCTGCTCTGTGCTGCTTTCTACCTGTACTAGATGTACCGTACTGTTCTTTACTTGTTCCAGGATCAGCTGCTGCATATGGCGTCTAAATATTGCTTTATTCTATATTATATGCACTGTTTTCTGAAGACGCTTATTCTATTGTCTGGCTTTTAAATTCAATAACTTTGGGCTTTTCTATGTAATTCAGGAACTTGAAGTGGATGACATAAAGATGTGTATTATATTATTAGATCTTTTTTTTAATATTTTTTTTATGGGGAAAATCTTCTCTAAGACCTTGGAATTGGTCTTTGCTTTGGCTGAATTTTCAATGGCACATAATTCATGTTAAAGTAGCAGGGCTTCATGCCGGCCCGGCGCGTCCAAATCCATCTTGAAACATTTTCAAATGCCAAAAAGCTGCATTTCCAAGATGCTTTGAGATTTGGTGCTTTAGCTGTGACTTGGCGGCGGCGGTGGGCTCAGCAGCTGGATTGTTGGGCTGCTAATTAAACAACAAATAACATAATAAGTGAGGATCCCGCCAACAAACTCCTGATTTCCTCCCGATGTCTCTTAGAGATGCTGGCTGGGGCTGTCCATCGCCTCTTATCTCATTGTGTACCGCCAGCTGCCCGAGCAGAACTGCCAAGGACGGGGAGATCGGATCAGCAGTTAGAAGTTAGCAGGCAGGTAGGAAAAGTGCATGAGCCATGAAACAAAGGCGACTTTACGAGAACGATGCAACTCACGCCTGCCCTGCCAACAGCTGCTCAGACTTAAGCAGAGCTCTCATTTTTGAGACCGCAGGGGTCTAAGTGCGGAGCAAAATCAATTGGGGTTGTTTACAGGATCGGGGCGCGAACAAAACGCGCAACGTCATTGTACTTTATGGCTTCACAATGAACTACATGGATGGAAGAGTTTTCACAAACGGGGATTTATTGCTGGTGGATTCCTGATCATCTCTTCCTTACTAATAGTTCTTGAAAGTTAAGAAAAACAAAGCAGGTCCGAGTATGATTAATCTCAGGTCTGGCTGCGGTGCAGCTTCTGGGCCACAATCAGAGATAGACATTGGTGTTACAGAAGCACGTTCACTACTGTGTGCATCTGCATGTGGTGTGAGCGAGTCCATTTACTCGCCTCCGCCGCTTTCTCCGGTGCCCAGCGCCATTCTTCTCTGCTTCTGAGTGTCGTCAGCACAATTCTGACCAGCCAGCCCGCTCTATGCGCTATCCATGAGCCGGAAGTGGATTTTACAATGAGACCTATGATGGAGCCTTGTTCAGCCGCTACATAGGCTTTCATTGTAAAATCGAGTACCGGATTACGCACAGCGCAGCATTACGCAGCCAGTCTGCAGAGCGCAGCATGATGCAGCCAGTCCGCACAGCGCAGCATTACGCAGCCAGTCCGCAGAGCGCAGCATGAGGCAGCCAGTCCGCAGAGCGCAGCATGAGGCAGCCAGTCCGCAGAGCGCAGCATGAGGCAGCCAGTCCGCAGAGCGCAGCATGAGGCAGCCAGTCCGCAGAGCGCAGCATGAGGCAGCCAGTCCGCAGAGCGCAGCATGACGCAGCCAGTCCGCAGAGCGCAGCATGACGCAGCCAGTCTACAAGTATTCAGAGCGGTGATGTCACAGAGAAGCAGAGGAGAGCGGAGGGAGGAGAGTATAGTAACGCACTCACACTATATTACATGAATGTACTCACATTTTCTGAATATAACCGTTCGTGAGCGTGCTTCTTTACTTAATAAATGGGTTGCCAATAAGAACCTTCCCATTAGTTGAGCACGCTACTAATTTATGAGCAATATGTGTGTGTAGATATTGACTAAGGCATCTATAGGTGCTCGGCCCAAAACTTGAGCTTTTTATCTCAGTACTAGCCACTTCTCTTCTTGGAAGATTTCCATTATGTAACTGTAATATGCAGCTGCTAGGATGCAGTAACACAAATGCTGCAGAGCAGGGTTAACTATATTTAATTAATCAACATTAGGGAACTCCGCATAGATAGCAG
Organism: Dendrobates tinctorius; assembly: GCF_039654945.1. Classification (NCBI taxonomy): domain Eukaryota; kingdom Metazoa; phylum Chordata; class Amphibia; order Anura; family Dendrobatidae; genus Dendrobates; species Dendrobates tinctorius. The sequence continues at coordinate 27,256,029 of NW_027361806.1, read as the reverse complement.
GGAAAAGTGTAGCAGTCACTGGTTAACAGTTCACTAATTGTGGGTCCGCAGTCCGTCACTCGGTGAAGGTTCTTTGGGTAGCAGGATGCTGGCGGCGGTCGGTGTGGTGTCTGCTGGCGTCCTCACCCAGCACACAGTCCTAGTTCTGGTGGCAGCGGGCAGTCTCCAGTTTTGCCCACTGAGCCCCTAGTCTATATATCCCCTGAGCAAGAGAATAAAGCTCGCCACAGGATTCCTCTCGGCGCGTGCTTCTTTGAGCAGCCGCCGTCACCTGAAGGTCTGTGCTACATGCGCCTCTCTGGATGTCAGACGACACCTGAACGTCCATACTGCAAAGCTCCGTCGGTCGCACGCTCCCCTGTGCACCCGCCGGTATAGGTGAGTCCCTCACTATGCCGCCCTTTCCCTTCATGCCACGGCCTGTTGCTCCCCTCACAGCGGCTGTGGTCTGCCCCTCATCGGCGTTCTGGCGGGAAGTCCACTTCAGTTGCTGCACAACCCATTTTACCTTACACTGACCGGTCATGCCTCCTTCACCCTGGTTACTGGCTCGATTCGGCTGTAATCTCGTTCCCCCCAGGAACAGGAGGTTCGGCCCCAGCAGTTTCGGACCCGACGCTTCAGCAGCCCTGGCAGCCCGGTCCACCGGACATAGCAGACATGGGACATAGCAGACATGGGACATAACAGGCGAGGGACATAGCAGACGTGGGTCATAGCAGACGTAGGACATAGCAGACGTGGGACATAGCAGACGTAGGACATAGCAGACGTGGGACATAGCAGACGTGGGACATAGCAGGCGTGGGACATAGCAGACGTGGGACATAGCAGACTTGAGACATAGCAGACATGGGACATAGCAGATGTGGGACATAGCAGGCATGGGACATAGCAGACGCGGGACATAGCAGACGTGGGACATAGCAGATGTGGGACATAGCAGACGTGGGACATATCAGGCGTGGGACATAGCAGACGTGGGACATAGCAGACGTGGGACATAGCAGGCGTGGGACATAGCAGGCGTGGGACATAGCAGACGTGGAGCATAGGAGATATGGGACATAACAGACGTGGGACATAGCAGACTTGAGACATAGCAGACGTGGGACATAGCAGACTTGAGACATAGCAGATGTGGGACATAGCAGGCATGGGACATAGCAGATGCGGGACATAGCAGGCGTGGGACATAGCAGACGTGGGACTTAGCAGACGTGGGACATAGCAGGCGTGGGACATAGCAGACGTGGAGCATAGGAGATATGGGACATAACAGACAAGGGACATAGCAGACATGGGACATAGCAGACGTGGGACATAGCAGACGTGGGACATAGCAGACGTGGGACATAGCAGATGTGGGACATAGCAGACGTGGGACATAGCAGACGTGGGACATAGCAGGCGTGGGACATAGCAGGCGTGGGACATAGCAGACGTGGAGCATAGGAGATATGGGACATAACAGACAAGGGACATAGCAGACGTGGGACATAGCAGACTTGAGACATAGCAGACGTGGGACATAGCAGACTTGAGACATAGCAGATGTGGGACATAGCAGGCATGGGACATAGCAGATGCGGGACATAGCAGGCGTGGGACATAGCAGACGTGGGACTTAGCAGACGTGGGACATAGCAGGCGTGGGACATAGCAGACGTGGAGCATAGGAGATATGGGACATAACAGACAAGGGACATAGCAGACGTGGGACATAGCAGACGTGGGACATAGCAGATGTGGGAAGATGTGGGACTTAGCAGATGTGGGGCAAAGCAGACGTGGGACATAGCAGACGTGGGACATAGCAGACGTGAGACATAGGAGACGTGGGACATAGCAGGCGTTGGACAAAGCAAACGTGGGACATAGCAGACGTGGGCCCTAGCAGACTTGGGACATAGGAGACGTGGGACATAGGAGACGTGGGACATAGCAGAGTTAGACATAGGTGGGACATAGCAGACATGGGACATAGCAGACGGGGGACATAGCAGACGGGGGATATAGCAGACGTGGGACATAGCAGACGTGGGACATAGCAGACGTGGGACATAGCAGATATGGGACATAGCAGACGTGGGATATAGCAGGCATGGGACATAGCAGACGTGGGACATAGCAGACTTGAGACATAGCAGACGTGGGACATAGCAGACTTGAGACATAGCAGATGTGGGACATAGCAGGCATGGGACATAGCAGACGCGGGACATAGCAGACGTGGGACATAGCAGACGTGGGACATAGCAGATGTGGGACATAGCAGGCGTGGGACATAGCAGACGTGGAGCATAGGAGACGTGGGACATAGCAGAGTTAGACATAGGTGGGACATAGCAGACATGGGACATAGCAGACGGGGGACATAGCAGACGGGGGATATAGCAGACGTGGGACATAGCAGACGTGGGACATAGCAGACGTGGGACATAGCAGACGTGGGACATAGCAGATATGGGACATAGCAGACGTGGGATATAGCAGGCGTGGGACATAGCAGACGTGGGACATAGCAGACGTGGGACATAGCAGACGTGGGACATAGCAGACTTGAGACATAGCAGATGTGGGACATAGCAGGCATGGGACATAGCAGACGCGGGACATAGCAGATATGGGACATAGCAGACGTGGGACATAGCAGACGTGGGACATAGCAGACGTGGGACATAGCAGGCGTGGGACATAGCAGATGTGGGACTTAGCAGACGTGGGACATAGCAGACGTGGAGCATAGGAGATATGGGACATAACAGACAAGGGACATAGCAGACGTAGGACATAGCAGACGTGGGACATAGCAGACGTGGGACATAGCAGACGCGGGACATAGCAGGCGTGGGACATAGCAGACGTGGGACTTAGCAGGCGTGGGACATAGCAGACGTGGAGCATAGGAGATATGGGACATAACAGACAAGGGACATAGCAGACATGGGACATAGCAGACATGGGACATAGCAGACGTGGGACATAGCAGACGTGGGACATAGCAGATGTGGGACATAGCAGACGTGGGACATAGCAGATGTGGGAAGATGTGGGACTTAGCAGATGTGGGGCAAAGCAGACGTGGGACATAGCAGACGTGGAACATAGCAGACGTGGGACATAGGAGACATGGGACATAGCAGGCATTGGACAAAGCAAACGTGGGACATGGCAGACGTGGGACATAGCAGACTTGGGACATAGGAGACGTGGGACATAGGAGACGTGGGACATAGCAGAGTGAGACATAGGTGGGACATAGCAGACATGGGACATAGCAGACGGGGGACATAGCAGACGGGGGATATAGCAGACGTGGGACATAGCAGACGTGGGACATAGCAGACGTGGGACATAGCAGATATGGGACATAGCAGACGTGGGACATAGCAGGCGTGGGACATAGCAGACGTGGAGCATAGGAGATATGGGACATAACAGACAAGGGACATAGCAGACGTGGGACATAGCAGACGTGGGACATAGCAGACGTGGGACAAAGCAGATTGGGACAAAGCAGACATGGGACATAGCAGACGTGGGACATAGCAGACGTGAGACATAGCAGACGTGGGACATAGGAGACGTGGGACATAGCAGACTTGGGACATAGCAGACGTGGGACCTAGGAGACGTGGGACATAGGAGATGTGGGACATAGCAGATGTGAGACATAGCAGACATGGGACATAGGAGACGTGGGACATAGCAGACTTGGGACATAGCAGACGTGGGACATAGGAGACGTGGGACATAGCAGACATGGGACATGGCAGATGTGGGACATGGCAAACATGGGACATGGCAGATGTGGGACATAGCAGACGTGGGACATAGCAGAGTGGGACAAAGCAGACGTGGGACAAAGCAGACGTGGGACATAGGAGACGTGGGACATGGCAGACGTAGGACATGGCAGATGTGGGACATGGCAGACGTGGGACATAAGAGATGTGGGACAAAGCAGACGTGGGACATGGCAGACGTGGGACAGCAGACGTGGGACATGGCAGACGTGGGACAGCAGACGTGGGACATAGCAGATGTGGGACATAGCAGACTTGGGACATAGCAGACGTGGGACATAGGAGATGTGGGACATAGCAGACGTGGGACATAGCAGATGTGAGACATAGCAGACGTGGGACATAGGAGACGTGGGGCATAGCAGACTTGGGACATAGCAGACGTGGGACATAGGAGACGTGGGACATAGCAGACTTGGGACATGGCAGATGTGGGACATGGCAAACGTGGGATATGGCAGATGTGGGACATAGCAGACGTGGGACATAGCAGAGTGGGACAAAGCAGACGTGGGACAAAGCAGAAGTGGGACATAGGAGACGTGGGGCATGGCAGATGTGGGACATGGCAGATGTGGGACATGGCAGACGTGGGACATAAGAGATGTGGGACAAAGCAGACGTGGGACATGGCAGACGTGGGACAGCAGACGTGGGACAGCAGACGTGGGACATAGCAGACGTGGGACATGGCAGACGTGGGACATGGCAGACGTGGGACATGGCAGACGTGGAACAGCAGACGTGGGACATAGCAGATGTGGGACATAGTACTTGGGAGTATAGAATGGTTGGAAATGAGGCTTTGGGTTTGGTAACTCAGGCATCTAGACGGCCTGGACATTTGTTCTCTCTCTCGCTATAGTCAAACTTTCCATTGTGGCTTTGGATTGCAGTCGCAAATAAGAAGAAATTCACTGAACGGCCTGACACCACTTAGCCTCATTTCTTCGTGCCCAAGCGAGCCATCCTAACTTCACCTTGACAGCCCAAAAATATTCTCTGCAGCTGTCTGTATTCACTGCTTGCTTTCTGGGACAAAAATCAGCACCTTTCTCCATAAGGCTGGCAGCCCTCCGCCATCTCTGCCTCACTACAGATGTGACTCTGCATTATGCATGGGGAAGACAAGCTCGTTCTCAGATTCTTGGAGATGGAAACCACAGTCACGGAGCTCCTGGTGGATAATCAAAGTTCTGCGTGGAACCAAGTAATGAGCGTTGGAGCATCTGACGAGTCATTTAGTGCATCATCATCTCCAGCACTCCACGCTCCATTTTTCTCAGCTCGAATGGCCACCACGTCACGGATGAGTTCTACTTTAATTTACCGCTGATTGGGACGACTTTGGTAAAGCAACTGAAGAGTCTTATAACACAAAGCCCTAATCTGACTGCAAGTCACATCACATCCACTAGAGGGTGACACATAGAGCATAAACATCTCCCAGCAGAATATCACAAAAGCAGGTTTTATTGTGACACTAATGAAGGCACCTCTTAGAAAGCCGCTGGCTAGATCTGGATGCTGAAGCCATGCACTGTGCTCTAGACATATAACACCGGCTACGGCACGACGGACGACTAGAATGTATCTGTGACAGACACTGACAGGACAGACGGCGAACAGTTCTGGATTTTCACTGATTTATTTCCAGACAGCTGATGCAAGTGGCAAAAGTTCTGGACACAAATAATGACAGAATGTCCATAAAAATGCAGTATTGGAGCGAATGCCAGCGAGCAACAATGTAAATGTAAGCGTAGCAGCAAAGGCAGAGAAGATTTACTAGCGGCCGTCAATTGTGGCAATTTGGAAGTGATTGATTCCTGTAGAGATGTTGTAACATGTAGAAATATCCATCACAAAGAAACAGGAATGTACAAACGAGCATCTCCATCATGTCTGTCCGGTGTCGTGCACGCGGCTGCGCAGCGTTATGGGTCCGTCCTGCGAAGAGTCGACGGGACTGGAGTGTGATCGTCTCTTCTCGAGTTGTCTCGGACTCATATGGAATTCGACGGAAAATGAATATTTGCCGAGCCGCAGCCCGGAGTCAGACAACCTCACCAGGGTACTCATCCAATTTACTGCCCCTGACGTCGATCTACAGCAGTTTGTCGGTCACCCCGGCTCCCAGTGACTGGGCCAGACGCCCCGTAGATGCACCCACGATGCTGGCTGACTCCTTGGTACACCATGTCTATAATCTGTTCTCTTCTAGAAGCCCTGATCCTATATTGTGCCATGCAGATACTGTACGGAGGCTCCGCAGAATGGTGTCAGGCCGGGGTCACACTAGAGAGGAATACGGACGAGTGAGAGGCGTTAAAAGCACGCATTACACACGGACCAATGATTCTCTATGGGGCAGCTCCCATCAGCTGTATATTTCTCGTCCGTATTCTACGGTCCGTGCCAATCGCAGCATGCTGTGATTGTCATCGTACTACGCCCGTAGTACGCCAATGCAAGTCTATGGGAGCGCAAAAAATACGGATTACACACGGACCACACAAAAACCGCTCCAGACATCCAGGAAGTACGCCTCCACGGAGTACAGCAGCGTCATGGCGCCATATTTCCTCAATGTGGAGATGCTCATTGTACTGGTTCAGGAGCGGCTAGAACTCTGGGACCAACGGGATGCCCATTATGCGAACTGGGCAAGAAAGGAGGCGTCATGGAGGCGCATATGCCGCCAGATGTTCCATGATTTTGGTGATCGGCCACGTGAGGAGCAGCAGCAACTGAGTAAGTACAAGGCCTAAAACTGATTAAAATTACCTCACATCAAAAAATGCATATAGAATCAGCCCCCCCCCTTCCTGTGCTTGGACTTTTTTTCTCATGAGGAGGGTAGATTTTGATGTGACACATGGTTTGACACTGCCATAATTTGGCCCAGGCCACAAGCTCCTCATCCTCTTGGCCAACCAAGTTATTAAGTGTAGTTACTTGATGCCTGAACTCTTGCGACCCTGTGTATCTGGCCTGGATGCCCAAATTAGATATGCCACCCTGGGTAGAAAGCACACCCCAGAAGGCCACATGCCTAGACTACTGGTAGCAAATGTGACCGATCAAATATGTGAAATTGAGAATATTTCCTGTCACATTGCAGTGGAAGATGTGATGAAACGCTGGCGCAGCATCCGCGATCAGTACAGGCGGGAACGTCAGCAGCGGTCCAGGAGTGGGGATGCGGGCTACGTCAAACGAAAATACATTTATTATGACCGCCTCTCCTTCCTCGCCCCTATTCTGGATCTGAGACCGTAAGTAGATACCTCACACCACATTACACCGATACTTACAGGGCCAAAAATATTGATTTATTTTTGGCTCTGTTCTATTTCATAACAGAACTCACTCCAACCTTACGGATAGAGGAACGGGCTCAGATACAGAGCCCATAATTGATCCTGTAGGGGATGAGGTGGCTGGCCCATCTTCTCCCCCTACAAGAAGCATGGGTGAAGAATCATCTCAGGAGAACCCAGTGCCTGCGACACAAACCCCACCACAGGACCGTCTGCTGCTGCACCATCACCCATACTGGAGGAGCCCAACTGCCCAGATCCGGGGCTCCCCACAGCCTGCTGGAACATCCCGGTGAGGACGAAGAAGGCGCCAGATCCCTGCCCAAGATACCAGGACCAATGTGGACACAAGGGTTCCTAAATTATCTGGCTAGAGTGAATACAGATGATGGGGAGGAGGCATACTCACGTAGCCTGGCCCTTTATCTCCGTGCCCTTTCCCGTGAGGTGAGGCTCCGTATTCGAGGATGTTTTCAGATCCTGCTTGATGCAAGCACACACCCCAATACCCCATATGAGCTGTTTGAATATCTGGAGAGGTGGCAGCTTTCCCCCCGAAATCTAATGCGCATGAGACCACCCACACAGATGCTTGCTCAAGCAGGGTCTGAAGATACTCAAATACGTGGGCCTACACCTCACCCCCTTCCTCCCCCTACCCAACCTTCACAACAGCAACAACATATGTCTGCCTCTAGCCAACTCCACCAATATGGCCACTTTTTCCCACCCAGTGTTGGAGGCTGGTCCCAACCTGGTTAGGGACGACATGGCTATATTTGTGGGTATTAGACACGGGCCTACCCGAGCCAACAAGATGCCCCTCTTCATTATTCCTCTGGCCAGTACCAAGCCCAATCCCAGGAGGAAGGACACTACCCACATCATGGGCAACAGTATGCCCCCACACAGGGCAATGTTGGGCAAAGTAGCCAGCAGCAACCACAGGCTGCTCTTCCGCCTTCTCCTTCCCCAACTTACCACAATTTATAAGGGCTTAAAAACATGCAAATTGTTTACGCATACCGTACATCAGTGTCCATAAGCGGTCTGATGCCAGGAGATGTCCAGTGTCTTTCAACTGGTGCTCTAAATCCCAATCCAAAGGAAAAAAGAGGTGTTCTCCATCATCAAAATGATCTAAAAAAGATAAAACTCACATTTATTAGGAAGGTTTTCAAATCATATTAATAAGCCACCATGACAGCCAAGGCTACCTTACGCGTTTCTGACACATATTACATGTCTGTAAAAAACACAATATTTCACCGTGCTATACTGGGAAAGTCAAAGGATCAAAATAGACTACTCACTTGATAATGCCGAGAAAAGGCGTGCTGCCCTTATTCAAGTAGTCACTTTTTTAGCTAAATATATTCCCAAATCAAGGCGAACAGCCTCAAGAACATCACGCTCTCTCTATGTAATATCAAGTGAGTAGTCTGTTTTGATCCTTTGACTTTCCCAGCATAGCGCGGTGAAATATAGTCTTTTTTACAGACATTTAATATGTGTCAGAACGCGTAAGGTAGCCTTGGCTGTCATGGTGGCTTATTAATATGATTTGAAAACCTTCCTAATAAATGTGAGTTTTATCTTTTTTATATAATTTTGATGATGGAGAACACCTCTTTTTTCCTTTGGATTCTAAATGTCTAATGTAGCAATTTTGTTATTGCATTCGGTTTTTTTTTTGGATATGTGTGAAAATTGTATTTATCTAAAATGTTCACATCTGCAAAAAGGCCAATTTGGCCCATTGCCCCAGTTTATCATAGGGCAATAATATGTTTGCCTTTAAAAAAAAAACAAAAAAAAGGCAAAAGTAAAAATTTGTCTAACACACTTTACGTCTCTGTCTCAGTTCTCAAAAACCGTGTCAGCATACTAACATATGCTTACCAATGCAATTAAACAGTCATAGAATCAGAAGGGGTAGAAATATATATATTTAGACACACATGAAACCTAAAATTATAACATAGATACAGCATGCTCTTGCCAAGAAGTTTCCACCTCAGGTGACAAAGTAATTAGTGAAAAGATCACGCACTTTGAGGTCAGAGATCGGTCTACGTTGAGGGTTGATAGGTGGTCTCACCCTGCGCACATTGTCTGGCCTACGCACAACACCAGCAGAGGAGGAACAATCATGTATCCTGGTGAAGTTATGAAGACCCACACAGGCTTTAACTACTTCATTAACATTTTGTTCACTCAGCTGAATGGCAGACTGGAGTACCCGCCATTTGGCACAAAGAATGCCAAAGGAACACTCCACCAGTCGCCGAGCACGTGATAGGCGCAAGTTAAAAATTCTGCGCCTGTGGTCAAGGTTGCGCCGGGGATATGGCCTCATGACATTGCGCGATAACTGAAACGCCTCATCTGCCACAAGGACATAAGGGACTGATTCTTGAGTGGAGACTGGTAGCTGGCGTGGTGGTGGTAGATCCAACTGGTTGGTGCGTAGCTGCCGAGCCATAAAGGAAGTATTGAAGACTCGAGAGTCTCCCGTCAGTGTCAACAATTATAAACTTGTATTGAGGGTCGGCCAGATCCAACAATACAACAGAAAAGTATTGTTTGTAATTGAAGAATTGAGAGCCAGAGTTCGGCGGCTTACGCACCCGGATATGTTTGCCATCCAGGGCCCCAATACAATTAGGAAACTGGCATTCCTCCTCAAAGTCCCTTCATATCCTCAACCAGTTTTCCATTCTGAGCTCGGGCATAACGACTTGATGGAATCTTGTCCAGATTTCAATACATGTCGACCTCACTATGCCAGAAATGGTAGATCTTCCAATCAGAAACTCATGGTGGAGGGCGGCATAAGACAGGCCAGTGGACAGGAAGCTGAAGAACAACAGAAATGGAAGATTTTAGAATGCAGAAATTACAAAAAAAACAGGTACATACATACCAAACTTGTTAGGAATTCAGATCGACTAACACGCATATATTTGGTCGCACAATGACTACGTGATATTCAGTACATATTACACATAACATTCTGGTCTGTAAGTTTAAACATATGTGGACTAAGATGAGGGCATTAATCTTAGTCCAAGAAGCCAAAAATACATACTTTGGTCAACACATCATGAACATAGAGAACGTGGTTGTGTAGTACATACCGTAATGTGAGTGGAAGTCGCTCCTCTGCAGATCTAGCTTGGCGCATCCTTGTGTCCTGAAAGGTTATCCCAGGGCGCACTGTCTCCAAGAGTCGATCAAATGTGGCAAGGCTCATGCGGCAGTATTGGTAGAATTTAGCCGGATGCTCCCGCAGAGAAGAATAGAGGCGGTGAAAATGACCTCTTGTGAGTCGTTGCCTCAAAAGTGGATGGACCCACATGCGTCTCCTCCTCCGCGGATCCACTATCACTGGGTATGGTTGGCCAAAGCGGCGTGACTAAAGCCAGTTGAAGAGAACCTGCTCAGTTGTGTTGAAACTCAGACTGTCTGCCATGTTGCACATACCACAGCAACACACCTAGTGAAGGCAAGGTCACAAATGGACAGAATGGAGGCAGCCACCTGTTCCTGAGCCAATAAATAGGGTGCAGGCTAATGATTTAAATAGTTAGCAGGCCTCAAAACCGTTAAATGTCCATTTTGCAAGTCTGCGAGAAAATCTCGCCATACGGATTCCACACGGATTACATACGGATGCTGACATGTGCAAAATACGCGACCACACCTTGCTTACGGATGACATACGGAGCACTGTTTAGGGGTCATTCATCCGTATTACGCCTGTAAACTACGGACCGTATTTTGCGTCGGTTAGTGTGACCCCGGCCTCATAGACGATGTAAGTGCCAGCGTATGGGCGACTGTGCTTGACACCTAACAGTTACAGAGCTGTCATCAATTGGCCCAGCCTTATGGTGGGTGGCCCTACAGAAACCATAAAGTGGCATAGACCTAAATGACACACAGTCAATGTATGTGTGTACATCCTACGGGTATATGACGCCTAACGGTTCACCAGTTTTCACTGTCTTTCCCTTACATTATCATGCAGACATCATCTTACCTCATTTTCTGCAATAATACTTGCAGAGATTTGCTTCAAAGTCAGAAAATAACTGCGCGTGTGTGGGCATGCTCTATGACCTGTGCAGAGGTCACTGCGCGGAGAGCAGGAGGCGGATCTTCCTGTTTCACATACGTCAGTGGTGAATCCTGTGTTCATAGCATTATATTATTATTATCATTAATATCCTGCCGTTCAGTGACAATGAGATGATTGCTGACCCTGCAGACAGTGTGTGCACCGCACAAGCTGAAAAGTGACAGCGGTGTCAGCCTATTCTGACTGCTCAATGGATGGGCTGAAAACTTTTCCAATAGGTAGTGACATAAAAAATGATAAGAAACATAAAACACAAAGGTAACATTAAAACTCGATTTAAAAGTATCCAAAAATGCCACCCAATGTACAGTAATGATGCGAGCGAAACCGGGATACATCTGATCACACATCACTTCCATTACTCCAATTATCATCACATGTTCATTTGGCTTCTAGCGATCACATTAATTGGTGGCATCAAAAGGTTTCTGCCTAAATAAGAGGAGAATACGAGAGATTATTAATTTTTAGTACAAATGATTTCTGGAGTGAGCGTGCTCGGTGACGATGATTACCGCTTGTTTTCCTCAAGTGTAAAATGTTCAAGTTCATTATGGATTACTTTGAAATGCGCTTCTTAGAAACACAAGTGTCTCGAACAGATAGAAGAACACTTCACACTTGCTAATTAGCCATAAATTGGGCATTTGTATAACAGGTATCTCAGGAAGAGCGGAGCAATGTGTATAACCTGCCTGTCGGTGATATCGAGATACGCGGGAAATAGAAATCATTGCTCCTCAGCATCGGCAGCTGCGAATTAACCTTCTGTTTCAATATTGGTGCAAATTGACTCATAAATGTCTCACTTATGTTACACAATCGTCAGCGTCATCCACCAGCTGTATAATAGGAGCACGTGGAATCCGCACCCGTATCGTCCAGAAGATGACATTAGAGGAGCTCTTAGGGACATCATGGGGAGACAACAGGGGATGAGCAACGTCAGAAGTGTGTGCAACCCTGAAGAAGCCAGTGCACAAATATGGCTACCAATATTGTCATAAGAGTGTTAACGCCAGTATATCTGCCCATTGGCGGACACTGATGGGAGAGGCTCCTGCACAAGGACAATATATGGGCCGCTGCGGGCCAATAGCTCCTCGCGACGCACAATATCACCTGCTCTGGAAGTGGACATGAGCCCCATTATCTCTTGGACACCTGTGCGTCTTCTCAAGTTGCACCAGTGATATATTGTCCGTGTTTATGCCCCTGTCCATGTGAGTGTTAGGTTATGTGCACACGCTGCGGATTCATCCGCGGATTTGCATCTGCAGATCCGCAAGTAAAACCGCAGCTAAAATGACCTGCGGTTTTACCTGCGGATTGCCCAGCGGTTTTCCCCTGCGGTTTGACACCTGGACAATGAAATAGGTGGCAAACCGCAGCGGAATCTGCAGAAAGAATTGATATGTCAATTCTTTCTGCGGATTCAAAACCGCAGCTTTTCCGCAGTGGAAAAACCGCAGCATGTGCACTGCGGATTGTAAATCCCATAGACTTACATGGTACTGTACACTGTCTGCAGAACTGCTGTGGATCCGCAGAAGCCAATTCCGCAGCGGATCCGCAGCAAAATCCTCAGCGTGTGCACATAGCCTTAGGGACCAGTTTCGGCACGCTCAGCTCCTGGCATCTGTTGTATCAGCCGGTTCCAGAGTTGCATGGTGGTAGGCGGTCAAGGATCCTGTTAGATCCCTGGACGCCTCCTCTTCTACCCTTGTCTTGGCTGTGGCTGCTGTAGATCTAGCATTGCCTTTCCTTCTTCTCTGGCAAAGTAGCATCGCCAATCAAATCGGCTCCTGTTAATATGATGACATTGAGACTGGTGGGCTTCTTAAAGGGGAATCAGTGTCCAATGCATTGTCAGCTGATTGAGGTGCATCCTGTTCTGGCAATTGTTCTACTACTATACATTGATCCTGACCTCAGCCTTGATCCTGAACTCATTCTTGTTTCTGACCACTTCTTTGTTCTTCTCCCCAGTCTATTTCTAGACGTCAGCCTTGTTCAGACCTCAGCTTTGTTTCTGATCTCCGCCGGCTTCCTGACCTCAACCTTGTGCCTGAGCTCAGTTGTTTTCCTGACTTTGGCCTTCTGTTAGAACTCATCCTTGTCCCTGATCTTGAGCTTTTTTTCAGACTTTGTCTTTATTCATGACTGTGTTCCTGTCTTGTCCTTGGATTGTCTCCCTGATTCTCATAAATCTGATTCCCGGCTTCCTCCTGTGCTCCTGGCTCTTCCTCTGGTGTGTCCCATTTTGATTTTTCTCCTTGTGACTACTCTTTGTTCTTTTTTTCACATATAGCCTCATCCACTAACAGTATAATAGGACCACATGGACTCATCAGCCGCAGCCGACAACTGCTCCATTATCGCTACTGACACCAGTGGGTGACCATTCTGGCCACCGTGGCCTGTGAAACCTACTGGAAGAGAACCTGCCCCAGTCTTGTGGTGTCCATTAGATTTTGGTTTATGGAATCCCCATTTTTACACGACTGTGACAGCAGCCTACTTGTGCACTGCTGATTGGGGAACGAGCCATCAGTGGAGTCTATGGAGGGGCATAAATGTCTGGAATCCAGGTACGTGACTGAGTATATGCCCTATCACCCATCCACAAGGGCTGTTCCCATTCACCTTTTTACTACCTATAACCATCCAATATGGCACCACATTGGATGTCTCCTGCTGAAGACAAAACCAAAAAATGTAGCACCATATAAGCATTCTTGTGAACTTTTCTCGGTGCCTGTTCAGGGGAAATGTGATGGAGGCACAATGAAAATGCTACCCTATGGCGATGCCCCCTTTTAGTCTATGGACTGTAGGATATACTACTATGGACCACTGGCTGTGAATGTGCATTTGGGTGGGTGTCACCAGCACTTTCTGCAAATTGATTTGCTGGAGGTTTTGGGAGGCTTCAAGGGCACCTGGGACATTTGTAAACCCACCTACCATTTTTATGGGTGCCTCGAGGACATTTTTGGAGAGTTGGCAAGTATGACACCTGAGCTCGGACTGCTGTAAAGATATATTGAGAAATTATAGGCTGAGAATTATGGACCGATTCACAATAAAAAGAGCAAGATGGAGATAAAGGTGATGGATGATCACTTCAGGATGTGAGGCTTCATTGTTCACCAGTAGCTGCCCCATCTTCTCCGGATTCTCGGCACCAGTCTGTCACGAAGTGACTTGCCCAGTGTGACCTGACCCAAAGATCGATTGGTCACAAAACCAACAAAGACAAACAAGGGGACACCGGGGACACAATTACAACGGTGGGCTCTGCAATAGGGAACGGGGAAATGGACACCTCCTGCACTCTCCTACGGAAGAGCCCTGAACTCTCCTGACGTTCCCTATACAGGGTCTTTAAACCTTGCGCCAAATAGGATACCTCAGCCCTCACTTGCCCTGCACCTATCCCTTACTAGAGAACTGGCAAGTGCGGACACTGGTACCTCTGCTGTAGTAATAAAACACCAGGGAAAATAACGGACAGGGAAAAACAAACAACACTTAGCTTGCGCTGCAATCATGCACCGGACTGCAGAGTAAGGCACCCGGACACAGCTTCCAGCAGAATAACCACAGCTCCAGATAAGCTGCAAACACCACTGCTCAAGATATCTCCTCTCTTCAGAACGGTTGGTCTCCAAAAGGCAGTGTATCACCAACAGATGACCTGCAGCACCAGGTGGCCTTATAAAGGGAGGTGGCACCCACCTGCATAGATAATTAATCATAATGCACTAACACCAGCGGCCACCAGGGGGAAAAACTGACATTAAGCCCCGATGGCCAGAAAGGAAAAATGTGAGCAGTCCAAACTGACACCGATCAAAAAATGGATCGTGACACAGTCGTCATGGACTTCTCTCACTCTCGAAATGACAGGTTTATTTTTCGGTGATTTTTCTTATTCCCAAGGACGACGGATTCTGGTAACTGAGCATCTTTTGTATCAAACATTTTTATCCTGAACTTGTTCTTTTTGTCTTTTTATTTCCTTTTTGTAAGGAGCTTTTGTCGTATTTTTTTCTGCTAAAGTGGCTGAAGATTACATCTGTTTAGAAATTATGTTGACCTTGATTGCAGAAGAAACCTTTACTGCAGAGATACTAATGTGTCTGATATATTTCTCCAAAGAATGGAGATCTGTGTTTGTGTGAGAAAACAGGAAAAGTGCTCTGAAAATTAACGCGATGGAGGTTTACCGTCTCCCGGCTTTCAGGAAGGTTAAGACCAGTGTAGAGGAAGCGGGCCTCGGTATATTGCCATCACGGCCCATTACCGGCTGATGAATGCGCACTTGTGTTGGGCACTCAGCGCTTGTGTCACCAAAGACAATCCCTTACAATACATGACAGCGGTGGCTCTCGAGACCACTGGTAAATGTGGCTGAATTGTAGGTTTCTTGGCCAAACCCACGTGGGTGAGTGACCGGTGGGTAAAGAAAGTTCTGCACATTTGTGCGTCTAATGTATGTAGCATTTATATACATAGTATATGCAGTGTGCACTGTGTGTGGGGTATGTGCAGTGTATTTAGTGTGGCTACAGTGTTTGGAGTGTATATATTTTGTATGTGACGAGTTTAGTGCGTATAGTGTACACAGTGTGTATTATACATAGTATGAAGTGTGATTATAGTGTGCGATTAGTTTATGAGGTGTGTGTGGGGTCTGCAGTGTGTGTATGTTGTATTTAGTGTGTGTATATAGTGTAAGTAGTGAGTGTATGTATAGTGTATGTGGTGTGTGACATGTGCATATGTTTTTTTTTTAAGTCACTTTTCTTTTTTCTATCTGGTGTTTTTTTTGCATAAAATTCACTAAAATGGTGCACACAGCTCATGAATTTTGTGTATAGGCAAAAATTGGCTTTTTTTAATTTTTTTTTTAACATTTACTCATCCACATAGGGTATGTGCACACGTTAAGTATTTGTGGCAGATATTTCTACATCAAAAATGTGTCTCTTGGCAGGAAAAATGCTGCATCACGTTTTTTATATATTTTTCCCTAGTGATTAGAATGGGTTTAAAATGCTGAAAGGAGTGACGCTGAAAGAAGTGACGCAGAAAGAAGTGATGCTGAAAGAAGTGACGCAGAAAGAAGTGATGCTGAAAGAAGTGACGCAGAAAGAAGTGATGCTGAAAGGAGTGACGCTGAAAGGAGTGGTGCTGAAAGAAGTGACGCTGAGAGGAGTGGTGCTGAAAGAAGTGACGCTGAGAGGAGTGGTGCTGAAAGAAGTGGCACTGAAAGAAGTGACGCAGAAAGAAGTGATGCTGAAAGGAGTGACGCTGAAAGGAGTGACGCTGAGAGGAGTGGTGCTGAAAGAAGTGACGCTGAAAGGAGTGGTGCTGAAAGAAGTGATGCAGAAAGAAGTGATGCTGAAAGAAGTGATGCAGAAAGAAGTGGCACTGAAAGAAGTGACGCTGAGAGGAGTGGTGCTGAAAGAAGTGACGCTGAATGGAGTCGTGCTGAAAGAAGTGACGCTGAAAGAAGTGACGCTGAAAGAAGTGATGCTGAAAGAAGTGCTGAAAGAAGTGACGCTGAAAGGAGTGGTGCTGAAAGAAATGGCACGGAAAGAAGTGATGCTGAAAGGAGTGACGCTGAAAGAAGTGGCACTGAAAGAAGTGACGCTGAAAGAAGTGACGCTGAAAGAAGTGACGCTGAAAGGAATGGTGCTGAAAGAAATGGCACTGAAAGAAGTGACGCTGAAAGGAGTGGTGCTGAAAGGAGTGACGCTGAAAGAAGTGGCACTGAAAGAAGTGGTGCTGAATGAAGTGACGCTGAAAGGAGTGGTGCTGAAAGAAATGGCACTGAAAGAAGTGACGCTGAGAGGAGTGGTGCTTAAAGGAATGGTGCTGAAAGAAATGGCGCTGCTGATACAAAACTGCTTCAAATTTACAAGGAAAAAATAAGCAACATTTACATGAGACTTCAGAAATCTCCTTCACCTTACTGGGACCATAAAACGCTGTGTAATTTTTTGGGGGACAATAGCGTGGTATAAACATGTGAACACAGCCTTAGAGTTAAAAAAGGCCTGTTTTTCAAAATGTTGTAACAATTGCCGCCATAATTGTGGGTGTACATAACATCAATCTAAGAGAAGACATTTCAGACACATTTTGTGATTTAAAAAAAATAATAAAAATTGCAAGTGATGAATTAGACAAAACATATCTGCAGCTTTTGAGCAGGTGAACACATAAAATAGATGCGCAAATAAAAAGATGAAGTAGGGGCAAATAAAAAAAGGCACAAAATGCCCAAAACTTGACAAATAAAAGGTGCAAATGTAATAATGGACAGTAACGAATCGCGTCCCGTAGATCGCTGTATATATGTATTTATGGCGGAGCGAGGGTGGACGGGGTTTCTCAGACCCGGAGTGTTTGGCGCTTCATCTGCGAACCTGTGCGCTGTAAAGAAGTCAGCGATAATTAACGTTAAGCAGCCGCCTCAGCACCGCAGACTAACAAAAGGCCTTTAAACACAGGAAGGGAGAGAATTGGTTTCCCGGCCTCGGAACGGCGCGGCTGGTTTATTTGTACATTGTGCTCGGGGTCTTGTCGGCTGCGGAGAGGTGAATGTCGGGGGGAGCAGAACACTAGATATTATTCAGGTCTAAATGAAAAGAAAACAATGTATTGTGTCTGCAGGTATTACGGATCGGCTGATCTCGGGAGGAAAGTGTCATGCTCGGACTGAACGCATACCCCGGGGTCAGCCGCAGCCGAACCCCCCATGTGTTACTATCCTCCCAGTTCCATGTTCACAGCCGCTGTCTGTGCCGGGGCCGAATCCCCTCTTGTCATTTCTCACTCATTTCAACATGTAAATTAATCACAGTCCTATACAGCAGCTGGGGAGGGGGTCACAAACTTACGCAGCAGGCTGGGATTACTTCATTATCCGTAGGATACATATTGTTACATTCTGTATCTGCGTAGAAACCTTCATCGATCACCATGATTTATTGGGTCCTAGACAAAGTGTTAATTATTAATCCAGTAATGGACGCTGTGCCTACGTAGATTGATGATGTCATCGGACGCGTATTACAATGTCACATGGAAATCACTGATTTATGACTTTTTCTACATTTTTTTTTATTATTTTGTTTCCTGTCCTTTTTCATGTATTGGGGTACTGAAATAATAATAAGTGAAAAGTATAGAAAATATATGTAAAAGGTTTGATTTATTACTATATTACTGGTTTATTATCATTTTTGTCCACTTTTATGAACTTCTATATGGGATTAATAATAAGATAAAACTTTTATGAAGGAATAGACACCAGTAAAGAGAAATTCAGTATTATTTATAATTATCAGGGCATATTGTCCTGTACATAGGACCCCATTTATTGGATACATGGTGAGTTGTATTACATGGCCTCATATGGTCTACATTTACCCTGTAGAGGGAGCTATGTTTGTCTGCATACTGCTGTAAATGATAAAAGTTCTAGCCACCACCAGAGGGAGCTCAGGAGCTCACTGCATGTTCTCTTTGCATTGGGCTTGATGGTAACACAGTATACAGTAAGCTCCCCCTAGTGGTTAATACAATTAGTACAATATTCAGAATTTTATTATTTTAAATGGAATCTGTCAGCAGATTTTTGCTATTTATTCTGAGAGCACCATGATGTAGGGGCAGAGAGGCTTATTGCAGTTATGTGTCACTTATTAGGTTGCGTGCTGTGATTTCAATAAAATCAGTGTTTTATCTTCAGGAGATTATCTCCACAGGATTAGGTGTCACAAGCAGACTTGTCCAGCTAATTTGTGTAACCCCGCCCCCACCACTGATTGGCTGCTTGCTGCCAATGCACAGTGTACCCAAAAGATGCCAATCAGTGGTGCGGGCAGGGTTATACAGGGCTCAGCATTCCAAGCACTGCTACATCAACAGCAGAGAAAACGGACTGTATAAAAACTGCAGCAAGCAGCATACTAAGTGCCACATGATTAGACTCAGGGTCTCAGCCCCTACATTATGCTGTTCTCAGAGTACATGCCAAAATCCTGCTGACATATACCATTTGCTTTATGTCTATTCTGGGAATTTGGAGCTCTGAAGTAGAAAATCACTGGTTCCAATCAAGTATTGGGGCTAAATAAAAAGAAATAAAACGCTGAAAACTTTTTTTCTAAACATTACATAAATAATTATTTTTCTAAGTTTATAAAAGCGTATAAAATTATGAAAGTTTAATTTTCCCCTTTTTCAATTTGTTAAAGAAAATTAAAGACATGAAAAGCAAAATACAAAACTAAACTATCACAAGACCTTGGTATTAATCCTGCACGTTGGATGCTGGATTATTTTCAGAATTTCGGTTTATTGAGTAATTCCCCAAAAAAATCACTCAAATGTGACCAAGATATTGTAATTAGCCCCAAATGTTACACAGCTCTATCAACGGAACAGTGACCAAGTCCCGAGTCCCAGAATATGGCGACATAAACCGATTCTCCCTTAAGCAGTAAACATAAAACCCTCCGAGCCACAGAATAAAGTTACCCGGTCTATGTCACTGTTCCGCGAATGCCATGAAAATGAATCCCAACAGACACCGGTAAGAGTGAGGACTTATTCATTTCACCCAAGAAATACTTTATATTTCTCCTCGTCTTTCAGAGTAAATCAAATGCTGCAAAAAAAAAAAAAAAAATGACAAAATTGTTCCTGAGCTTTTATGACTTTATTGATTGAAAAAAACAAGATATGGCCCTTGGAAAGCCCGGATGAAAAAAGAAAAATCCGTTCTGGTTTTTAGAGGGTTAAAGAATAAACTTGTGATCGGAGGATTTCTTGGTGGTCCACTTTGCCGGGTACAGACCCCCTGAGTGCTCTGTACAAACAGAAGCTTGCATGTGGTAGACTAATATATGACGGCATAAGCTGTTCCTGGCGAGGCCCCGCTGCGCCTGCGTATCCGACGTTCCCCATCTCTGGCGAGCACAGCCATGTTTATATTGGGGGACTGATACCAGTGGAAAGTAGCGGCTGAGAGTAAGCGCTCTACATATGTTACGTCTTTATCCCCTACCATTGTGATTCTTGCAGGTTTCCTGTTTTCAGCCTTCATGGAGGACATTTACGCTAAACTGCTGTTCCTTTCCATATGTTCTGTGCGTTGTACCCAAATGTGCTGAGTGAAAGAGAAGTGACTGGCACCGTTCCCGCGTCACACTCCGGGCAGGAACAGTTGCTGTGGGGGTGTCTAATAACCTGGGCTTTTGAGGGAAAACTTCCTCACGTTTGCAGAAATAATACTAGGATGAGGGTCCAATCAGAGCCCCCTTTCATGCACACGAACATGGCATATGGCAGGCGAAATGGTAATATAAATCAAAGATCCCGCGCGCTTTACGGTCTACACCAAACAGTCCAATGCATCGGGCGCTCTTAATAATTTACAACCAGCTACAGGCCCATCGTCTCCCGGAGAGGTCTGAACCTGAAGTGTGGAGGCAAAGCTCATACATCTGCACAACACCTTAGAAATGATGTGACTGATCCTGAAGAAACCAGCTGGCAGAGGTCAGGTACTCGAGTGCTAAAGGGGTTGGTGTTGATCGGCTCAGGGCTCTTCAGTCTCCTTACAGTCTCCTTACAGTCTCCTTACAGTCTCCTTACTTTCCAGTTTCTGGTAGGGCGGCTACTCCTCCTTGATTGACAGTTCTGATGCGTAGCAGAGCTGTAGTGATAATAGAACTATAAAGCTCAGCACAAGGTCTGCTGTAACACATTCAGCTATCAGTGGTTTGTTCTGAGTCTGCGCTGTTATTACTCTATTTGTCTAGACAGATAACAGGGCATTTGAACAAGCACATAGCTCAGGATACTGGGAGCCATTTTTAGAAGAATTGCTCTGCGAGATGCGATGCTGGAGACTTGTGATTTTGCAAGGTTTATAGCAGCAGCTTGTCATGCGCTGAGAAGGAGGTGAGCAGAAAAACTTCTGTATGGAAATGGATGGGCTGGAGAGAGGTGACTGGATGTTTGGATTTAACCCGCTACTGTGCAAGCAGGGTCTTGGCGCACCGTGTCCAAGCTCCATGGAAACAGCTCTATACTATGAAATATAAAACCTCTCATTGCAGGTGAAAGACAGAAAATCAATTGCAAACTTACTTATTTTTGCACTAAGTAAACAGTTTAATAATTTGAGAATACCCCTCCAAGAAACATTCCCAAAACATTTTTCTATTAAAGCTGTCTACATATGTGAGTTATGTAATATAAGTGTCATTCTCAGTTTCCAGCACCACTCCAGCTCTATTCTCCCTCACAGGACTTAAATTCTGCCAGATCACACTGGGGCATAGAATACACAGCCGCACTCGTGAGGGTTCCTTCAAAATATGTACGGTACCTTATTATTATTCTACATACAAGTTCACCACAGTGATAAATGACAGAAGAGTGAAAAAAAGAAAAAAAAATGTATCCAAGCGATTTCGTAATATTTCGACCCGAGCCCGGGTCTTTCTCAAATTCGCAGTGAGGTCACTGCGTGGACGTCATACGAATAGCCTGATGACACAGGCTCCATTGATGCTGCCACCAATGTATTAAATGACGTACTTACCTTCTCATCGGAAGCTCACTGCGAATTTGACCCGGGCTCGGGTCAAAACATTAAGAAATCGCTTGGATAAAATGTTTTTCTTTTTTCACTCTTCTGTCATTTATGAACGTATTGAACTTATGTGTAGAATAATAAATACAAAAGTATATATATTGTGAAGGAACGCTCACGAGAGCGGCTGTGTATTATGTGCCTTAGGCCGGGATCACACATGCGAGAAACACAGCCAAGTCTTGCATGTTAATACCCGATACCTTTTTTTTTTTTGAGTGCACATCTTTAAGACGATCCAGATCACACTGGGGTTCATGTGTGAACCAGAAATCGCTTTTACAAATTTAGTCTATGGAGCCGCTGCTCGTTCTGATGAGCCATAGACTTACATTACAAAAGTGAAATCTGGCTCACGCACAAACCCCAGCGTGATCCTGCGCAATTCCAGTCATGTAAGTGGAAATCAGGGAAGGTGGTGATCAGTAAGTGTGGCGCCCCTGAGGCTCAGTCGCCACAGAGGTACTGCACCTCCTCCTGAGGTGTGGTGCCCCACCATGCAGGTAAGGTGGAAACTCCTGACCACGCTCCAACACTCGCACCCCACACAACAGAGTAGTTCAGCAAAGCCACATTGCGGCTCCCTGCTTGGAGTGTAGCAGAGCACCTTTGGTGGGTCCCTGCTTGGAACACAAAACGTGCTGGGAGGCGGGTGGAGTTAGAATACATAAAAGAGTGGGAAGGTTTAGAATTTCAGTCAGTCGGTTCAAGGTCAGTCAGTGAGAGAGTCACTCAGAGAGGAGTGAGGAGAGAGGATCCCTGAGAGAGGGATGGAGGAAGGAGGTGCTGCAGCAGATCTCAGTGACCTGGGTCTGCTGGCACAGGAAAGGAAAGAAGGAGAAAGACATTGAACGGAAACCTGATCTTCCATAGGAAGGAAAGACAAGTACGGAACGTAGGAGTAAAAGGGAACAGAGGACGTGGTTAGAGGAAGAACCCCATCTAGAAGTTCTAAGCGCAAGGCCGGGGCCCGGTCCCCGAGGTTGTATGGACACAAATGGTTCTGCAGCAGAGACCGGTGGAGTAGTGGGCTGTAAATGCACTACTCCCATCTAAGACTTGGGGCACAACAGCAACATTGATAGAGAGCCGGGACTCAGGAGTAAGGAGTCCCCGAAGCAGGCTACAGCTGTCTGCCGTACAAGTAGCGTTCTTGGGAACATCTGTTAGGAGGCACTCCAGTGTAACTCAGTACTAGGAGTACTTCACACTTAAAGGTGCTATAAGAGGAGACGTTCAGAAAGGCACATGTTGGCGGAGTGTTGGAAGGGAGCTTTCCATCTGGCCTGGAGGACACAGCATGGAGGCAGGTACCCATGTGTACCGCAGACTGTGAGTAAAGCTTTGGAACTACAAGCCCTGGTGTCCTCCATTCATTCTTGCGCCTACACCCCGGATACCGCTACATCTTGGTACCAGCTTTCACACTGCCTGCATCTCTCCTCTACACCTTCATCTACACTGCGCTGGTATTACAGCTCCACCTGTGGGGAGCTTCACCATCTTGGCTGCAACACACCATCAGTCCCAGAGGATCTGCATGCAGCGTCGGCTTAACATCTCATTTGCCGAACACCACAGGTGGCGTCACGAACTATTCATTTAACTACATTCCACTGTTGCAATCCCCCGTTTGCCATGAAGCCCCAGGGCCACGGGCCGGGTCACAGCGTCCGTGACCGCTCCCATTGGGATCGGTGGGCCCGGTGCCGAGTGCCCCACTGGCCCTGGCGGGCGCTCCATAAGCATTTATTGCACTTACATGGTATAACTCATGTATTTAGACAGGTGGTGGAAATAAAACTTTTTCTTTGGGGAGTGCTTCTTTATCATTGTCCACAGTTGCCTCAATTTGATCAGGAGACTTCAATCTTCTTCACTTTGCTGTGCACCAGTCAGGTGTCCATCATCTCTGCTACTACTGACTTGTGTGCTACAAGAGATATTTCAAAGTCTAGTCCAACTTGCTAGGTATTGTCCACACCAGCCTCTCTGCCAAGTAATGCTCTTTTCAAACATGTCTCCACTTTGCATTTGCTTCTCTGTTGCTGCTATCAACCATTGCCCTTCATGAAAATACCAGACTGCATCTATTTCTTTGTTACATTGTTCCTCTTAACCATTGCTTTGCTGGAAACTACAAACTGCATATTAACTTCTGTTACATTGCTACTATTCACAATTGCTCTGCTAAACAATACCAGACTGCATTTACTTCTGGATTACTCCTGTGTTTAACCATTGCACTGCCAGAAGATAACAGACTGCATTCTTGTGATTAACCATTACCTCTCCAGAAGATACCAGTTTCCAAAACTCTTATTGTTCCCTTATGTCTCCGCACACCTGGCTCTGCTTCATCTGTGCTATCTGCTTTGCATGTTATTTTAACACACTTGCTTTTACTTATTTCGTTATAGCAGGGTTTTAGTTTATTTTGCATTTTGTAGGTTTTTTCAATGTCTTATGGCCAAAATGAACATGCGTTTATATGCTGCATGTGTACCAACTTCAACTAAGCTCAGTTTTTGTGTGTTTTTCTTTGTATTTTTGCATTCTGTGCAAGTCAGGGTGTGGCCTCACTCTCCTGAGCTGTATATCACATTTTAAAAGCTTCCCCTGACTGGTGTCCTTAGGTTGGGACCTGGTCCTTATGTCTGCCCTTATTCACACACTGAGGTCGAGTTCGACACAAGGCAAGGTTTTAATATTAGACAGTGTAGGACCGTCTCGATCGGGGTCACCTTGGCGATGGTGAGATGGTTCTCATGCTTTTTTTTAATCAAAAATTTTCTTACTAAGAACCTTGTGATATTTAAACGCACTTGCTTTTTACTTATTTAGGGTTTTTGTTTATTTTGCTTTTTGTAGGTTTTTTCACTGCTTTGCATGTTTGTCTGTCGTCATGCACACCCTGCTGTCCTGATCCTCACTTATTAACATGTCATTCATCCAGTCGTGTTCCTCTGCACCATTGCCTTTGGCGATGCTGCTCACACTGATCTATGGCTTAGAAAATCCACCTTACTCGGTGAGCACACCACATTTAGAATGTTTTCCTCTGAAATTTGCTACATAAAAACAATGTAAATCTTCCAGAATTCCATCCTTTTTGTAAATGAAGGATGTTAGCATGACGAGGAGTCGAGTGGGAAGCCATTCATGGAAGTGATGATGCATATATTGGGCATGGAGCGGCCCGGAGACCACTGGCGCTCAGCGGCGCTCATTCTGCTCTGTTATCCTCTTTATTTGAAGAGAAATGAAACATGCTGGCAGCAAAACAGAAAACGCGTAGATGGAAAACAGACATCACACACTTAATGCAAATCATGTTTTCTTTGTAAGTCAGTTTCTACAACTACGTATTAGCATAAACCCACAGAGGCAGGCTCCGCAGGGGCTGGGAAATAGCATCACAGTCAAAGGTTTTATATAAGGGAATCTGTCAGCAGGAGTGTAATCTGAAAGGATCATGATGTCCTGGAAGAGATCTCTACTGGACTGTGTTTTGCTGTTTCAATACAATCAGCGGACATTATCACTACAGGACTAGGTGTCTTGTGCCTCCTGGTCCAACCCGCCACAGCACTGATTAGCAGCTCTCACCCCTTTCTCCAAATTAAAATGTCTGACCACCAGACCTCCATTCCTAACAACAAATGCAGAAACCATTCTGTTAACTTTAATCCTAGCCTTGTTAAGTTTTTCCACGGACCTAGCATAACGCCAACTTTTCCGTGGCACAATCTCCGACCAAACAATGGTCATCCCAGGATAAGACACCCACAACCGTAATAGATCATGTTTTACATCCCTGACCAATTCCCTAAAAGGCCTGGCCCCCAAGTCATTCCCACCCACATGA
This sequence comes from Dendrobates tinctorius, assembly GCF_039654945.1. Lineage (NCBI taxonomy): Eukaryota > Metazoa > Chordata > Amphibia > Anura > Dendrobatidae > Dendrobates > Dendrobates tinctorius. The sequence goes on along the minus strand of NW_027361806.1, from coordinate 27,230,201 downwards.
AGAACCAATATGTCAGGAGCCTTATCCAACTGAGCGCTATTGTGGAACTCACGCAGCACTCTGCACCAAGTCATCCCCCGAAAACCAAGCCACCTGACGACCGCTGTGCTCCTGAGCAAGCCGAGCTGCCTGCCTTCCTTCCTCACATCAGCCCGCAGCGCTCCCCAATGGACATAAGAGTGGTCGAATATCCAAACAAGCAAGGGGGTAGAACCTATAATCAGAAAAGAAAACAGACAACCACATAAAAATGCAATCAAAGATTAATAAACCAAACTTTACCGACCCGCATTGTGACCCGCCTCCTCGGGCCGAACATAAGCACGAAAACACCTCGACCGCCATCTGCCAAAACGCTGAACTGCTTCAACTCCCAGTCCACCTACCGCTGCCTCAGTTGCCGCCCTAATACGAAAGGAATGAGCAGCAAAACGCGATTCATCCAAACCCAACTCTCGCAAAGCCTGCCTGAAAATGGCAGTAAACTGGTACCTGGACAAATAGGAACCATCGCTGTGACAAAGCAATGGACCCTCCGAGCTGGGCTGCAAACAACAAAAGCACAATAAACAGGCCACCGGACACATAAGCGAATCCTGAACCGGACCCAAACGCACCAACGTGCCCCTGCCTTCTTGATCCACTTTAGACCTTCGTAACCAAAATTCCACCCCACGCTCAGTGTGAACCACGTCCTTGGCCAAGCGACCCCCACACAAGAATTTACTAGGTGCAACCAATTCCCCCACCCTAAGCGCCCCCAAAAATGCCAATGAAAAAGCCAACCTAAAAAGACATACCTCAAAGAAAGAATTACAACAATCAACCAAAACCTCCCCCAACCTCTCCAACAGGCCAAACGTGACCGGGCACCTCGTATCACCCCCGCTCCTATTTCTGCAAAAACCTTTAACTGCCTGTCTAACTAAAAATAATTTTGTCAAATCCCGCTGGCCCCGCAATCTAAAACTAAAAGCAAGGGCGGCCATCATTCGCGAGACTTTCGCCGAAGACCAACCCACCAAGGACCCATGTCCCAACCATGAAAGCAAGGTTCCCACTTGATGTTCTGGTGGCACCGTACCAGCATTGCCCCCCAGCCAACCCTCCCAAGAGTCCCAAACTGCCTGATACATAGCCCAAGTCTTGGGGGCTAGCGAAGACCTAATTAAGGAATCAGCGGCACGGATACCACATTCCAGAGTGCTTCTGGGCATTCCAAACCCTCGGATTCCGCCTTGGGTGCCAATACGCAAAAACGCTCCCACTGTGAACGAGAGAGAGTCAGCTATCTCATTCTTAACCCCAGGAACATGAATCCCTGTTACCTGAGAGTTTACAGACAAACAGGACAAAACCAACTGGCGAAGCACCTGGACCACCTGAGGCGAGGATACCGAAATGCTGTTAATGGCACACACAACCCCCTTATTGTCACAATCGAAGCGGACCTTCCTATTCCGAAACTCCTCTTTCCACAGATTAACAGCCACCAAGATTGGAAACATCTCCAACAGAGCGACATTCCGGACCAAACCAGACGAAACCCAATCAGCAGGCCACTGCGCTGAACACCATTGACCTTTGAAATAAGCACCAAAACCGACCCCACCAGCCGCATCTGTGAACAACGCAAAAACATCATTGCCCACTGTCTCCTCCATGATCAAGGAATGACCGTTGTACTGCTCCAGGAATGAATGCCAAACTGCCAAGCCCGCCCTGTGATCCGCAGAAAGCCGTACAAAATGATGTGGCGCCCGAACGCCTGCCATAGCACCAGCCAAATGTCGAGAAAAAACTATGCCCATCGGTATGACGCGACAAGCAAAGTTTAATTTTCCAAGCAATGACTGTAGATCCCTCAAGGACAATTTCTTCAAACGCCTCGCCCTCGCCACCTCATGTCGCAAAGCAATTACCTTGTCTTCAGATAAACGAAATTCCCAATTAACGGAGTCAATAACACAAACAAGTACTCGGGCCTTCCGTCTTCTCTTGTGCCAAGGGCACACCAAACTTACCCATTACCCACTCCAATGTTCTCAAAATGCTCAAACAGCGGGAAGACTCACCTGGGCCTACGCATAAAAAATCATCCAAATAGTGGATGACCGAATCAAAACCAGAAACATCACGCACTACCCATTCCATAAAAGAACTAAACGCTTCAAAGTACGCACACGACAGGGAACAGCCCATCGGCAAACAGTGATCGACATAAAACTCCCCATTCCAACAGCTTCCTAACAATTTTGAGCTCTCTGGGTGAACTGGCAGCAAACGAAAGGCAGATTCAATGTCCGTTTTTCCACATGCCCTAACCCACCTTGCCGCCTCATCGAAAGACGTGTAAACCACCGAATAAAGCTCTGGGTCAATACCATCATTCACTGACATTCCCCGAGGGAAAGATAAATTACAAATGAGCCGAAACTTATTCGGCTCTTTCTCAGGCACCACACCCAATGGCGACACCACTAGGTCTTCGAACGGAGGGGAACTAAACGGACCCGCCATGCGGCCCATGGCAACTTCTTTTCCCAATTTCTCCGACACTACAACCCCATGAACCAAAGCCGAACACAAATTTTTAAGAACCAGAGGAATAACAAAAGGCGGAGGGGGAATTTTGAAACCGATTGTAAAACCCGAAATCAACAACGCCGCTTTATCCTTAATCGGGTATCTATTTAGATAGGGGACCATCTTTGCTAACCTCACTGGAGTCTCCCCCTTGAGAATTAGCCCCCCCTGACTTGGGCTTTCCTTTGTTAAAGCATTTCGCAGCCCCGTGTGAGACCCCATTGCAAAGGGAGCAGAGATGCTTGAACTTGCAATTTGCTCCAAACTTACACTGACCGTCGTTAAACTGCCAGCACACACCCGACTTGTGACCCCCCCACCTGACCCCCAGACCCCGAAGTGGACAATTAACTGCTGGCGTGGCCGGAATATCTGGCCCCACCCTGAAAGGAATTACTGGGTCTATTTGCTGCAGTGATCTTTAACCACAGGCCTATATCCTTCTGATCCCACCGGATTGCCGGCCTTATTGCCTTGCGTTGCCGAAACTGCTCATCGTAACGGAGCCAAGCCTGACTGCCATAACACCTATGAGCTTCCATGTAGCAGAAAAGGGAGGTACAACGCTCTGGCGTCCTTTCCCCAATAATGCTCGCCAATATTGCAAAAGCCTGTAACCAGTTAACATACATTTGAGGGATCAGGCGCCACCTGCGCTTCTCCTCTTCGTCCTTCTTACTTTCATCCTTTTTTCCCTTATCTAGATTGAATTTCTCCAAAGGAAGCAAGGAAAAGATTTCTACATACTCGTCCTTCCATATCTTTTCCCGCCCTTCCTTCTTTAAGTGTGCCCCCAATGGACCCTCAAAACAAACATACACCTCCCCATGAGCCCGATCGTCCAAATGGATCCGGCACTCTTTCTCTTTTTCCGTCTGTACGGACACGGACACCGGTGCCGGAAGGCTAGCCGGACCCACCTCTGAGCTATGCGGACCAAACGCCCCCCCGGATAAAGGAGCCATCCATGCTGCCAAATGCCCCGGCGCTGCCCCCCCTTTCCAACCGACCCAGCAAATCCCGCACACTTGACAAAAGTTCCCCCACTGACGCATTCACATCAGGCCCAGAATCACTCAAACCCCTGCCCCCTGTCCCTGTACCCTGACTTACAGCTGAGATAGGGGACACCTGAAACTGTTGAGACGCACAAAACATGGACCCAAACTCACTGGGCTGCAAGGGGGCTGTGACCCTCCAGCCGGAAGAACGGACTCCTGACGACCCTCTGTCCCGGCATCTGTGGGCCCCGAACCAGGCGACAGCACCCCAACGCTTGCGATGTCCCCGTGCGAGTGGATGACATGAGTAGGGGAAGTCCCTGCAAGCTGCACTGGACCAACAGGCAGAGTCTGTGCTGAGCCGACCGCAGCACTCAGCCCGGCGTCCGTGGCTGCCTGCGGTCCCCTTGAAGCGGGAAGGCCGCCTGCTGACGCAGAACCCAGGGCTGAGACCACCCCGCCAGACCGCGATGTCCCTGCTGTAGCTGTGCGTCCCCGGCTCCCTCTTGATCCCGCCGGCATCACAGCAGACATTGGAGCGACGCAGCGACGTCCCCCGCTGTCTTCAGGGGTCACATGATGTACAACGTGTGTAGGCTCCGTCCCCTGGCCGCCACGCGCCGAAGGCCTAACTACCGCCGACGCTAGACCTGGCTCGGCTATCGGATTCCTCCCAGGCCGGAGCCGGCTGGTGCAGGGAGTAACCGGCGCCCGGCCTGGAGGGGCTCCTGCGCCTCTGCCGTGTCTGTGGGGTGACGTCGGGTGACAGCCTCTCCGGAGGCCTCACGCGGCGAAAAGGCCCCTCATGTCCAGGGGGCTCACCCACCGGACCCGACGTCCTCAATATGGCCGCGACCTGCTCCTCCAGCCATCCCTGAGGCTGCAATTTGGCAGCAGCCCTCAGATCCTCCAGTAGTCGGTCCACCTCAGCCATCAGGATATGGAGGGACTGAATTATTCCAAGGAGAGCGGGAACTGGTAAGTCCCACCCCCCAACACCAGCTTAAAAACGGCCCCCACAGCACCGCCCCCCTACACAATATTCCCTATCATCACCCCCCATTGTCATGCTGGCCTCCGCCCACGCCTGGGTGGTGGGGAGGACCCGGCTCTTGCTCCGGCCTTCACTTTATCAAGGTACATTTGTCGCTCTTCTGGTGTAAAAAGAGGAAAATTTATTGCAGCAATTTGTAAACTTTGCACTTCCCCGAAACTTATAAAAGTGATGAGACAAGTGGATGGGGCCTCCCGCAATCCTAAAGATGCACCATAATTAATGGAATAATTTAGAGAATCATTGGAGTGGACACGTGGGCAACAGATCGGTACATTGGCAGAAGTTGACTTTTATCACTTTCATTTCTTCATCCATCTTAATGTGCACTTTATGTAGGAGTTGGTGGTGGCTTTGTTAAGGAGTCCCTTCTGAGGGTATTGGAGAGTCAGTCTACGTAGAGCGGGGGAGCCATTTCGATACCCAAGGTGCCAACCTCTGCTGTAAGGAAGGGACAATATAGGGTGACGCACTATCTAACTTCCCCAGACTCTTCCTTGTGTGTTATTTATTAGAACTAAAATCCACGCACTTTTTTTTTGTCTGTTTTTTTTTGTATTCCAGTGAACAATTTCTCTGGGATTACCCATATCAGACAATTTACAAACTCCTTTTTTTATTATATTTGAGAGGATTTTTTTTTTAGGATTTTTAGAAATATTAATGAAAGTTATTTTTTTAAGGGGTTTCTTTCTCCACTTTGGTTTTCCTTCCTGTAAGACCCCATAATGCTGTCTTGGTTTTTGACATCTTTATTGACGTTCCCCAACAATCATCACATTTGGACAGTCACTAACACATAAATGTATCAGGATGAGTCGGGAGTGGCGGACGGGATGAGCTGAACATTAGTGAATTGACAAAAGAGATTTCACTCGTGGAGGTGATTCCTGAAGACTTAGTCAGTGACAGAGAAAAATGTAATCCTGTCTTCCTTGTGAGCTGCGCCCATTAATCACCGGCTCGGGAGGCTGCTGCGCTGCAAAAGGTGACGTTTTTGGTCTAAATATGAAATGTCAATATTCTGAAAGTGAGGAAACATAAAGGAACACTGAACAAAGGGATTCAGGGGGTGAAGGGTGACAGAGTACAGGGGTCCTGACACCTGGCAGTGGGAATAGTGCAAATTACAGACTTTTCTTACCTTTCCTTTTGACTCTAGATATCTCAAGATTACCAGATTTGAAAAAGAAACAGGATTTTGGGTACTCTGTCAGGCAATGTTTACGCTACATGTGTCTACATATGGCAGCCTAGTTATTAGGATGTGACTTGCAGCCAGCTCAGGGTTTCCCAGCATGTCTTCATGATGTATCAAAATTGTATTGTGAGAAATTGGAGTCCATAACCAAATTCATGCAAAAGTAAGAGTATGGGCGCCTTAGGCCTCTTTCACACTTCAGTCTTTTGACGTCAGTCAAAATCCGCCCTTTTGTGAAAAAAACGGATCCGCCTTTTTTTTTTGCGGAATCCGTTTTTTTCCCATAGACTTTCATTAGCGACAGATGGTCGTCCATTCCATCCGTCATTTGAGGGATCCGTCAGAATTTCAGCGTCCGTTGTCTGGATACAACGGACATAGTAATGTTTTTTGTCTGTGTCGAAAAGGTGGACGGTGGACGTCTCTCTCTCTCTCTCCAGAGTCCTGTTCCTTTAAATTGCAAAAGCTGCGGCTTCATAGGATTTTGACGGATCCGTCAAAAATACAGATCCGGTGCATCAGTTTTTGGCTAATCTTCATCGGATCTGTTTTTTTTTCACACTTTGACGGATTTTGACTGACGCCAAAAGACTGAAGTGTGAAAGAGGCTTTAGGGGGCAGGTCTCCTTTTCTGCATCCCCTTTATTGTCAAGAACAGAGACGCTCCTCCAAGACCACGTTCATATTTTTCTGTTTTGGACACAAAGATCCTTTCTCAAAAGGAATGTTAGTGGATTGATAAAAATGAATGGTTCCGTGTGCTGAAAAAGAGGATAAGTTATTGAAGCCTCAAATTTGTGGAAGAGATCATCAAGAACATCTCCAGGTCCCTGGTCCACCGGCCACGTCAGGTGTCCGTGTCCACATACCGAATTTCTCCTATTTGTTGGTGTACCCACTCCCTCTTGTGATTAGTAGATACATTATTTTGGCATCACATTGAGGCTACTAGAATATTTAGAATTGAGAATCCTCAGTGGTTGATACCTTTTAATGTCTAAGGCCGGGATCACACACAGCGAGATACGGCCGAGTCTCGCAGGTTAAAACCAAGCTCTGGCGCCGGTACTCCGGAGCGGAGCGTGCAGCCGCACAGCAATACATGGAGCTGCATGCTCCGCTCCGGAGTGCCGGTGCCAGAGCTTGGTTTTAACCTGCGAGACTCGGCCGTATCTCGCTGTAGTGTGACTCCGGCCTAACTGAAAAGATGGTAACAAATTGCAAGCTTTTGAGACTACTCAGGTCTCTTCATCAGGCTAGACTAATACAACATCTGAAGAATCACATATTAATCAGATGTTGCATTAGTGTAGCCTGATGAAGAGACCTGAGTAGTCTCGAAAGCTTGCAATTTGTTACCATCTTTTCAGTTAGCCATTAAAAGGTATCAACCACTGAGGACTCTCAATTCTAAATATTCTTCTATCTACTGGCTAACACGGTACAAAGATATATATCTTTCCTGTACTGAGGCAACTAATCAGAAGAGGCGCTTGGGATACCAGCAGCTAGGAGGAGCTTCGGAGGGCTACTGTCTGGGCTACCGACACGACCGTTGGCTCTCTGTCCTGACAATCTTTTTTCTAAACTGTACATGCCATCCATTCCAATTCCCGGCATGTAATACTACAATCCTACAGCTTTTTCTTTGAATGAGAGCTGATCACTGGGATTTTCTGCAGACAGGTCCATGCTGATCCGCTGGTGGCTACCAACAGCCCCTGTAAGTAATAATGAGCACCGGCAATGACAATTGCCAACATTGTAATCTTTTACCACAATGTTAGACTGAGTGCTAACTTGTGTCACTTTAATTAACTTGGTGGCTAGAAATCACTTTCCCTCCTGGTCTTTTAGAGACTTTACAAATTCTTCTTAAAGTTTGAAGGTATAGAAAAACTTCCATAAAAAGTCCCAGAAGTTTCATAAAGTCATTTCTTTCTTCATATTCCCAATGCATATAAAGCTGAAAACATGAATATATTTAGTGAAATCATCTTCAGATAATGGTCTACAGATATTCTCATTAACAGCTAAAGAGTGTTTTTTTTTGCTCCACAAACAAGGGAAAAAAATGAGATAAAAAGGGAAATATTGTACAATATTCAAATATTCATCTAAAAATGATAGTAAAGTGCAATTTACAGAGAGTGGATGTGACAAAGTATGCAGAACCACGCAATAATAGCAGACACAATCCTCCTCCTTCTGCCGATATTTACATAATAAACCAACTCATCTTTTGTTATTTTTACTAAATATTTTGTTGTTCGGCTCATGGGAATGAAATCTGCTGGGGCGACACATTAAAAATCAGACATAATATGCCCCAGATGCAACTGTTTTCCCTAGACGACATCAATATTCATGGTCCTGGACCTGGTTTTATGTCTCCAGAACTGTAATATTGCACTTCAGTATGAATTAGGAAATCTTAAAAAATTAGGCAAATTCACAGAACTGCAGAGGACAGAAACGTCCTAGCTCCTTTATAAGTGACCACTAGTCCACTTCTTATACAAGTCTCAGACACAACATTCCTAATTTGTAACAGGTGGGGGTCGGCTACATCATTTATTAAAAAATGTGTAGAAATAGCACAAGATAACTCACCACAGTAATTGTACAGACATGGGCAGAAGTTGTGACACAAATGTTGGGCTTCACAAAGTTTACTGCTTCAGTTTTTATAGTGATAACTTGATTCTTATAAGGAGCGATCAGATGAATTGTAAATGAAAAACAAACATTTATCAGTGTGTCATGAACTTCAAAGAGAGAAGTTCAATTGCTGCAAATAAGGCTTCAGGATGTACATGAAAGTCCAGCAAGTGCCAGGACCGTCTCCTAAGGAGAATTCGGCTGCAGGATTGGTTCAACACCAGTGCAGAGCTTGCTCAGGAAAGGCAGCATGCAGTTGTCAGTGCTTCTGCACACAGTGAGGCAAAGGATTATGGAGGCAGCTGGGTGTCAAGAACAGCAGAAAAAAAGCTAATTCTCTTCAAAAGAAACATCTATGACAAGACCGACACTCTGCAGGAAGTACAATGATCAGACTACAGAGGACAGAGGTGATGTTCTTTTCTCTGATGAAGCCCCTTCAGGCTGTTTGGGACATCGAGAACAATGATTGGAGAAGGGACGCTGCCATGAGTCCTTTGCCTGTCAACAGTAAAGCCTCTAGAAACTACTCATGTGTGGGGGCTTCTCAGCCATGGAGGGGGTCACTCATAATTTGCGGGGGCTTCCCATCCATGGAGGGGTTCACTCATAATGTGCGGAAGCTTCTCTTCCATGAAGGGGATCACTCACAATTTGTGGGGGCTTCTTATCCATGGAAGGGGATCACTCACAAAGTGTGGGGGATTCTCATCCATGTAGAGGATCACTCACAATGTGTGGGGGCTTCTTACCCATGTAGAGGATCACTCACAACGTGTGGGGGCTTCTCATTCATGGAGGGGCTCACTCACAATGTGCGGGGGATTCTTATCCATGGATGGGGCTCACTTCCAATGTGTTGGGGCTTCTCATCCATGGAAGGGGATCACTCACAATGTGTGGGTTCTTCGCATCAATGGAGGGGCTCACTCACATTTTACATAAGAACATAGCCTGAATATAGAATGAGATCTAAACCTCCTCCAAGAACGACTTCTCTCATCATTCAGGACAATGTGGTGATGATGCTTCTCCCCCCCCATGATGGAGACCATGTCACAAGGTAAAAGTGTGAGCTAAGTGGCTTGGTGATTAAAACGTTGAAATTTTTGTCCAAGGCTGGAAAATCCCAGATCCCATTCCCATTGAGAACCTGTCGTCAGTCCTCAAAATGTGACAAACAAAATCCAGAAATTATGATAATTCTATGCTGTATTGAGACAAGGATGGGCGGCCATCAGCCAGGATCTGCCCAGAAACCGATATCCAGCTGCTGGGGTGAAGGGCAGAAGTCTGAAGAATGAGGGGCAGAAGTGTGGAGAATAAGGGGCAGAAGTGTGGAGAATAAGGGGCAGAAGTGTGGAGAATAAGGGGCAGGAGTGTGGAGGATAAGGGGCAGAAGTGTGGTGAATAAGGGGCAGGAGAGTGGAGAATAAGGGGCAGGAGTGTGGAGGATAAGGGGCAGGAGTGTGGAGAATAAGGGGCAGGAGAGTGGAGAATGAGGGGCAGGAGTGTGGAGAATAAGGGGCAGGAGTGTGGAGAATAAGGGGCCGGAGTGTGGAGGATAAGGGGCCGGAGTGTGGAGGATAAGGGGCAGGAGTGTGGAGGTTAAGGGGCAGGAGTGTGGAGAATAAGGGGCAGGAGTGTGGAGAATAAGGGGCCGGAGTGTGGAGAATAAGGGGCCGGAGTGTGGAGAATAAGGGGCCGGAGTGTGGAGGATAAGGGGCAGGAGTGTGGAGGATAAGGGGCAGGAGTGTGGAGGATAAGGGGCAGGAGTGTGAAGAATAAGGGGCAGGAATGTGGAGAATAAAGGGCAGGAGTGTGGAGAATAAGGGGCAGGACTGTGGAGAGTAAGGGGCAGGAGTGTGGAGAATAAGGGGCCGGAGTGTGGAGGATAAGGAGCCGGAGTGTGGAGAATAAGGGGAAGGAGTGTGGAGAATAAGGGTCCGGAGTGTGGAGAATAAGGGGCTGGAGTGTGGAGAATAAGGGGAAGGAGTCTGGAGAATAAGGGGAAGGAGTCTGGAGAATAAGGGGAAGGAGTGTGGAGAATAAGGGGCATAAGTGTGGAGGATAAGGGGCAGGAGTGTGGAGAATAAGGGGCAGGAGTGTGGAGAATAAGGGGCAGGAGTGTGGGGAATAAGGGGCAGAAGTGTGGAGAATAAGGGGCAGGAGTGTGGAGAATAAGGGGCAGGGGTGTGGAGAATAAGGGGCAGGAGTGTGGGGAATAAGGGGCAGAAGTGTGGGGAATAAGGGGCAGGAGTGTGGAGAATAAGGGGCAGGGGTGTGGAGAATAAGGGGCAGGAGTGTGGAGGATAAGGGGCAGGAGTGTGGTGAATAAGGGGCAGGAGAGTGGAGAATAAGGGGCAGGAGTGTGGAGGATAAGGGGCAGGAGTGTGGAGGATAAGGGGCAGGAGTGTAGAGAATAAGGGGCAGGAGAGTGGAGAATAAGGGGCAGGAGTGTGGAGAATAAGGGGCAGGAGTGTGGAGAATAAGGGGCCGGAGTGTGGAGGATAAGGGGCCGGAGTGTGGAGGATAAGGGGCAGGAGTGTGGAGGATAAGGGGCAGGAGTGTGGAGGATAAGGGGCAGGAGTGTGGAGAATAAGGGGCAGGAGTGTGGAGAATAAGGGGCTGGAGTGTGGAGAATAAGGGGCCGGAGTGTGGAGAATAAGGGGCCGGAGTGTGGAGGATAAGGGGCAGGAGTGTGGAGGATAAGGGGCAGGAGTGTGGAGGATAAGGGGCAGGAGTGTGAAGAATAAGGGGCAGAAATGTGGAGAATAAAGGGCAGGAGTGTGGAGAATAAGGGGCAGGACTGTGGAGAGTAAGGGGCAGGAGTGTGGAGAATAAGGGACCGGAGTGTGGAGGATAAGGAGCCGGAGTGTGGAGAATAAGGGGAAGGAGTGTGGAGAATAAGGGTCCGGAGTGTGGAGAATAACGGGCTGGAGTGTGGAGAATAAGGGGAAGGAGTCTGGAGAATAAGGGGAAGGAGTCTGGAGAATAAGGGGAAGGAGTGTGGAGAATAAGGGGCATAAGTGTGGAGGATAAGGGGCAGGAGTGTGGAGAATAAGGGACAGGAGTGTGGGTAATAAGGGGCAGAAGTGTGGGGAATAAGGGGCAGAAGTGTGGAGAATAAGGGGCAGGAGTGTGGAGAATAAGGGGCAGGGGTGTGGAGAATAAGGGGCAGGAGTGTGGGGAATAAGGGGCAGAAGTGTGGGGAATAAGGGGCAGGAGTGTGGAGAATAAGGGGCAGGGGTGTGGAGAATAAGGGGCAGGAGTGTGGAGGATAAGGGGCAGGAGCGTGGAGGATAAGGGGCAGGAGCGTGGAGGATAAGGGGCAGGAGCGTGGAGGATAAGGGGCAGGTGCGTGGAGGATAAGAGGCTGGAGCGTGGAGGATAAGGGGCAGCAGGGTGGAGAATAAGGGGCAGGAGTGTAGAGAATAAGGGGCAGCGCTGCCGGGAATATTGAAGCGTCACCGGAACTTCATGGTTTTCTCACTAACATGTAACAATGTACGGAATGTTTTTAATTGTTTGTTAGTAATCATAGAAATGACCGACTAAAAGAGCGAAATCACTGAAGCCTCAAAATGAGAAAATCAAATTTTGTCAGTATCAGAACTTTTGGCCAGAGCTGTGCGCCCACAGCTGGTAGCAGGTAATAGGGTGGCCCCGTCATAGAATCTTGGACTAGACTGGGCATGGTGGAGTGGACAGTGGGAGTAGTAAGAACTGTTATGATTCCGGTGTAAAGTCTGCCCTGTAGTTGATGTGATAGTTGAGGCCCAATTGTCCCTCAGTAATGCTGCCAACTGGGCGGTAAAGTGAATGTATGTGTGGACAGTGGCCTTAAAATACAGGATCAGGGTAAAAATATAGAGATTAGTGAATCAATTTGCAGGACCTTGAATGTCAGTTGTCCGTGGCCACCGGACAGAAGCAATGTAAGCGGCCTCCACTGTCCTGGAATCCTGATTTGTAAGCCCGGAGTAATGTCAGTGTTCCTGTATGACACCTACATGATGTCGCGCCTGGCCGGCTAATCAAAATCGGAGCTGCGTATGCTGCAGGGTAGGAGGTGGTTTACAGGACCATCTGGACAAGGACAACTGATGTGTCTGCTGGACCAATGTACTGTAAATTGATTTTCTCTTCTGTAAACCTGAATTAATAATAATAATCTTTATTTTTTATATAGCGCTAACATATTCCGCAGCGCTTTACGGTTTGCACACATCATCATCACTGTCCCAGATAAGGCTCACAATCTAAATTCCCTATCAGTATGTCTTTGGAATGCGGGAGGAAACCGGAGTACCCGGAGGAAACCCACACAAACACATGGAGAACATACAAACTCCTTGCAGATGTTGTCCTTGGTGCGATTCAATCCCAGGACTCCAGCGCTGCAAGGCTGCAGTGCTAACCACTGAGCCACCGTGCTGCCCTAATTAATAGCAAGAGCCCATCAGTAAGTCCCCATAGACCATTATTAGGAATAGTCCCCCCAAACCAGAAGAGGACGTGGTTTGTAAAGATTTATCTTGAAAGGGTCATTTCTGATGTATCCAAATACAAGTATCCGGAGGTCAGAATCCAAAAGTTGGTGACAATGGTGAACGATGACACACACAGGCCTGGGTGACTCTCGCCCACTTCTTTCTGGGACAGAGTGTCTCCGTGTCACTGTGGCCCTTTTGATTACACATTGCCCATAGGCCATAATAGTCTTTTATTGGAAAATGCCCTAACATTAAGGAATTTTTCTCAATTTCTACAAATTCTGCAATAAAATAATTCACCCATCCCCCAGCTGAGTGTGACCGTGGGGTGAATTTTTTTTCCTATGCCCTGATGTCTACGCCTGCCGCGCTCTTATGTCGCACGCTGATCTCCAGTATATATATATAATGTGTTCGGAAGCTTCTTGCTCCGTAGAAATGATCCCTAAACACTGATATTCCGCCGGCTTTCTCCATATTTCCAGAGCGCTTCCTATACAAATGGGATGAGGAATATATCTGATTTCATTGTGGGAAATTGCCCCTATTTCATGAGATAACTCAGGAGCTGCAGGGACGCAGGAGATGATATTGTGTTTGTGGCTCGGGCTCTCGCGCACCGCGGCCGCTCCTGCTGGAATACATTAGATTTTTCTATAGATTTTTCTAGCAACATGTGTATTATACCTGTCAATTTTCTGGCGAGTTACACCCTTTGTGTTACTTTTACAAGATCCAAACCCTTAGATTATTTGCCATAGGGGTTCTGAGATTCAAAGGATTGTGAAATAGGCTCCACTAAGTCCTGGCTTGTAATAATGAGCCGGTAGATGGGGTTTCTTATAAAAGGAGGTGACTTTATTTGCTGGACAAAACGGCGCTTTTTTTTTTTTCTTGATTCGGCAGCACGCTGCATTCTCACAATCACAAGAATAACGAGCAGAACAATTTCTAAAAGGGGGGAAAAAAAAATCCGGCATATTCAGCAAATGTTCATGTATCTTTCAGCTGCTCTCTCACAAAGCTGAAATACCCTTATCACAATGACAAATGTAAAACACAGCATGGAGGCGGCCCGCTTTGTCTAAGATTCCATTTCGAAATATTACATACCGCTAGTATAGAAATTGTATTTTTTCCATTTTACCTCACCTGACACTAAAACCAGCTCTTTGCATCTGTTTCTGGAAGATTTACTGCAGAAATGACAAATGCTGGTGGTATCATTTCACCGGAGATGCTCAGAAATGTGTATTTCAGAATAAGAACAACTCAGTATTTTACTAAAATTGCCACTTCTGCGTAAGAACGGGTCATTCCGTAATTCAGGATTTTTCCTTGGGTGTGATACTATATAATTGATGACACCTTTTGTGTATTTTTCTATTGTTGTCATACAGATACTTTGTCCTTTTTTGAAGATTTATTTAAAGGGATATTCCTAAAGGATATTCTATAAATATCTGACAGTTGTAGCTCCCTGTTTCCAAAATGAGGGTCCAGCCTTGTGCCACCATGAATGGAGATGTGTGCAAGAGTCTCTTCATAGAATCCTATCAAAGAATGGTAGAGTTGGAAAGGACCTCCTGGGCCATCTGGTCCAACCCCCTGCTCAATGCAGGAATCACTAAACCATCCCAGTCAGATGTCTGTCCAGCCTCTTTTTGAAGAATTCCATTGAAAGAGAACTCACCACCTCTCGTGGCAGCCTGTTCCACTCATTGATCACCCTCCCTGTCAAAAAGTTTTTCTAATCTGTATCTTCTCCCTTTCAGTTTAATCCATTGCTTCTTGTGTTTCCATGTGTAGATGAGAATAATGATGATCCTTCTACAATGTGACAGCCCTTCAGATATTTGTAGACAGCTATTAAGTCTCCTCTTAAGCTTATTTTTTGCATCTAAACATTCCTAGATCCTATAACCATTCCTCGTAGGACATACTTGCAGTCCGCTCACCATCCTGGTCGCTCTTCTCTGAACTTGCTCCAGTTTTTCAATGTCTTTATAAAATGTAATGCCCAGAACTGGACACAGTATTCCAGAAAAGGTCTGACCAAAGAGGAGTAGAGGGGGATAATTACTTCACGTGATCTAGACTCTGTGCTTCTCTTAATACATCCTAGAACTGTGTTTGCCTTTTTTGCTACTCCATCTCACTGTTGACTCATGTGTAGTCTGTGATCTATTAGTATACCCAAGTCTTTTTCACATGTGCTGTTGCTTAGTTCTATTCCTCCCATTCTGTATATTCTTCATTCTTCATTTACTTTTATCTTGAAGGTAGTTGGACAGACCACGTAGGCACAGCCACCTCACAATGCACTGTGGCACTGTGCGCCTTAGATGTGCAATAAATGTCTGAGATGGAAACACATCTTTAAAAATAAGGACTTACCTTTCTTAAGATTCACATTTCTTAGGCCCAGTCCTGCATCTATAAGATGTGTATGCATGTCCTCCTGCAATGTGTAATATGTGAATACCATTTTAAATAAATGAAGGTTGTCTGAGACTCTCCGCCTTCTCAATATCAAGGGCCCCATCTTGTGCCGCCATGAATGAAGGTGTTGCCCCTCATGCATTGATCTATAATTTTATGTATGTGTGAATTGGAAAATAGCCCAGCACGTGTGCATCCTCCAAAGTGAGCGGAGAGAATCGCGGATGAGCAGCCGCTTTCTGCTTCACGGTGTCTCTGTTCAGCGCGCATGCCAACATCAGAGGTGCGAAACATATATATCAAATGTTTCCTATGGCTATGCCATAAATGCCTGAGGTGAGAATACCCCTTTAAAAAAAAAAAAAAAAGACCCGCTGGTGCCCTCATCTTTACCAAGAACGGGAAATCTGTCTTGTGGCTCCATGAATAAGAGAAGTAGGCTTGTTTTAATGGTTCTCTCATCTTACCTTTATGTGAACCCCTCATGCTCAGCTATATCTTCATTCATAGCAGCACAACAGGGTCCCCATCCAGGGAGAGTTGCAGCTCACGTGGGTCGGGTCTGCATTTATGAGATATTTATGGCATATACCCTAGATATGATGTAAATATATCAGCTGGGAACATTTCATTTTGGAATGTTTTGTTATAGGCATTAAGTCTTTATTTTTTCTGATACAGAGCTCCATATTTTTCGCAAGTGATCTAGGATTAGAGTTCAATGATAAAATTTGTCAGCCTGGAGTCTCCACTTGGGGGAGCTAGAGTGCTCGCTGTATACTGACTTATAGAACTCTCATTGATCTCATTACTAGATACATCTTATATAAGATTTAATTGTTGTTTATTCAAGATAGTACAATCATTTTTCTTCAAATAATTACCCAAGATTAGAAAAAAAGATTTAGCTATTTCCAGAAACAATGCCACTCTTGTCTATAGGTTGTGTCTGGTAATGTTGCTCATTTCCATTTAAAAAAAAGACAGAAATTCAATACTAAATACTTCCCCAAAGTGGCTCCCTTTCTGGAAATAAAAAGCAGATCTTTTTTGCAATCTGTTTATCCTTCTGGTTATAAGAACAGCAGATTTGTTTCCAGACCCCTTTTGTTGGGTCAGTTGGCAGGAGCACTGGTGGACACAGACAGAAAAGTGTGCCTGTGCAAGAACAATATATAGGCCCTTTGCAGCCCAAAAGATACTAAAAATGCAAAATTGCACCTGCTTTGGAGATAGAAATAGGTCCCCTAACCTCCTGGAGCCCTGTGCGGCTGCACAGATTGCACCAATGATATGTCCTCCCATGGGAAGGAGTAGAGATATTCCTCTATGATGGATAGAATTTATATATAAAGTTGAGTGTGTGTATGTGTGTGTGTGTGTCGGATTATTGAGCAATGCCCACTCCACAGAGCCCTGCCCACTCTGCATAGCCACAGGGAAACAGACCCTAGTCCAGGGGCACCTGACAACAGTTGTGACACACAGCTAGGCATCACATACATTACACACACAGCTCTGCTGCAGGGACCCTCTGATCCCATGTATATGGGGTTAGTATACTTCCCCCAGTGATGTGCTATAAAACCCTGCTCTGTGACACACATACAGTTATATACTATATACAGGGGAGATGACATACAGGTATATACTATATACAGGGGGAGATGACATGCAGGAAAATACTATATACAGGGGATGACATACAGGTATATACTATATTCAGGGGAGATGACATACAGCTATATACTATATACAGGGGAGATGAAATACAGGTATATACTATATACAGGAGGAGATGACATACAGGTATATACTATATACAGGAGGAGATGACATACAGGTATATACTGTATACAGGAGGAGCTGACATACAGGTATATACTATATACAGGGGAGATGACATGCAGGTATATAGTATATACAGGGGGAGATGACATACAGGTATATACTATATACAGGGGATGACATACAGGTTTATACTATATACAGGGGAGATGACATACAGGTATATACTATATACAGGGGAGATGAAATACAGGTATATACTATATACAGGAGGAGATGACTTTCAGGTATACACTATATACAGGAGGAGATGACACACAGGTATACACTATATACAGGAGGAGATGACACACAGGTATACACTATATACATGAAAAGATGACATACAGGTATATACTATATACAGGAGGAGATGACACACAGGTATATACTATATACAGGGGGACGACATACAGGTATATACTATATACAGGGGAGATGACATACATGTATTTACTATATACAGGAGGAGATGACATACAGGTATATATAATCATTATTATTTGTTGTAACTAACCACAGTTAGTTTACTATGCCCAAGCAATGCCGGGCTCTTCAGGTAGTAATATATATAATTGGCTTATGACTTGTTTAAGGCTGTGTGCACACGATGCAGATTTGCAGCGGATCCGCAGCGGATTTTACCGCGCAGAAACGTTGCATATCCGCATTGTGATGTACAGTAGCCTTAAAATCAATGAAAAAAAAAACCGCAGTGCAGATGCTGCGGATTTTTCCGCGCGGTTTTCCTGCGGTACAAGCCCGCAGCATGTTACTTCTTTTGTGCGGTTTTCCATCTCCCCTGTCACCAAATCCGCAGGGGAAAAACCGCGATGGAAAACCGCACAAAAACCGCAAGAAAACCGCATGAAAAATGGAAGAAATCCGCAGGAAAAATGCAGGTCATTTGACTTGCGGATTTCTTTCATTCTGCGCGGAAAAATCCGCAGGGCTAAAAAGTCCGTCTGCACTCAGCCTAAGACATAGAATAGGATAAAGATTCATGTTCAAGACATCAAAATTTCATTGACTTTTCCACCAAAACCCTATTTGCATTTACTTACAGATGTCTCATTTCAAAGCTCAGCAAAGGTAAAGATACAGCAGTATACAAGATGCTTGACTCCCAATCTTTTTAGCAAAAACTACGAGTGAAAGCTCTTAACAAAACACATTAATCAGCAGTCCCTCAGATTTTCAGTATTTGAAGAAAATGACATTTCAATCAATTAATAAAGATGAGAATTTTTCTGTATCTACTTGAATGTTTCTTAAAAGTTCACAGTAGCAACAATCAGTATAACCATGTATGCGTAATTTCAAGGGGGTCCTCAAATCATTTTTACAATAGAGATGGGACTGCCATGGAGTATTCATGCTCAACAGCCTACATTCAGAACATTTGTGGTCACATATATGTTAAATAAACAGTCTATGCCATAAAGTGTTTAGTAACTGATATATTTAGGCTGAGTGCAGACGGACTTTTTAGCCCTGCGGATTTTTCCGCGCAGAATGGAAGAAATCCGCAGGTCAAATGACCTGCATTTTTCCTGCGGATTTCTTCCATTTTTCCTGCGGTTTTATTGTGGTTTTTGTGCGGTTTTTCCCCTGCAGATTTGGTGACAGGGGAGATGGAAAACCGCACTAAAGAAGTAACATGCTGCGGATTTTGTACCGCAGAAAAACCGCGTGGAAAAATCTGCAGCGTCTGCACAGCGGTATTTTTTTCCATTGATTTTAAGGCTACTGTACATCACAATGCAGATATGCAACGTTTCTGTGCGGTAAAATCCGCTGTGGATCCGCTGCAAATCTGCATCGTGTGCACACAGCCTTAGTGTCTTGGTGCATGTATTTTTTTCCTTACATGTTTTTAAATGCTATTCTAGATATTGTAGGGGTAAAATTGGTGCCCATTACTGTTCCTTCAAAGAGAAAAGCATATTTATATTATATGTAAGTCATTTGACATTATAGTTATTTAGTTATATTTGTACCTACTTAATATCTGTTGCACTATAAAAAATTGATACATTTTACCTAATTATAATAGATAACCACTTGATCAGGAGGATCACTAAGGATTATTGCTACGTCTATGGATAACTTAGGTGAAAAAGTATTTTTAAAGCAATGCCATCTATAATAGTTGTGTTACTGAATGGTAAAAAATAACCTTTTTTATCTTATTTGTTTCAAAACTATAGACATTCTCTATTAATGGGAATTTTACTCTGGACATTACATTTTTAGTAACATTTTGAAATAGTCACGTACTTCGAACACTTGTGTAACATAAGCCACAAATCTCAATAACGTGGTTGTCTAGGATTAAGAATAAAATAGCGACACTTTTCTCCAAAGGCTATATTTGGTTTTGCTCTAATCCCCATTCAAGTAAATACAGTTATATTACAATAGCAGCTAAAACTGTGTTACATAAGGAAAGTGCTCTCCGCAGAAAGAAGCTGAGAGGTCATGTGGTTATAGAGGCTCGACTTAGTGCATTGTTTGTGCAAGTAGAGATGGAAAGTGCTGCCAGTAATGACGTGCGTTTCTCAAGAGCACTATATGCCTTTCCACCAGGTCTCAGAGTCTTGTGCACAAGAGAACAGTTAATCAGTTCGATGCAAATCAAATTCATTTCAAGTTTTTAGGGATTTGGGGAATTCACGGAACCCAGAAAATTCAAACAATTTGCTCACAAACCATCAAAAATGCCTGGAAAAGATTGCATCAGCTAGTGATGACTTACATCACATAGGGCGCTGCTGGGTGGGCTTTCCCATAATACTTTATATCTATTACATCACATGGTAGTGTTAACCAATCAGGAGAGACATCATAGCCTGTATGAAAGCAGAGGATGGGAATGCAGTTGCTATTTTGGGGTGAATCTGTTTAGTGTGAGGATGTCATAGCTCAACAATAGCAATAGGGAGAAAAAGCCAAACATTTCTGAACAAACTGCAGAGAGTGTGAGTGAGACAGCACAGAGCCATCTATTTACTCATGGCATGTATGTTTAAGTCGCTTTGATATTATTAAAGTTGTGTTTGCTTCAAAGAGCTTGAAATGTGTTGAATACAGTTCAATATATCCTCTGAGGATCAAACTTTTGTGAAAAATTTGCCAAAGCAGGTAAATTTGAACTTCAAAAGAGTCGCTCATCTCTAATTGTCCACAATAGGGTATTGGACATATATGAGATAGAGGGGTGAGGCTACTTTATCTAATCCTGGACAACTCTTTAACAATTACATTTTTGCATTTTCTGGACAACTTAGGGTAATATCTGAAGAGCCGTCAGGATGTTAAGTTTGCAAGACCTTAAGGGCACCGCTACACGCTTCAATGTCCCAGCGATCCCACCAACGATCCGACGTGGATGGGATTGTTGGGACATAGTTAGCTGATCGCTGGTGAGCTGTCACATAGGCAGACTCACCAGCGATCAGGACCAGCGATCAATCTGGTATCCAATGTAAACAGCGGGTAACTAAGAGCCGCGCCGCTCTTAGATACCCGCTGTTTACCTTGGATACCAGCTCCCAGCGTTGCTGATTGTTGGTCTCTTGCTGCCACACACAGCGATGCGCGCTGGCCAGCGGGATATCAATGATCAAAAAATGGCCCAGGACGTTCGAGCGCGATCAGCGATACCCGGCGGGGGGGGCCGGTCGCTGATGCATGTCACACACAGCTATGTCGCTGGCGAGATCGCTGTGGTGTCGCAAAATCAGTGATCTCGCTAGCGATCTTGCTGTGTGTGACGGGGCCTTTACCAACCATTCCTGTTAATGCTCCCTCTGGCCCCCATCAGATTCCTAATGTCATTGGGAACAAATCAATAAAAAGGCAAACTTCTATTATCATAAGAATTTACTTTGCATCTTCAGTTCCTATGAAACTCTGTCGATCACTAGGTTTTAGTTTTGTGTGGAGATCAAGGATAAATTCAGAATCCTCCACATGCTAATACGGTAAATCGAGTGGAATATTTCTTGTATGGTAATATAATTTGCTAAAAGCATGTAAATGCATGTTTTCCAGAGACACATTTGCAACAACAAGCAGAGAACAGAAAGCTGTTTAATTTCCCTTAACTCTCTCCTGGCTGTTACATAATGACTCCCGGTATCCACCACGGATGGAGTTTTATCAGAGATATACTACAGCTTATTTTCGCTGCACAAATGACTCCCCGGACAATGATAAACGCTAAAATATCAATGTTTCTCTTCCAGAAATGTTCAAAGAGTTTTGTTTCCTTGATTTGTTTTCATAAAGAGATGAATTTTATTCAGGTTCACAGTGAGATCGGCTTGATGTGAGATTGCGGTGTAACATGCAAGCATTCGGGAAATGGAGCTATTTCCACTCTTGGCTCGGCTCCGCAGGTGGCCAGATTTTAGGTTTAATCACGGAGTAGACAAGGCAAATCACAGCCAAATCAGGAACAGCAAATCCAGATCTATATTTAAAGTTTTCCATTTGCAGTAAATAGTTTGGATTCATTTTGCTTATTGCTTTCAAATACTCTGCGGATTTTAATATAAAAGGGAGTCATGGAAACAAATCAGGGAGCCAAATACATTGGATGGAGCGCAAACAGCGGACAAAGAAAAGTTTAAACATCAATCGTAAAGCAATAACGGATTATCTGCAATGAAGAGGTCTGTTACTGTCTGTCTCATTGTATCCTAATGTGTGGAAACCACAGGGAAGCATGGCCCCCGACACTAACCGCTGGCCCCCCAGAGCCAAACAGTACCTGTATAATCATCTGCAAGCTGTAGTGGTGTCTGCGGTGGGGGGCATTGGATGATGGCCTTCACTATTGACCCTGTAAGTGATGTATCTTCAGAAAGAACTTCCTATAAATTATGTAAGAACAGATATTACTGGCTCCCAGTCTCTCATAGTGAATGATATAATCAGTTAGTGCCATAATCCATTATCTCCTTGTAAATTACGCAAGCACAGATAATACTGCCTGACAGTCTTTGTAAGCACAGATAGTGCTACCTTCCAGTCTCACCCTACATAAGATATACTGTATCTACTGACAGAAAATAGGGGGGGAAGCCAGCACTGCTTGAGGTTAGAACGCATAAATTGGAGTGCATATGCACATGATATCTAGCTGTATTCAAAAATTAGATATTTAGCAAAAAAATTGATCAATTCAATTGAGCCACCCCGCCGCGCCAAGGCAATCTCATGTGGGGGGTCCTACTCTACATTTTTAATAAATGCTGTGCCAGTACGGCCTCCTAAATACATTTAGAGCATGACCACATCAAGTGCAATCTGTACCTGAACATTACTGGATCGCTCCCATGAAGCCAGATGAAGCAAGTGCAGATGAAGGCCAACCAGGTCTGAACATAGACATATCAGGATTGGCCTCCACACATTGCCCGACCAGCAAACATAGATGAAGGGCGATGTTGGCCCAGACACAGGTGCACAATTAAATAAAGCTTGGGGCAGGGCGGGGCTGCTGTGTGTGTGCACAGCAGCCTAGATCCATCACAATGAACACAGAAAAATTATAGCGGACATAACCAAGCGTGCACGGCAATAGTGGTGGTGAGCCACAAACCAACAACAAGAAAATAGGGGGGGAAGCCAGCACTGCTTGAGGTTAGAACGCATAAATTGGAGTGCATATGCACATGATATCTAGCTGTATTCAAAAATGAGATATTTAGCAAAAAAATTGATCAATTCAATTGAGCCACCCCGCCGCGCCAAGGCAATCTCATGTGGGGGGTCCTACTCTACATTTTTAATAAATGCTGTGCCAGTACAGATTACAGGTACAGATTGCACTTGATGTGGTCATGCTGTTAGGAGGCCGTAATGGCACAGTATTTATTATAAATTTAGAGTAGGACCCCCCACATGAGATTGCCTTGGCGCGGCGGGGTGGCTCAATTGAATTGATCAATTTTTTTGCCAAATATCTCATTGTTGAATACAGCTGGATATTATGTGCATATGCACTTTAATTTAAGCGTTCTAACCTTAAGCAGTGCTGGCTTCCCCCCCTATTTTCTTGTTGTTGGTTTGTGGCTCACCACCACTGCTGCCGTGCACGCTTGGCTATGTCCGCTACAAATTTTTCTGTGTTCATTATGATGGATCTAGGCTGCTGTGCACACACACGGCAGCCCCGCCCTGCCCCAAGCTTTATTTAATTGTGCACCTGTGTCCGGGCCAATATCGCCCTTCATCTTTGTTTCCTGGTTGGGCAATGTGTGGAGGTCAATCTTGATATGTCTGTGTTCAGACCTGGTTGGCCTTCATCTGCACTTGCTTCATCTGGCTTCATGGGAGCGATTCAGCAATGTTCAGGTACAGATTGCACTTGATGTGGTCATGCTCTTAGGAGGCCATAATGGCACAGTATTCATTATAAAATTATAGGAAGACCCCCCACATGAGATTGCCTTGGCGCGGCGGGGTGGCTCAATTGAATTGATCAATTTTTTGCCAAATATCTCATTTTTGAATACAGCTGGATATTATGTGCATATGCACTTTAATTTATGCGTTCTAACCTTAAGCAGTGCTGGCTTCCCCCCCTATTTTCTTGTTGTTGGTTTGTGGCTCACCACCACTGCTGCCGTGCACGCTTGGCTATGTCCGCTACAAATTTTTCTGTGTTCATTATGATGGACCTAGGCTGCTGTGCACACACACGGCAGCCCCGCCCTGCCCCAAGCTTTATTTAATTGTGCACCTGTGTCCGGGCCAATATCGCCCTTCATCTATGTTTCCTGGTTGGGCAATGTGTGGAGGTCATTCTTGATATGTCTGTGTTCAGACCTGGTTGGCCTTCATCTGCACTTGCTTCATCTGGCTTCATGGGAGTGATTCAGCAATGTTCAGGTACAGATTGCACTTGATGTGGTCATGCTCTTAGGAGGCCGTAATGGCACAGTATTTATTATAAATTTAGAGTAGGACCCCCCACATGAGATTGCCTTGGCGCGGCGGGGTGGCTCAATTGAATTGATCAATTTTTTTGCCAAATATCTCATTTTTGAATACAGCTGGATATTATGTGCATATGCACTTTAATTTATGCGTTCTAACCTTAAGCAGTGCTGGCTTCCCCCCTATTTTCTTATCTACTGACAGAACAGAAAGAACTTGCTCCAGTCTCTCCTTGTGAATTAGGTAAGCACAGTTACTATGCCTCCCAGTCTTTGTGTAAGCACAGATAGTGCTACCTTCCAGTCTCACCCTACATAAGATATACTGTATCTACTGACAGAACAGACAAAACTTCCTCCAGTCTCTCCCTTTGAATTTGGTAAGCACAGCTACTACTGCCTGACAGTCTTTGTAAGCACAGAAAGTGCTACCTTCCAGTCTCACCCTACATAAGATATACTGTATCTACTGACAGAACAGACAAAACTTCCTCCAGTGTCTCCTTATGAATTAGGTAAGCACAGATAATACTGCCTCCCAGTCTTTGTGTAAGCACAGATAGTGCTACCTTCCAGTCTCACCCTACATAAGATATACTGTATCTACTGACAGAACAGACAAAACTTCCTCCAGTCTCTCCCTTTGAATTTGGTAAGCACAGCTACTACTGCCTCCCAATCTTTGTGTAAGCACAGATAGTGCTACCTTCCAGTCTCACCCTACATAAGATATACTGTAGCTACTGACAGAACAGAAGGAACTTCCTCCAGTGTCTCCTTATGAATTAGGTAAGCACAGATAATACTGCCTCACAGTCTTTGTCTGTGTAAGCACAGATAGTGCTACCTTCCAGAGTTTCACCCTATATAAGATATACTGTATCTACTGACAGAACAGACTGAACTTCATCCAGTCTCTCCCTATGAATTTGGCAAGCACAGATAATACTGCCTCAGTCTTTGCCTTTGTAAGCACAGATAGTGCTACCTTCCAGTCTCACACTATATAAGATGTAGCTACTGACAGAACAGGCAGAACTTCCTCCAGGCTCTCCTTACGAATTTGGTAAACACAGATACTACTGCCTCCCAGTCTCTCATTTGTGAATGATGAATTAATAAATTATGTAAGAAGAGATACACTTGTACTGTCTACCTGTCTCACTTTGTGAAAAATGTAAGCAGAGGTTGAGGTAGCGTTGCTTCATAGTTTCTCCTTGTGACTAATGAAAGCACAAATACTACGTGAGTTATGTAAGCACAGATAGTGCTGTCTCCCTGTCTCACTCTGTGAATCATTTAAAAAACAGGCACCAATGCCTCTCAGATTCTTTCAGTAAATTATGTAGGCACAGATACAACCGCCTCCCAGTCTCTCCCGTCGATTGATGAATGCACAGATTTCATGACCTCCCAATCTTTTAATGTGAATGAAAGAAGCACAGAAATCCCAGTATGCCAGCCAGTCTCTGTGCATGACATACATAGGCACAGGTGCTATTACCTCCGAGACTTTTCCCTGTTCATGATCCAGAGACATTACTGTCTGACCTTTTTTCTGCCTGTGGTTTCATGAATTCTATATGGACAGCATAGGTCAAAAACAAAATTGATAAATGATGGCAGAGGAATAACTTGATGCTCTAAATCCTCAAAGCAAAACTTCAATCCCACTCTGTTGTCCCAAAGCTCTGTCCGCACACTCGGGTCTGTTGCGTAAAGGTTCTGTCCAGTATATTCAGCATATTCCATGATGTTCCACATGCCGTCCAGCAAATCTAACTCCACTTTTCCACACTGTTCCACTTGCCATCTGGCATATCCAGCCTCACTGTTCCACACCACTCCAGCTCTTTCTCCAGCTCGCCTGTTCCATGTGACATGTGGACTACCCGTATCTGCTGTGTCTTGCTGCACCAATACCTCTCCATTCTGTGCTTCTCATTCAGGCCTACAAATTAGTACAGTATATCCAACTCGCCAGGTGATATTTAACCACTTTGATGTGATCTTACCCTAAGGCCTCTTTCACACATCAGTATTTTTGATCAGTATTTCATCAGTATTTGTATGCCAAAACCAGGAATGTCTCCAAAATAAAGAGCAGGAGTCAGTCTTTCAACTATATTTTTTTCTCGGTGAGTTCCGTTCCTGGCTTTGGCACACAAACACTGATGCAAAATACTGACCAAATACTGACGTGTGAATGAGCCTTAAGAAACAGAAAGTTCTGCACCTCCTTGGATGTGACACCTTTCCGTACTGAACTTTCCCTGCTATTAATAAGTCATGTTTATACAGCGATAGAATAAAGCTGCAATAATGCCGCCTGTACAGCAATATTAATTTATGATTCAGAAACAGAGAAATCTGCTCGGAGGAGAGAAATAATTATTTCCTATGCAGAATTCATCATGTAACAGATTCTACAAGGGTTTCATAAAGGGTTTGAGCCTAATTCCCTATTTATATATACAATTGCTGAGTGCACAGAAACACAATTAATAGAGGGATGTGGGTATTTTTCCTGCATTGTTACCAATAATTCTCTTTATTGCGCTTCCTGCCAGGGGCGAGCGGAGGATTCTGTGCATCTCATCTCGGCAATGAATGCGTACAACAATGTAGCAATATTTAAGGATTGGAAATGGAATCTTCAACTTCACAAATCCAAGATTCTCTTCTCTTTGTTCTCCTGTAGCAGAATGATTGAAATGCGATAGCGCTGTTTGTTGTTTTTTTTTTCTTTTTCTTTTTTTCTCTTGTTCGCGGTCCTTTCTCAATAATGATACGTTATTAATAATCTGGCTATATAAATGATATCAAATGAGGTACATTTATTAATTTAGATCTTATCTAAATGCTTTTTCCATCAGCGGGCTGGTTCTCATCAGGGGGCACTAATTAGCTGTAATATGTTGAAAGATGGGACATAAATACAAGTAGATAAATTGCGTCTTTTTGGAATATTAGAGGGAAAGTTAAATAGGCAATGTCCGTAATTTACTTTTAATGGGTATTTCAGATACACTTAATCCTCGCTATTGGTTTGTGACTTTTGTTTTGCGAGCGCAATTATTAAGTCGAAAAACTGTTTAACTTCTCTCGTCTTTCAACATTTATATTCAAGCTGTTTGCATAAAATGAGAGAGATCTTCGACTAAACACTAAAAGAGATAAAAGGCATTTTCAGCGGCTTATATATCAGATATAGGTCACAGTATGGGGCTTCCATTGCTCGGGAAATTATAGCATTGCTTTTGAACGGTTGTCAATGGACTTGGGATATATTAAAGGGTTATTCCCAACGTTACAAGTTGCAATTGGTGGGGGTCTGGCCAATGGCACCCCGACTGACCCCCAACAACAGGGCTCTAAAACGCCTCTACAGAATTGAGTGGTGGCCGCACGTGCGCACCACTGCTCCATTCACTGGCCTTGGGTCTGTTGAGCAGCCATTGGCAGCTTTCCGGGCAGTCTATGTACTGGATTACCATGAAGATACTTGCCCAAAATTGGAATTCACCCGAATCCTTGAATTTTGAGAATTTCTAAAGCAAATGTGGTTAATCTCTATAGAGAATAACGCTTTCCTACCCCAAGTGATGACCACAGTGCACGTGGCCGCTCAGGGTCAGGAGTGGGTTGGACGCCAGGAATTGTCTGCTTGTTCTTCACCAGATCTCGTTCCATATCTTACCGGAGTTGTGATCTGGCTGAGTCGTCAGGAGAGAGCGCGAGTAAACCCAGAGCTGTCAGCTCCACATTCCCTGTGCTGCTCTTTCCCTGCATGTTCTAAATGTGTTTCATTATATGATTATGTAACAAAGGGAGAACAGCAAAAATCCTGAGGAGACATTAAATATTAAAGCAAATGTCTAAATACGATGTTAAAGCCAACATCCCGATACAGAGACCTCCGAGCTCCGTGGGGGCGACGTGATTGGATTCCTGGGAGTAATGATAATCATTGTATCATGTGGGACAGATCAGACGGACGTCGCTCAGCTTTGTGGTCCTGATGGCCGATGTGATCCTACAGAACTCTGATAATATCTGCGCTCCAGGGCCTGGATATAATGAGACTCGAATATTGTCTTTCCAGGACACTACAATCCTTCATATCCAGGGTTATGTGTGGGGTCGGTGAGCCCAAACCCCGGGGGTACGTACCCCGACTGCACAATGGTACCCAGGGTGTCCCAAGCTGTCAATTGTCAATACATGATTAATATGAGGGGGAGAACTGAAAACGACAGTTGTATGGGGCAATATAAATAATGGGGTGCAAATAGGATTTTGGCAGGTACAATTATGGTGTGGGGCACCCAGGGGCGCATTAATACTGCCAGGGACACTTTTACATTCGGGGTTCTGTGGACGGGGAGTTTGTGTGGAGTAATAATGTGCTGGAAAAGCTCGAGGCCACTGATGTGTGTTACGTTCTCCACAGAGTGATCGTGTCTGGAAGGGGTCTTCATGGAGGACTGGGCCAGACGGAGAAGATGATACTCCCTGTATCTAGTACTGTATATTAGGTCTATGGAGCACCTGTGCAGCCCTGGCATCTGCCACTATATGGGCACTATAAGGGTAATTTTAGTGTTTGGACATTAGTAATAGTATACTTGTAATATTCTGTACCAATGGGGCTATGCGGTAGTAATATGTGGTTATGGTGTGGCGGTAATACTTGTCTTTGATAATATTGGTTTTGGTTTAGTGGATTTTGTTCTGTAACTGTGTGGTGATCTTATTTGCAGCGATGAGGGCGTATGTCTTAATAGACCCCTAGCCACTGAGACCTGTGCACTGAAACAGACTGGTGGAAGATGGCGGTCCACAATTTGTCCTTAGGCACAAAGGATTCTGGTTACATGATATTAATGTGCGGCCTCGTTATAAGACATGCCTTTGGATGGGGGGTTCTCATATGAGACATTGTGATGTCCTATTTATGAGAAAGTCTTTGTTCCTCTCTCTGTTCTTTCCTGCCGGCTTTGCTGGATGGACGGTGATGTGTAATAATAATTATGGTTCCACTTATCATTCTTAGAGAAGTATCCAGCTCAGTAAGTGCCGGCAGATCACTGGCCTATGCGGTTATTGACCATTAGGCACAGCAGTCACCCGCTGATCGAGGCGGTCTGAGTGACCACTTGGACCTCCATGACTACTACAGCGAGCAGTCGATCTGAGCCGCGTTTCATGAATATTTCCAGCACTGTTTCTTGAGGCTGACTTGCAGTTCTCCTAGTTTGCTGAACATGACAGAGCGCTCAAGGTGTGGACTCTGCCTCCAGCGGTGGCGAGTGAATCTGCCGGTATTCACACTCAGCAGTCCACTTGAATTTTAAAAGGAAATTTGATTTGCGCCAAAGTTTTTTGATTCAAATCTAATGTCTCTTACTTTCCTTTCTGTCTCTGCAGAAGGAGGCTGTTAGAAAAATTAACATTCACTTGTTCTGCATCCACCGCAGTCCATTCCTCCGTCCTCCATCCTCCGTCACATGTGGTCTCTCATTTCCTCCAGTACGCGACTTATTCTTTGGGCATTTTCAGTCTGGAGCTTCAGCTGTCGAGCAAGCATCTGATGTCATGACGCACATCACGACATGCGCCACCCAAGGCACTGACAAGACCTATGGCACCTTATATCGTGACATTAGAGGAAGAGTGTAGATGCCAGAAGATGAAATCATGCGCCTGAAAAAAGTAATGGACCAGATGGTGGACTTCAACAGAGGTGGAACAGGTGAGTGGCGAGTGGAGCATCAATTTTTTTCCTGTCTGGCTGCCATTTTGCTGAAGTTATAGGAAGCGAATCCCCAAAAAATGTGGAATCTGGAGAATACATTTTTTTTTTGCGTAAAATTTGGAGCAAATTCAAATTGACTCAAACTAATTTGCTCATTTCTAATTTCTGGTGGATCTGTATCCGAGCAATCATCTATGGAATATTCCAGAAAAAACAAGACAAGCCGGGAACGCGCCCGCTATGATACTATCCGCACGTTCCCACTGAAGCTTCCTTGCATCCACGATGGCTCCTATAGAACAACTGTTCTCATGCTCGATACTTAATATCCGAAGTCTGTGCACATTCAGGATTTCCCGCCCCGTCAGACTGATGGCTTATTAGTGGTTACAAATCAGTACTTGGCGCGGTACAATGGCAGCGATCCGGCCCGAGAAGAAGAATGGAATTAGTTTGCAGCCCTTAGCAGGACACTGAGAGTGCAGCGTGTATGGAAACAACCCTGGGCCAGGAGATATATCTATTACCCTGATCCTGTTAATTCCACATCCAGATGAAGTAATGCACGCTCATTGTGTTTTGCTAAGGGCTAAGCATAGGTACACTCCAAAACTCCAGATAGCTTTTCATTAGGGAAAACATGTTCTTTTTCAAGTAATTGCTGCTGGCAGCCGGGACCTGGAGAATATGATATGCAACAATGTGACCTCACCATGTATTAAACTTTTTGAAGGACACATGTAAAGTAATTTCGTATGCTTCACACACCTCAGATTTTCATTTTTACTTTACTGTGTTAGCACATTTTCATCAATTTTTTCATTTGTAATATATATCCTTTGGGCTTTTGCCTAATAGTTTTCAAGCTTGAGGAATCCCAGCTCTGTTTTATTTCAAAGGGAACAGTTGTATGAAAAACACAGAAAAAACAATGTGGAATAACAACAATGCTTTACGGAGGCTTTACAGTGTAATGTATGTGGTGGAGCAGAAGGAATAGAGATGGAAAGGTCTGTGTTAGAGGTGCAGGAGAAAATGGGCTCAGTGAAAATAGCTGTGATGGATGACTTCTGTTCATGTGTGTGTCGGGATTCTCCACTGTAAGTGCAGTGACACTATATTGTGGTGATTGATTCCTAGAGAGGTGCATATCCCGAAATATACAGTTATGAGCACTAGCAAGTTATAGTCTCACCAACGTTGCTTTTAGCTAAATTGTGACTCCCAAGTTATGCCTCAACCCGCTCAGAAACCTTTCCAACTCCTCCAAACTGAGCGAGATTACCCACACTTGGGAAGGGTCTGCATAAACCTTGTCTCCTATAAATAGAGACACTCCAGCAAATTAAGGACAGTGAACAACTATGGCAAGAGAGCAGGCTTGGACTGGCCCACAGGATAACAGGACAATCCTCCGGTGGGCCACCACCCTCTTATATGACCAGTACTTAGCACGGTATACTGAAATCACATGTACAGACAGATGCGGCATCTTATTTATTTATTTTCCCAGTTTATTGTTCTATACATTTGTGTTTGATGATGTTGTCACATTTGCACGTCGCTGAAAAGCGGGGGTCTGGAGTTGGTTACTGATGGGTCCTTGGCACTCCAGTTCCGACGCTGCAAGAGCGTAACTATGCAGAGCTAGAATTCGGTACCAGACTCTGGTCCAACAGCTATGCAAAAAGTCCCTTAACAAAAAGCAAGAAACAGACCAGACCTGCTAACAGAATAAATCAGGTGTGAACAGATACAAGCTCCTGTGACTGCATAATATACAAACCAAAGAACAGCTGCCTGTATGTGCACGAAGATGAAGGCAAACATTATATTGTTGTAGCTTTTAGCTTGGAAAAGACAGGTCTGATGAATATTAGGTTTAAGGTTCCATCAGAGAGAGTTTGCCTTGTCATGGCTGGTGGGCTCAAATGCACTATATAAGCAGTAATGCAGGTTACATTTCATATTTTCAATATTTTTGGACACCTCAGTCCTTTCAGAGCTGGCTGTATCCTAAAGCCCCTCAGCCACATGAGAAGACACCAGGATTATGACTTACACATGGGATGTGGTGGTCCTGTTATACATTTTGCAGGGAGCCTGTGCTGCATGACTTCAGGTTGGAGACGTGTTCATATGAGGAGAGTTGGAGAAGTTATCTGTGACTGTTGCGTGGTTTGCAAGTGTGGTAGTTGCCTACCCTTCTCTACTTTTGTTAATTCCCCATCCTCCACTCCTCGATGTATTCCTCTGTTATATGTGAGTGAATATTTTGTATGCCTGGGGTTTTATGTTAATCCTTGTCTGTGTTGCCTTGTTTGTTGGGTTGGTGTACTGCGGTGCACAATAACACCCCTCTTGCCTGGGTGAGGTAACAGAACAGACAGAGGTCTAACTCAGGAGATAAGTCAAGGGTGGCGGCCCTGGCACCTTCACTTTCAGAAGCATCCCGAGGAAAAGAGCGAGCTAGGGCGCCCCCTAGTGGTAGGGTCAGAGAAGGAGCCCCTGGTCCCGGGTCACCTGACAGCTGAGTCGTGACACAATGACTTTGTGGGGGGTTTATGATATGTGAGGATGAGTTCTTGCTGGTTCTTGCTCACATAGGGTGCGATGGAGAGCATTGACAAAAGACCTTGTTTTCTCCAAATTTCTCTCATTGTGGTTGGTAAAAGCTCCGATCATCAGAGCAGCATATCTTCCATTTTTCGGGGATGAATGAAGCATTACACATCTTCATTGGAAATCAATGGCCTACCTTTGCAATAATTGAAGAGTTGAGTCACCCATGAACAGGTCGTCCCTCCATACAGTGCAGTCATTCTGCTAATCCACCCAGTTCTCTTTAATATTCGGCTTCCATGATCCCATGCTTCTTTGCATTGATATCTGCTCTTCCATCGGTGTGATGTCTTGGCTCATTGTCCGTCGCTTCGGGTTTGCTCCCTCTTATTATTCTATATTATCCATCAATATCTCATTCTTGCATTATTTTTAGTCTCTGACCCTTTGATTTTTGCAATCTCTTCTGCTTCTCCTTTGAACCTTGTTCATGCCCTGAAGGCTCATTCATATCGTGTGAACATCGGCAATTCCAGCAGATACAAATGAAGGCGGCTGAAATTGAAATGCAGGGAGCATTGACCATTGATCCCTATGAGGAAATGTGGAGCTCGGTCACTCGGAGACATGATGTGAACACGGTCTGATCGGGGCCGATGATTAAATCCGTCCTGCAGGAGACTAATTACAGAAAAGCATTTTAGCTGAAATAAATCACATTTGTCTTTTCTTCTAATGTTACTGAAATCACTTCTATAAGTCATCACAGAAGGTGAAGGAGAAAGTAACAGAGAAAGTTGGAAGAGTTTGGAGACCGGAGTGCGGATGTGGGGCATGGTGGATTCCACTTGACCGTGGTGATGACACATAGAAGGGCACCAAGGAATTCACTAGAGGGAGCACTGTGATTTATACTAGAGGATCACTGTGATTTACACTAGAGGGAGGACTGTGATTTACACTAGAGGAGCACAGTGATTTATACTAGAGGGAGCACTGTGATTACACTAGAGGGATCACTGTGATTTACACTAGAGGGAGCACTGTGATTTATACAAGAGGAGCACTGTGATTTACACTAGAGGGAGGACTGTGATTTACACTAGAGGGAGGACTGTGATTTATACTAGAGGGAGCACTGTGATTTATACAAGAGGAGCACTGTGATTTACACTAGAGGGAGGACTGTGATTTACACTAGAGGGAGGACTGTGATTTATACTAGAGGGAGCACTGTGATTTACACTAGAGGAGCACTGTGATTTACACTAGAGGGAGGACTGTGATTTACACTAGAGGGAGGACTGTGATTTATACTAGAGGGAGGACTGTGATTTACACTAGAGGGAGCACAGTGATTTATACTAGAGGGAGCACTGTGATTACACTAGAGGGAGGACTGTGATTTACACTAGAGGGAGCACTGTGATTTACACCAGAGGGAGCACTGTGATTTACACTAGAGGGAGGACTGTGATTTATACTAGAGGAGCACAGTGATTTACACTAGAGGGAGCACTGTGATTTACACTAGAGGGATCACTGTGAATTACACTAGAGGGAGCAATGTGATTTATACGAGAGGGAACACTGTGATTTATACTAGAGGGATCACTGTGAATTACACTAGAGGAGCACTGTGATTACACTAGAGGGATCACTGTGATTTACACTAGAGGGAGCACTGTGATTTATACTAGAGGAGCACTGTGATTTACACTAGAGGGAGCACTGTGATTTATACTAGAGGAGCACTATGATTTACACTAGAGGGAGGACTGTGATTTACACTAGAGGGAGGACTGTGATTTATACTAGAGGGAGCACTGTGATTTACACTAGAGGAGCACTGTGATTTACACTAGAGGGAGGACTGTGATTTACACTAGAGGGAGGACTGTGATTTATACTAGAGGGAGGACTGTGATTTACACTAGAGGGAGCACTGTGATTTATACTAGAGGGAGCACTGTGATTACACTAGAGGGAGGACTGTGATTTACACTAGAGGGAGCACTGTGATTTACACTAGAGGGAGCAATGTGATTTATACTAGAGGGAGCATTGTGATTTATACTAGAGGGATCACTGTGAATTACACTAGAGGAGCACAGTGATTTATACTAGAGGGAGCACTGTGAATTACACTAGAGGGAGCACTGTGATTTACAATAGAGGGAGCACTGTAATTTATACTGGAGGGAGCACTGTGATTTATACTAGAGGGATCACTGTGAATTACACTAGAGGAGCACTGTGATTTATACTAGAGGGATCACTGAGATTAGCACTAGAGGGAGCACTGTGAATTATACTAGAGTGAGCACTGTGATTTACACTAGAGGAGCACTGTGATTTACACTAGAGGGAGCACTGTGATTTATACTAGAGGGAGCACTGTGATTTATACTAGAGGGAGCACTGTGATTTATACTAGAGGGAGCACTGTGATTTATACTAGAGGGTCACTGTGATTTATACTAGAGGGGTCACTGTGATTAACACTAGAGGGAGCACTGTGATTTATACTAGAGGGAGCACTGTGATTTACACTAGAGGGAGCACTGTGATTTATACTAGAGGGAGCACTGTGATTTATACTAGAGGGAGGACTGTGATTTATTCTAGAGGGAGCACTGTGATTTACACTAGAGGGAGCACTGTGATTTATAATAGAGGGATCACTGTGAATTACACTAGAGGAGCACTGTGATTTATACTAGAGGGATCACTGTGAATTACACTAGAGGAGCACTGTGATTTATACTAGAGGGAGCACTGTGATTTATACTAGAGGAGCACAGTGATTTACACTAGAGGGATCACTGTGATTTACACTAGAAGGAGCACTGTGATTTATACTAGAGGGATCACTGTGATTTATACTAGAGGAGCACAGTGATTTACACTAGAGGGATCACTGTGATTTATACTAGAGGGATCACTGTGAATTACACTAGAGGAGCACTGTGATTTACACTAGAGGGATCACTGATTTACACTAGAGGGAGCACTGTGATTTACACTAGAAGGAGCACTGTGATTTATACTAGAGGGATCACTGTGATTTACACTAGAGGAGCACCGTAATTTACACTAGTAGGAGCACTGTGATTTATACTAGAGGGAGCACTGTGATTTACACTAGAGGGAGCACTGTGATTTATACTAGAGGGATCACTGTGAATTACACTAGAGGAGCACTGTGATTTATACTAGAGGGAGCACTGTGATTTATACTAGAGGAGCACAGTGATTTACACTAGAGGGAGCACTGTGATTTACACTAGAAGGAGCACTGTGATTTATACTAGAGGGATCACTGTGATTTATACTAGAGGAGCACAGTGATTTACACTAGAGGGATCAGTGTGATTTATACTAGAGGGATCACTGTGAATTACACTAGAGGAGCACTGTGATTTACACTAGAGGGATCACTGTGATTTACACTAGAGGGAGCACTGTGATTTATACTAGAGGGATCACTGTGATTTACACTAGAGGAGCACCGTAATTTACACTAGAAGGAGCACTGTGATTTATACTAGAGGGAGCACTGTGATTTACACTAGAGCGAGCACTGTGATTTATACTAGAGGGATCACTGTGAATTACACTAGAGGAGCACTGTGATTTATACTAGAGGGATCACTGTGAATTACACTAGAGGAGCACTGTGATTTATACTAGAGGGAGCACTGTGGTTTATACTAGAGGAGCACTGTGATTTACACTAGAGGGATCACTGTGAATTACACTAGAGGAGCACTGTGATTTATACTAGAGGGATCACTGTGAATTACACTAGAGGAGCACTGTGATTTACACTAGAGGGATCACTGTGATTTACACTAGAGGGAGCACTGTGATTTACACTAGAAGGAGCACTGTGATTTATACTAGAGGGATCACTGTGATTTATACTAGAGGGAGCACTGTGATTTATACTAGAGGGAGCACTGTGATTTACACTAGAGGGAGCACTGTGATTTATACTAGAGGGAGCACTGTGATTTATACTAGGGGGTCACTGTGATTTATACTAGAGGGATCACTGTGATTAACACTAGAGGGAGCACTGTGATTTATACTAGAGGGATCACTGTGATTTATACTAGAGGGAGCACTGTGATTTATACTAGAGGGAGCACTGTGATTTACACTAGAGGGAGCACTGTGATTTACACTAGAGGGAGCACTGTGATTTACACTAGAGGGAGCACTGTGATTTATACTAGAAGGAGCACTGTGATTTATTCTAGAGGGAGCACTGTGATTTACACTAGAGGGAGCACTGTGACTTATACTAAAGGGATCACTGTGAATTAAAATAGAGGAGCACTGTGATTTATACTAGAGGGATCACTGTGAATTACACTAGAGGAGCACTGTGATTTATACTAGAGGGAGCACTGTGATTTATACTAGAGGAGCACAGTGATTTACACTAGAGGGATCACTGTGATTTACACTAGAAGGAGCACTGTGATTTATACTAGAGGGATCACTGTGATTTATACTAGAGGAGCACAGTGATTTACACTAGAGGGATCACTGTGATTTATACTAGAGGGATCACTGTGAATTACACTAGAGGAGCACTGTGATTTACACTAGAGGGATCACTGTGATTTACACTAGAGGGAGCACTGTGATTTACACTAGAAGGAGCACTGTGATTTATACTAGAGGGATCACTGTGATTTACACTAGAGGAGCACCGTAATTTACACTAGAAGGAGCACTGTGATTTATACTAGAGGGAGCACTGTGATTTACACTAGAGGGAGCACTGTGATTTATACTAGAGGGATCACTGTGAATTACACTAGAGGAGCACTGTGATTTATACTAGAGGGAGCACTGTGATTTATACTAGAGGAGCACAGTGATTTACACTAGAGGGAGCACTGATTTACACTAGAAGGAGCACTGTGATTTATACTAGAGGGATCACTGTGAATTACACTAGAGGAGCACTGTGATTTACACTAGAGGGATCACTGTGATTTACACTAGAGGGAGCACTGTGATTTACACTAGAAGGAGCACTGTGATTTATACTAGAGGGATCACTGTGATTTATACTAGAGGGAGCACTGTGATTTATACTAGAGGGAGCACTGTGATTTATACTAGAGGGAGCACTGTGATTTATACTAGAGGGTCACTGTGATTTATACTAGAGGGATCACTGTGATTAACACTAGAGGGAGCACTGTGATTTATACTAGAGGGAGCACTGTGATTTACACTAGAGGGAGCACTGTGATTTATACTAGAGGAGCACAGTGATTTATACTAGAGGATCACTGTGATGTACACTAGAGGGAGCACCGTGATTTACACTATAGGGAGCACAGTGATTTATACTAGAGGGATCACTGTGATTTACACTAGAGGAGCACCGTAATTTACACTAGAAGGAGCACTGTGATTTATACTAGAGGGATCACTGTGAATTACACTAGAGGAGCACTGTGATTTATACTAGAGGGATCACTGTGAATTACACTAGAGGAGCACTGTGATTTATACTAGAGGGAGCACTGTGGTTTATAATAGAGGAGCACTGTGATTTATACTAGAGGGATCACTGTGAATTACACTAGAGGAGCACTGTGATTTATACTAGAGGGATCACTGTGAATTACACTAGAGGAGCACTGTGATTTACACTAGAGGGATCACTGTGATTTACACTAGAGGGAGCACTGTGATTTACACTAGAAGGAGCACTGTGATTTATACTAGAGGGATCACTGTGATTTATACTAGAGGGAGCACTGTGATTTATACTAGAGGGAGCACTGTGATTTACACTAGAGGGAGCACTGTGATATATACTAGAGGGAGCACTGTGATTTATACTAGAGGGTCACTGTGATTTATACTAGAGGGATCACTGTGATTAACACTAGAGGGAGCACTGTGATTTATACTAGAGGGATCACTGTGATTTATACTAGAGGGAGCACTGTGATTTATACTAGAGGGAGCACTGTGATTTACACTAGAGGGAGCACTGTGATTTACACTAGAGGGAGCACTGTGATTTATACTAGAGGGAGCACTGTGATTTATACTAGAAGGAGCACTGTGATTTATTCTAGAGGGAGCACTGTGATTTACACTAGAGGGAGCACTGTGACTTATACTACAGGGATCACTGTGAATTAAACTAGAGGAGCACTGTGATTTATACTAGAGGGATCACTGTGAATTACACTAGAGGAGCACAGTGATTTACACTAGAGGGATCACTGTGATTTACACTAGAAGGAGCACTGTGATTTATACTAGAAGGATCACTGTGATTTATACTAGAGGAGCACAGTGATTTACACTAGAGGGATCACTGTGATTTATACTAGAGGGATCACTGTGAATTACACTAGAGGAGCACTGTGATTTACACTAGAGGGATCACTGTGATTTACACTAGAGGGAGCCCTGTGATTTACACTAGAAGGAGCACTGTGATTTATACTAGAGGGATCACTGTGATTTACACTAGAGGAGCACCGTAATTTACACTAGAAGGAGCACTGTGATTTATACTAGAGGGAGCACTGTGATTTACACTAGAGGGAGCACTGTGATTTATACTAGAGGGATCACTGTGAATTACACTAGAGGAGCACTGTGATTTATACTAGAGGGAGCACTGTGATTTATACTAGAGGAGCACAGTGATTTACACTAGAGGGAGCACTGTGATTTACACTAGAAGGAGCACTGTGATTTATACTAGAGGGATCACTGTGAATTACACTAGAGGAGCACTGTGATTTACACTAGAGGGATCACTGTGATTTACACTAGAGGGAGCACTGTGATTTACACTAGAAGGAGCACTGTGATTTATACTAGAGGGATCACTGTGATTTATACTAGAGGGAGCACTGTGATTTATACTAGAGGGAGCACTGTGATTTACACTAGAGGGAGCACTGTGTATACTAGAGGGAGCACTGTGATTTATACTAGAGGGTCACTGTGATTTATACTAGAGGGATCACTGTGATTAACACTAGAGGGAGCACTGTGATTTATACTAGAGGGATCACTGTGATTTATACTAGAGGGAGCACTGTGATTTATACTAGAGGGAGCACTGTGATTTACACTAGAGGGAGCACTGTGATTTACACTAGAGGGAGCACTGTGATTTATACTAGAGGGAGCACTGTGATTTATACTAGAAGGAGCACTGTGATTTATTCTAGAGGGAGCACTGTGATTTACACTAGAGGGAGCACTGTGACTTATACTACAGGGATCACTGTGAATTAAACTAGAGGAGCACTGTGATTTATACTAGAGGGATCACTGTGAATTACACTAGAGGAGCACTGTGATTTATACTAGAGGGAGCACTGTGATTTATACTAGAGGAGCACAGTGATTTACACTAGAGGGATCACTGTGATTTACACTAGAAGGAGCACTGTGATTTATACTAGAGGGATCACTGTGATTTATACTAGAGGAGCACAGTGATTTACACTAGAGGGATCACTGTGATTTATACTAGAGGGATCACTGTGAATTACACTAGAGGAGCACTGTGATTTACACTAGAGGGATCACTGTGATTTACACTAGAGGGAGCACTGTGATTTACACTAGAAGGAGCACTGTGATTTATACTAGAGGGATCACTGTGATTTACACTAGAGGAGCACCGTAATTTACACTAGAAGGATCACTGTGATTTATACTAGAGGGAGCACTGTGATTTACACTAGAGGGAGCACTGTGATTTATACTAGAGGGATCACTGTGAATTACACTAGAGGAGCACTGTGATTTATACTAGAGGGAGCACTGTGATTTATACTAGAGGAGCACAGTGATTTACACTAGAGGGAGCACTGTGATTTACACTAGAAGGAGCACTGTGATTTATACTAGAGGGATCACTGTGATTTATACTAGAGGAGCACAGTGATTTACACTAGAGGGATCAGTGTGATTTATACTAGAGGGATCACTGTGAATTACACTAGAGGAGCACTGTGATTTACACTAGAGGGATCACTGTGATTTACACTAGAGGGAGCACTGTGATTTACACTAGAAGGAGCACTGTGATTTATACTAGAGGGATCACTGTGATTTACACTAGAGGAGCACCGTAATTTACACTAGAAGGAGCACTGTGATTTATACTAGAGGGATCACTGTGAATTACACTAGAGGAGCACTGTGATTTATACTAGAGGGATCACTGTGAATTACACTAGAGGAGCACTGTGATTTATACTAGAGGGAGCACTGTGGTTTATACTAGAGGAGCACAGTGATTTATACTAGAGGGATCACTGTGATTTACACTAGAGGGAGCACTGTGATTTATACTAGAGGGATCACTGTGATTTATACTAGAGGGAGCACTGTGATTTATACTAGAGGGAGCACTGTGAAATACACTAGAGGGAGCACTGTGATTTATACTAGAGGAGCACAGTGATTTATACTAGAGGATCACTGTGATTTACACTAGAGGGAGCACTGTGATTTACACTATAGGGAGCACAGTGATTTATACTAGAGGGATCACTGTGATTTACACTAGAGGAGCACCGTAATTTACACTAGAAGGAGCACTGTGATTTATACTAGAGGGAGCACTGTGATTTACACTAGAGGGAGCACTGTGATTTATACTAGAGGGATCACTGTGAATTACACTAGAGGAGCACTGTGATTTATACTAGAGGGATCACTGTGAATTACACTAGAGGAGCACTGTGATTTATACTAGAGGGAGCACTGTGGTTTACACTAGAGGAGCACAGTGATTTACACTAGAGGGATCACTGTGATTTACACTAGAGGGAGCACTGTGATTTACACTAGAAGGAGCACTGTGATTTATACTAGAGGGATCACTGTGATTTATACTAGAGGGAGCACTGTGATTTATACTAGAGGGAGCACTGTGATTTACACTAGAGGGAGCACTGTGATTTATACTAGAGGAGCACAGTGATTTATACTAGAGGGAGCACTGTGATATACACTAGAGGGAGCACTGTGATTTATACTAGAGGGATCACTGTGAATTACACTAGAGGAGCACTGTGATTTATACTAGAGGGAGCACTGTGGTTTACACTAGAGGAGCACAGTGATTTACACTAGAGGGATCACTGTGATTTACACTAGAGGGAGCACTGTGATTTACACTAGAAGGAGCACTGTGATTTATACTAGAGGGATCACTGTGATTTACACTAGAGGGAGCACTGTGATTTACACTATAGGGAGCACAGTGATTTATACTAGAGGGAGCACTGTGATTTACACTAGAGGGAGCACTGTGATTTACACTAGAGGGAGCATTGTGATTTACACTAGAGGGAGCACTGTGATTTACACTAGAGGGATAACTGTGATTTATACTAGAGGAGCACTGTGATTTACACTAGAGGAGCACTGTGATTTATACTAGAGGAGCA
The DNA here is from genome assembly GCF_039654945.1 of Dendrobates tinctorius. Classification (NCBI taxonomy): domain Eukaryota; kingdom Metazoa; phylum Chordata; class Amphibia; order Anura; family Dendrobatidae; genus Dendrobates; species Dendrobates tinctorius. The sequence continues at coordinate 27,188,193 of NW_027361806.1, read as the reverse complement.
CTGTGATTTATACTAGAGGAGCACTGTGATTTACACTAGAGGGATCACTGTGATTTATACTAGAGGGAGCACTGTGATTTACACTAGAGGGAGCACTGTGATTTACATTAGAGGAATCACTGTGATTTATACTAGAGGAGCACTGTGATTTACACTAGAGGAGCACTGTGATTTACACTAGAGGGAGCACTGTGATTTACACTAGAGGGAGCACTGTGATTTACACTAGAGGGAGCACTGTGATTTATACTAGAGGAGCACTGTGATTTATACTAGAGGGATCACTGTGATTTACACTAGAGGGAGCACTGTGATTTATGCTAGAGGAGCACTGTGATTTATACTAGAGGGAGCACTGTGATTTACAGTAGAGGAGCACTGTGATTTACATTAGAGGGAGAACTGTGATTTACACTAGAGGAGCACTGTGATTTACACTAGAGGGATCCCTGTGATTTACACTAGAGGAGCACTGTTATTTACACCAGAGGGAGCACTGTGATTTATACTAGAGGGAGCACTGTGATTTATACTAGAGGAGCACTGTGATTTATACTAGAGGGAGCACTGTGATTTATACTAGAGGGATCACTGTGATTTACACTAGAGGGAGCACTGTGATTTACACTAGAGGGAGCACTGTGATTTATACTAGAGGGATCACTGTGATTTATACTAGAGGGAGCACTGTGATTTATACTAGAGGGAGGACTGTTATTTACACTATAGGGAGCACAGTGATTTATACTAGAGGGAACACTGTGATTTACACTAGAGGGAGCACTGTGATTTACACTAGAGGGAGCATTGTGATTTACACTAGAGGGAGCACTGTGATTTACACTAGAGGGATAACTGTGATTTATACTAGAGGAGCACTGTGATTTACACTAGAGGAGCACTGTGATTTATACTAGAGGAGCACTGTGATTTATACTAGAGGAGCACTGTGATTTACACTAGAGGGATCACTGTGATTTATACTAGAGGGAGCACTGTGATTTACACTAGAGGGAGCACTGTGATTTACATTAGAGGAATCACTGTGATTTATACTAGAGGAGCACTGTGATTTACACTAGAGGAGCACTGTGATTTACACTAGAGGGAGCACTGTGATTTACACTAGAGGGAGCACTGTGATTTACACTAGAGGGAGCACTGTGATTTATACTAGAGGAGCACTGTGATTTATACTAGAGGGATCACTGTGATTTACACTAGAGGGAGCACTGTGATTTATGCTAGAGGAGCACTGTGATTTATACTAGAGGGAGCACTGTGATTTACAGTAGAGGAGCACTGTGATTTACATTAGAGGGAGAACTGTGATTTACACTAGAGGAGCACTGTGATTTACACTAGAGGGATCCCTGTGATTTATACTAGAGGGAGCACTGTGATTTATACTAGAGGGAGCACTGTGATTTATACTAGAGGGAGCACTGTGATTTACAGTAGAGGAGCACTGTGATTTACACTAGAGGGAGCACTGTGATTTACATTAGAGGAATCACTGTGATTTATACTAGAGGAGCACTGTGATTTATACTAGAGGAGCACTGTGATTTACACTAGAGGGATCACTGTGATTTATACTAGAGGGAGCACTGTGATTTACACTAGAGGGAGCACTGTGATTTACATTAGAGGAATCACTGTGATTTATACTAGAGGAGCACTGTGATTTACACTAGAGGAGCACTGTGATTTACACTAGAGGGAGCACTGTGATTTACACTAGAGGGAGCACTGTGATTTACACTAGAGGGAGCACTGTGATTTATACTAGAGGAGCACTGTGATTTATACTAGAGGGATCACTGTGATTTACACTAGAGGGAGCACTGTGATTTATGCTAGAGGAGCACTGTGATTTATACTAGAGGGAGCACTGTGATTTACAGTAGAGGAGCACTGTGATTTACATTAGAGGGAGAACTGTGATTTACACTAGAGGAGCACTGTGATTTACACTAGAGGGATCCCTGTGATTTATACTAGAGGGAGCACTGTGATTTATACTAGAGGGAGCACTGTGATTTATACTAGAGGGAGCACTGTGATTTACAGTAGAGGAGCACTGTGATTTACATTAGAGGGAGAACTGTGATTTACACTAGAGGAGCACTGTTATTTACACCAGAGGGAGCACTGTGATTTATACTAGAGGGAGCACTGTGATTTATACTAGAGGAGCACTGTGATTTATACTAGAGGGAGCACTGTGATTTATACTAGAGGGATCACTGTGATTTACACTAGAGGGAGCACTGTGATTTACACTAGAGGGAGCACTGTGATTTATACTAGAGGGATCACTGTGATTTATACTAGAGGGAGCACTGTGATTTATACTAGAGGGAGCACTGTGATTTATACTAGAGGGAGGACTGTTATTTACACTAGAGGAGCACTGTGATTTATACTAGAGGGATCACTGTGATTTACACTAGAGGAGCGCTGTGATTTATACTAGAGGGAGCACTGTGATTTATACTAGAGGAGCGCTGTGATTTACACTAGAGGGAGCACTGTGATTTACACTAGAGGAGCGCTGTGATTTATACTAGAGGGATCACTGTGATTTACACTAGAGGAGCGCTGTGATTTACACTAGAGGGAGCACTGTGATTTATACTAGAGGAGCACTGTGATTTATACCAGAGGGATCACTGTGATTTACACTAGAGGAGCGCTGTGATTTATACTAGAGGGATCACTGTGATTTACACTAGAGGAGCGCTGTGATTTACACTAGAGGGAGCACTGTGATTTATACTAGAGTGAGCACTGTGATTTATACTAGAGGGAGCACTGTTATTTACACTAGAGGGAGCACTGTTATTTACACTAGAGGGAGCACTGTGATTTATACTAGAGGGATCACTGTGATTTGCACTAGAGGGAGGACTGTTATTTACACTAGAGGAGCACTGTGATTTATACTAGAGGGATCACTGTGATTTACACTAGAGGAGCACTGTTATTTACACTAGAGGGAGCACTGTGATTTATACTAGAGGGATCACTGTGATTTACACTAGAGGAGCGCTGTGATTTACACTAGAGGGAGCACTGTGATTTATACTAGAGTGAGCACTGTGATTTATACTAGAGGGAGCACTGTTATTTACACTAGAGGGAGCACTGTTATTTACACTAGAGGGAGCACTGTGATTTACACTAGAGGGAGCACTGTGATTTATACTAGAGGGATCACTGTGATTTGCACTAGAGGGAGGACTGTGATTTACACTAGAGGGATCACTGTGATTTATACTAGAGGGAGCACTGTGATTTATACTAGAGGGAGCACTGTGATTTATACTAGAGGAGCACTGTGATTTATACTAGAGGGATCACTGTGATTTACACTAGAGGAAGGACTGTGATTTACACTAGAGGAGCACTGTGATTTACAGTAGAGGGAGCACTGTGATTTATACTAGAGGGAGCACTGTGATTTACACTAGAGGGAGCACTGTGATTTATACTAGAGGAGCACTGTGCTTTATACTAGAGGGAGCACTGTGATTTATACTAGAGGGACCACTGTGATTTACACTAGAGGGAGGACTGTGATTTATACTAGAGGGAGCACTGTGATTTATACTAGAGGGAGGACTGTGATTTATACTAGAGGGAGCACTGTGATTTATACTAGAGGAGCACTGTGATTACACTAGAGGGAGGACTGTGATTTATAAAAGAGGGAGCACTGTGATTTATACTAGAGGGAGCACTGTGATTTATTCTAGAGGGAGCACTGTGATTTACACTAGAGGGAGCACTGTGATTTACACTAGAGGGAGGACTGTGATTTATACTAGAGGTAGCATTGTGATTTATACTAGAGGGAGGACTGTGATTTATACTAGAGGGAGCACTGTGATTTATACTAGAGGAGCACTGTGATTACACTAGAGGGAGGACTGTGATTTATAAAAGAGGGAGCACTGTGATTTACACTAGAGGGATCACTGCGATTTATACTAGAGGAGCACTGCGCTTTATACTAGAGGGAGCAATGTGATTTACACTAGAGGGAGCACTGTTATTTACACTAGAGGGAGCACTGTGATTTATACTAGAGGGAGCACTGTGATTTATACTAGAGGGAGCACTGTGATTTATACTAGAGGCGGCATTGTGATAAAGCTAAAGGGCCCGTCATGATGACATTTAGGAGGGCGCTGGAGATAGTGCCCAGATAAGCACTAATGACTCTTTTCAGGGCATTGGGGGTGATACTTAGGAGGCCACAAGGACTAGAGCATTAAGTGGCATTGGAGATGAGGCATAGTGGGCACTGCAGACAGTGGAGATGAGATTAAGGGGGCACTCAGGATGCACTTTGAGGGTGCTGGGGATGACATGTGGTTAGGGAACTGTTTGTAAAGGCTAGAATCCTACGCCTGATTATTACTATTACTTTTGGGTATTCTTCCCTCCATAGTAACTGCATTGTTAGCATAGGCAGTGAGAAATGGTCCCAAGCATCACGGAAAGAGGGAGTAACAAAATCAACCCCTGACACTGTTCTTGGAGGTCCAATTTTAGTCTTCGCAATCAGATCCCCAACTCTTTCACATTTCGACACTTCTTCGCATACTTTTTCCTAATCTTGGTAAATCTTTGCGCAGCATTTCTACATTACGACGGACAGGCTCCGCACACAATGCGGATTTATTTATAGCAGAACGGACCTCCAATTACTCCAAAGAGCAAGTCACTCGCAAGATTAGAGAAGCATATGCGTATTACAATCCCTAATTAAAATTCTGTAAATATCTAATTAGGCAGAATAGGCTTTTAATTGTACGAGTAAATGAGAGATGTCAAATACTGTATTTTTAATTTGGAAACTCGACATTCTTCCCTTTGTCATTTCCCAATCCCGACTCTATTATAACATATTAACATCCCGCTATTAATTAGGATGATGTCAGTAGGTCTGCAACTATTGTTCAAGCATTTCACAAGTGTCTTGGAAAGTGGACTCCGGGTCTGCAGATAAAGGACTCTTGAGTGAACCGATGCCAAATCAAAATCATTTTATTTAGCGGAGGTTTGCTGCTGCTGGTATATGTCAGATTTGCAGAAAGTGACATTGAAAATGAAGAGAAAAGAACAATGCTGATTAATCAAGGCTTACTGAGAAAATAATGGCTCGGGAGCATGTCGGTTGGGATTGGTGTAGGTTTTGTGTCTCGTTTTTTCTTTTTGTAAGTAGAGTACTTGTCGCTATTCATTTTCGAAAAGTTACAAAAAAAATAGATATCTATTTTTTTTTTTTTAAATTAAGTGGCACCTGATACAATAAAGCTTTGTTCTATGGAAAAGAAGAAAATACAGAGCTGGATAAAAAGGTCTGAATATTATTTTGATTATGATTGCAACTTTCAGCTTTTAGAAATTATAGCTCCATTTGTACTGCCGCCGGTGAGTCACTGGAACGCACCATAACATATTTAGCATTAATGAACAGTGGATCTTGGGGTCTGCGCTTTATCTGGCTGAATAAACAAAGAATGTTCTCTCTGCCAACTCTTCCATTAAGTTTTCAATGGAGTTTCGGCTTTTTTCCCCCTCATTGTTCTATGTTTTCCAAGGTTTTTTCTAAAGCGTTGTCTTAGGTTTGTGCACACGCTGCCCGAGTAATTGTAGGGCTGAATAGACAGTTCACAAACAGGTGAAGGATGGCATGGAGAACGGGCTGGAGGACTGATAGGCCGTTATTGCCTGTCGAAACCGCGAGCGATTCTGCCTCGATCGGTGGCGGTATTCAGGGACTTGAATCATCAGAACTCGATGAGAAGCGGAGGATAATTTCTTCTAAAGAGAGTCTGCCTGTAATGTGCGACACAGGAAGGACGAGGCCCGTGACAGGGTGAAGAAGCGCGTTTATGGAAAATGGAAGATGACTGAAAACTGGTGCGACAGAAGTGACAGCATTTTACACTTCTCCAAGCTTCATTGCTAGGTTTCTTAATGTTAGCTATTTTTGGATAGTCCTCTAGCGGTACACACAACAGGGAACGTCAGGCCCATATTCCGGAGTAGGGAAACGGATACGTAAGAAAAAGAAGAGAGAATGCGTATTGTAGGTTTTTTTAGCTTTTATTTTTTTTATATTTCATATTAATTAACGAGAATTTGTTCACAGAAAATCTCCTTTTCTTTAACTTTAATTTTAGGTTACATATAATTTTTACACTTTCTGATATTTTACATTCATGTTTTGTATGTGACAAAGAATATTTTGCAAACTTCTAGTTTGGTCACAGTCAGAGACCCTGGATAATCTGATTCTGACACCATCTGCTCTGCACAGATCACTTCACAGCAGTCTCATTACCATCACAGGTAGGATCACAACGACAAGTTACATCTATGTATAGGCAACACAAGATCCACCATTCACAAAAGATGAAGACACAGCTCACCTCCTCCCTTCCCTGCACAATGACCTCTGCACAGGTCACAGAGAATGCTCACCACACTGTCCCATAAAACCAATTGGTGATGAAGACAGCTCACTTATCCCCTCCATGCACAATTACCTTTCTACAGTATATATCCTTATTTCCTGCATATTTGGAAATGTCATAACTTACCTTCTCCCCGTTCTTCCATAAGAAATTCTTTATATGTCACACAGCAAGTCATAAAAGCAGATAATAGACACAGGTGCTCTCCTCCTGCCCGTTATATAATGACGTCTGCACAGATCATGCCTGTGATGAACCTGCACTTCTACACCCAAACTGATATCACCATTATGTCACGTAGTGTGGTCTCCCCACTTGCACCAATATTACATTCCCCACCCCCTGAGGATTATATTGGGCCTGAAACCAGCCCCGGTAGCATGGAAAGTTAAACTGAGAATACAGATGTGTAGATTCGTGAATCGAAATAAAATAGTAGGCCAGGGATAAATTATGTATTTAATCACCTTTAATGCACGCTAAACAATACTATATATACACAATGGTTATACATACAGTGGGGGTGGAAAGTATTCAGACCCCTATACATTTTTCACTTTGTTTCATTGCAGCCATTTGGTAAATTTAAAAAAGTTTATTTTTTTCCCACTAATGTACGCTCTGCACCCCATCTTGACTGAAAAAAGCAGAAATGTAGAAATTTTTGCAAATTTATAAAAAAAAAAGAAAAGATAAAATATCAATATATGCAAATACAAATAGTGGTAGGACAAAAGATATATGCAGATGAATTATGTCAATTACTGTTTCGATGTATGACCATGTGTGTGCTGGGCCGCAGGGGGCATGAACTGTCAGCTGGTTTGTAGTTCCTTCACAGCACATTACTCCACATAGCCACCACTTTCGAAGTGAACCACAAGCCTAACAGAGAGACACCACATTGCCTTACAGGAACCATTATCCCCTTTAAGTCACTCCTTTCTGCCCTCTGGGCTGAACCTAAATCCTCTCCCCTTGCCTCTAGCAGCTAAAACCTCCCATTCCTGCTACTACATGTGGGGCAAATGACACCGCAAGAAACGACCTGGAAACCATCTGCAGAGACTTTGATGACTTAGGCAAGAAAGTGAAAGAACTGGGAGCGCAGGTGGTCTTCTCTTCCATCCTCCCAGTGGATGGCCATGGAACAAGGAGGTGGAATAAGATTCTGCAGGTGAACAACTGGCTACGTCGATGGTGCCGTCAGCAACGATTTGGATTTCTGGATCACGGAGTGAACTACTTATACGATGGACTACTTGCTAGAGATGGGGTGCACCTTACGAAGACTGGAAAGCATGTATTTGGAAGTCGCCTTGCTACACTTGTAAGGAGAGCTTTAAACTAGAACAACATGGGAAGGGAAGCAAAAGACCAGAAAAAGCCATACACCTGACAAATGCTATTGAGAACTCTGCTATTAGAAGTGGAAAGGAAGAACAAAGACGAAAGAATCTAAATAATAAAAATATTGGAGAAAGAGAAACCAATCACAAACTAAAATGTTTCTATACTAATGCACAAAGCATGGGCAACAAACAAGGAGAATTGGAACTACTAACACAGGACAAGAAATATGATGTCATTGGAATCACTGAAACTTGGTGGGACAATACACATGATTGGAATACAAGACTAGAAGGATACAACTTATTTGCAAGAAACAGACTTGATAAACGAGGAGGGGGTGTCGCATTGTATGTTAGAAACACGTATATCTGCACAGAGATTGAAGCTTCAGAGACTGGGAGATCTGTGGAAACTGTTTGGGTAAGAATACAAGGACAGAACAATGGAAAGGACACCATTGTAGGCATTTACTACAGGCCGCCTGTGCAAGCTGAAGATATGGATGAACTCTTTCTGCATCAAATGGCCAAGTTCTCCAAAAAATATGACATAGTTGTCATGGGAGATTTCAACCATCCAGACATTTGTTGGGAATCTCTCTCAGGCAAAACTAACAGGTCAAGGAAATTCTTATCCTCGCTTGCTGACAACTTTATCTTCCAAAAGGTAAGGGAGAAAACAAGGGGAACTTCTACCTTGGATCTAATCCTTATAAACAGGGAGGAAATGGTTGAGGAGGTAAAAGTGGCTGGGACCCTAGGAGGTAGCGACCATGCTATTTTAGAATTTTGGATAACTAGAGGCGGAAGACCTGTGAAGACTCAGACGTCAAGGTTAGATTTCAGAAAGGCAGATTTTAAGGGATTCAGAAAGAGAATTGGAGGGATCCAATGGCTGGATATCCTAAAAGACAAAAATGTCCAGGAGGGATGGGAAATCTTGAAAAATGAAATTCTCAAAGCACAGTTGTTAACAATTCCGAAAAGAGGGAAGAATAGGAAGCATTTAAAGAAACCAGGATGGATGAACACAGAACTTAAGCACATGCTAAAAAGGAAGGAAAAAATGTTTATAAAATGGAAAGAGGGAGGCATATCTAAAGAAGAATATAATGCTGTCTGCAGAACCTGCAGGGCACAAATCAGATTAGCTAAAGCTGAAAATGAATTGAGGCTTGCAAGAGATGTCAAAAGCAATAATAAAGGATTTTGGGGATATGTCAAAAGTAAAAGAAAAGTCAAAGATGCTATAGGATTTTTACAGGATGAAAATGATGAAATGGTAAGACAGGATGTTGAGAAGGCTGAACTTTTAAATTCCTATTTTGCATCTGTTTTCTCTCAGAAAGGAAATGTAACATCAACTGTTATTCACTGTCCTATTAAGGGAATAGAAGAATCCAGGATATCTATAAACAGAAAGATAGTGAAGAAACACTTAGCTAACCTAAATGAATTCAAGTCTCCAGGTCCAGATGAATTACACCCCAGAGTACTGAAGGAGATAGCAGAAGAAATTTTTGAACCCCTCTCCATAATCTTTGAAAATTCTTGGAGAACAGGAGAAGTGCCAGAAGACTGGAGAAGAGCAAATGTTGTTCCTATCTTCAAAAAGGGGAAGAAGGTGGACCCAGGCAACTATAGGCCGGTGAGTCTGACTTCTATACCAGGAAAGATCTTTGAACAAATTATTAAACAACATGTATGTCAATACCTGGATAAGAATGAAGTGATTAAACAGAGTCAGCATGGGTTTGTAACTAATAAATCATGTCAGACTAACTTAATTTCCTTCTATGACGGTATCACTGATTGGGTGGATCAAGGAAATGCTGTAGATATAGTATATCTTGACTTCAGCAAAGTATTTGACAAAGTCTCTCATACAATCCTTATTGAAAAAATGACTAAGTATGGAATGGACAAGGCAACTGTTAGGTGGATTCATAACTGGCTTAGTGATCGGACCCAAAGAGTGGTCGTAAATGGCTGCACATCCAGTTCGAAGAATGTCTCAAGTGGGGTACCACAGGGCTCTGTCCTGGGCCCTGTATTGTTCAACATCTTTATCAACGATTTAGATGAAGGAATTGAGGGTAAACTGATTAAATTTGCTGATGACACAAAGCTAGGAGGGATAGCTAATACTAGAGAAGAGAGAGAGAGGATTCAAAAAGATTTAAATAAACTGGAGAAGTGGGCAGCAACTAACAGAATGGTTTTTAACAGGGAGAAATGCAAAGTACTACATCTGGGCAATAAAAATGAAAAAAGCATATATAGAATGGGAGGAATAGGGCTAAGTGACAGCACATGTGAAAAAGACTTGGGTATACTAATAGATCACAGACTGAATATGAGTCAACAGTGTGATGTAGCAGCAAAAAAGGCAAATGCAATTCTAGGATGTATTAACAGAAGCATACAGTCTAGATCACGTGAAGTCATTATTTCCCTCTACTCCTCTTTGGTCAGACCTCATCTGGAATATTGTGTCCAGTTTTGGGCACCACATTTTAAAAAAGACATCAACAAACTGGAGCAAGTTCAGAAAAGAGCGACCAGAATGGTGACCGGTCTGCAAACCCTGTCTTATGAGGAAAGGTTGCAGGATTTGGGAATGTTTAGTTTGCAAAAGAGAAGACTGAGAGGAGACTTAATAGCTGTCTACAAATATCTAAAGGGCTGTCACATTGTAGAAGGATCAACTTTATTCTCATTTGCACATGGAAAGACTAGAAGCAATGGGATGAAACTGAATGGGAGGAGACACAGATTAGATATTAGAAAACACTTTTTGACAGTTAGAGTGATCAATGAGTGGAACAGGCTGCCACGAGAAGTGGTGAGTTCTCCTTCAATGGAAGTCTTCAAACAGAGGCTGGACAGACATCTGACTGGGATGATTTAGCGAATCCTGCTTTGAGCAGGGGGTTGGACCAGATGGCCCAGGAGGTCCCTTCCAACGCTACGATTCTATGATTCTATGATTCTAAACCTAAGATGGGTCATAACTCCTTATTAGACGGTTTTAGGGAGGCGATTTCGGCATCATCAGAAACAGGTTGGCCCCTGCTACGTGTTGAGACCAAACACAACTGATATGACTACTCCGCTCAGATCACTGCAAGTACTGGTGAGTGGTGAGCAGGGCGAAATTGGGAGGCACAAACTACATCTCCTCCCCTCTAATGCCTCTTGGTCAGTTAAAGGGATCTTCAATTGCTGTTATTTTCATATGTTCCTGGGAAAGCCGAAAATCCCAGATTTCCCAGGAAGAGATACAACTAACAGTGTCTGAAGAACCTAATGACATAGGAGGTGGCATTAGGAGGAGGTTGTATCTGTGCAGCCCAAAACATTCAAATCCCTTCTCTCCTCCCCAATAAATAAAAATAAAATAAACAAGTAAACACAATTGGCATCGCTGCATCCATAAAAGCCCGGTCTATCAAAATACAAAATAAATTAACCTCTATGGGAAATGCCATAATTGCCAGAATTGTGGTTTTCGGTCACCTCACCTCTCTAAAAAATACAATAAAAAGCTATCAAAATACCATTTTTACCCACAATTGGTATATAAATGTTGTAAACAAAATATGGCTATATAAATATCATGAATATAATATTGGTATATAAATGTCAAAAAATAAATGTCAGCTCACTACACAAAACACAAGTCCACACACATCTCATTGATGAGTAATGGCTGCTGCAATCCCTGCCTGTGCTTTTATACAGACAATGATAGTCCCTCTTGATTGGATCTTACCCTATGATGTGATAGCTGCAAGGTGTTATGGGTAAACCTGTCCTTCTTTGGCTGATGCTAAATTCTACTGGTATAAAGATGGTGTAGAATCTTAATAATGCAAACAATCAGTGGCGCTCAAGTATACACACGGACTCCAGCAGCATATGTAAAATACACCAGTCACCGTCGGTGTCAGAATAAAATCAATAGAGCTAAAAAATATTACTATTGCGCTTGGAGTCACCGTAACATAAATAAAATGGAAAAACAAATATAAGAGCCAGTAATGAATAACCAAATTAGGACAAACAGTATAGTTAGCACAAAACTAGTCATATAAATCCCTTTGGATCTTGTCTCCTATTGCAGTAGAATTAAACTACCACACCAAAAAAAAAGGAATGAACTCAGTCTGGAATCAAGGTGCCCGGTAACAGATGTTGCACATGGATCAAAGTCACCTCCTCCAGTAGTGAGGGATGAGGCTGCCACAAGTGAAGTAGGCAGCTACAGACAAATGAAGCCGCCACTGATTCCAAGTTACAGGTTCCACAGGTCCTTTTAGGATCGATATCACTCCTCTATTAAATAACCAAATAATTCCTTTCTCCTTACCGCTTGAAATAGTCACGGTAGTGGTGCTGCCAGGGCCGGCGGCGGCAAGCGCTATATGCAGGCTGAAAAAAAGTTGCGCGTGCTGGACGCTATGCCCAACTGTTACGCTGTGCTCGTCAGCACAGGACCTGCATGACGTCAGAGGCACGTGATGTGCTGGGCTGCAGCCGCTATGGATCGCGGTATGGACCAAAAAAGCTATCCGACGCGTTTCAGAGACTCCTGTCTCCTTCCTCTGGGATATGGTTCCAGACCATATCGCAGACCATATCCCTGACGAAGGAGACAGGAGTCTCTGAAACGCGTCGGATAGCTTTTTTGGTCCATACCGCGATCCATAGCGGCTGCAGTCCAGCACATCACGTGCTTCTGACGTCATGCATGTCCTGTGCTGACGAGCACAGCATGACAGTCGGGCACAGCGTTCAGCACGCGCAACTTTTTTTCAACCTGCATATAGCGCTTGCCGCCGCAGGCCGGGGCAGCACCGCTACCGTGACTATTTCAAGCGGTAAGGAGAAAGGAATTATTTGGTTATTTAATAGAGGAGTGATATCGATCCTAAAAGGACCTGTGGAACCTGTAACTTGGAATCAGCGGTGGCTTCATTTGTCTGTAGCCGCCTACTTCACTTGTGGCAGCCTCAACCCTCACTACTGGAGGACGTAACTTTGATCCATGTGAAACATCTGTTACTGGGCACCAGGATTCCAGACTGAGTTCATTCCTTTTTTTTGGTGTGGTAGTTTAACCCCTACTGCAATAGGAGACAAGATCCAAAGGGATTTATATGACTAGTTTTGTGCTAACTATACTGTTTGTCCTAATTTGGTTATTCATTACTGGCTCTTATATTTGTTTTTCATTTTATTTATGTTACGGTGACTCCAAGCGCAATAGTAATATTTTTTAGTTCTATTGGTGTAGAATCTTGGCGGACATTTTTGACACGAGCCATTGCTTTTAACGGTAATGCTTCTCGATGACTCATCTCCACTCCGCACCTATTATATGCCCTCAACTCCATATTAACATATCTCCAAACAAAAAAAACTTCTAAAGTTGCTGATTTCCAAAAGCTTTTGGCTTGGAGATTTGCCAACACTTCCGGGAACTTACTGAATGCTCCAACGTAGCACAGCAAATGACAAACGATTAATACATGACTACAGGATCCAATAATTCTTGAGTCATCTGTAACCCGGGAGCAGCAGCTGCGTGGACCTGATGCACATGGGAGCTGCATACATCAAACCGTGCAAAAAAAATTAAAAAGAATTGTCCACTACTCAGTCAGTCTTTAATACTGTATTCCTCAGTGTATAATAATAAAAACCTGATACTCAGCTTCTGCACCAATGCCATCCCAGCAAGGGAAGTGTGAGAACCACAGCAGACGCTGATTGCCTGCAGGCCTCACGTGGCACAGCAATGTAAAGTGAGGATCACAGGACGATGCTGATGTGGGAGGTAAATACCTTTTTTATTTTACATGGGAGAGTACAGAATTTAAAAGTGGCTTGTAGTGTAGAGTAGTGGACAATCCTTTTAAAGAGCAAAAAAAATACTACAAAGGTGAATATGTGAGGAGACGGTGAATGTGCCGCTGACCGTCACCTACCATTAACCGTTTGCATGTCATTTGCAGCTGCTGTTTTATTTTATTAGTAATGTACATTGAGAATACTGTTGCCTGCAATACTAATTAATGGCCACAGGAGGCCACTGTTTCCCCTGTGACTGCTCGATGACTCTGGCTTACACTGGTTTGGGCAGGATTTTTATTCTGAGGCGATGACTCAAGTTCTAAGAGGCGACATAGAAACAGCGATTCTGCTGGCAGAGTCTTGTGTTGTGTTAAACGGACTCTGTACTGCTGGTGTGAACTGCATTTTGGACAGAACCACACAGTGTCCCAGGCCAGAAGGCAGATTGGGAGGAAGTACCTGGCAGTGAGGGGTTGGTTCCGTGGCCATTTCAGTAGAGCGAGGTGAGAGCTGGAAGAAGGAGGACGTGTAACATCTTTATTGAGCGCCATCTGCTGAGCCAGGAAATTGACTCACGTGCCCTCCAGTAAGTGAGCTGTGGCACCACGCTCCGGTTATAAACTCATCATCCCTTGGTTAAACAGCCGTTGTTCACATGGGCTCCTCTCCGCAACGACAGAGTGACAAGACACAGGTCGGTAAGTCTCGAGCTCAGGCCCACCGTGAGGATTATAGTGTATGACCAGACACAGGTCGGTCAGTCCTGAGATTAGGCCCACCGTGAGGATTACGGTGGGGGCGTGGACACACACAGGTAGTCTGGAGCCACACTCAGACAGGCAGATACAGGCACATGAAGGCCTTAGTGTGCCCATCAGACTCTGCCTGCTGAACCACTAGAGACTGACAGAGATGACAGTATTACAGGGGATCTATCGAAGTCTACAGAGGTGATTCGAGGAGCTTCCCACTGCACTCACACAATCCTTAAAGTGAACATGACAGTGTATAATTCAATAACTGGATTCTACCTTGGGGGATTAGCATCATCTTGTTAAATATGTGAGCTGTCGTGCTGCATCACCAATAGGCCGCCCCCGGCATTCATCTAGTTACATATCTAATCTGCTGTGCACCATCACCAGTAGGTCGCCACCGGCCTTCATCTTGTTACATATGTAGGCTGCTGTGCCCCATCACCAGTAGGCCACCCCCGGCGTTCATCTTGTTGCATATGTAGGCTGTTGTGCGCCATTACTAGTAGGCCGCCCTCGGCGTTCATCTTGCTACATTTGTAATCTGATGTGTGGCATCACCAGTAGGCCACCCCCGGCGTTCATCTTGTTACATATGTAGGCTGCTGTGCACCATCACCAGTTGACCGCCCCCCCGACCTTCATCTTGTTACATTTGTAGGCTGCTGTGCGCCATCACCTGTAGGCCACCCCTGACGTTCATCTTGTTATATTTGTAATCTGCTGTGCGGCATCACTAGTAGGCTGCCCCTGATGTTCATCTTGTTATATTTGTAATCTGTGCACCATCACCAGTAGGCCTCCCCGGTGTTCGTCTTGTTACATTTGTACGCTGCTGTGCGCCATCACCGATAGGCCACCCCCAGGTGTTCATCTTGTTACATTTGTAGGCTGCTGTACGCCATCACCAGTAGAATGCCCCCACCGTTCATCTTGTTACATTTGTATGCTGCTTTGCGCAATCACCTATTGGCCGCCCCCCGGCGTTCTTATTGTTACATTTGTAATCTGCTGTGCACCATCACCAGTAGGCCGCCCCCGGTGTTCGTCTTGAACATTTGTAGGCTGCTGTGCGCCATCACCAGTAGGCCACCCCCAGCGTTCATCTTGTTTCACTTGTACGCTGCTTTGCGCCATCACCAATAGGCCGCCCCCGACGTTCTTATTGTTACATTGTAATCTGCTGTGCACCATCACCAGTAGGCCGCCCCCGGTGTTCGTCTTGTTACATTTGTAGGCTGCTGTGCGCCATCACCAGTAGGCCGGCCCAAGCGTTCACCTTGTTACATTTGTAGGCTGCTGTGCACCATCACCAGTAGGCCGCCCCGGTGTTCGTCTTGTTACATTTGTACGCTGCTGTGCGCCATCACCGATAGGCCACCCCCAGGTGTTCATCTTGTTACATTTGTAGGCTGCTGTACGCCATCACCAGTAGAATGCCCCCAGCGTTCATCTTGTTACATTTGTACGCTGCTTTGCGCAATCACCTATTGGCCGCCCCCCCGGCGTTCTTATTGTTACATTTGTAATCTGCTGTGCACCATCACCAGTAGGCCGCCCCCCGGTGTTCGTCTTGAACATTTGTAGGCTGCTGTGCGCCATCACCAGTAGGCCACCGCCAGCGTTCATCTTGTTTCACTTGTACGCTGCTTTGCGCCATCACCAATAGGCCGCCCCCGGCGTTCTTATTGCTACATTGTAATCTGCTGTGCACCATCACCAGTAGGCCGCCCCTGGTGTTCGTCTTGTTACATTTGTAGGCTGCTGTGAGCCATCACCAGTAGGCCGGCCCAAGCGTTCACCTTGTTACATTTGTAGGCTGCTGTGCGCCATCATCAGTAGGCCGCCCCCGGCGTTCATCTTGTTACATTTGTAGGCTGCTGTGCGCCATCATCAGTAGGCCGCCCCCGGCGTTCATCTTGTTACATTTGTAAGCTGCTGTGCGCTATCACCAGTAGGCTGCCCCCGGCGTTCGTCTTGTTACATTTGTAGGCTGCTGTGCGCCATCATCAGTAGGCCGGCCCCGGTGTTCGTCTTGTTACATTTGTAGGCTGCTGTGCGCTATCACCAGTAGGCTGCCCCCGGTGTTCGTCTTGTTACATTTGTAGGCTGCTGTGCGCCATCACCAGTAGGCCGGCCCCGGTGTTCGTCTTGTTACATTTGAATGCTGCTGTGCGCCATCACCAGTAGGCCGGCCCCAGCGTTCACCTTGTTACATTTGTAGGCTGCTGTGCGCCATCATCAGTAGGCCCCCCCGGCGTTCATCTTGTTACATTTGTAGGCTGCTGTGCGCCATCATCAGTAGGCCGCCCCCGGCGTTCATCTTGTTACATTTGTAGGCTGCTGTGCGCTATCACCAGTAGGCTGCCCCCGGTGTTCGTCTTGTTACATTTGTAGGCTGCTGTGCGCCATCATCAGTAGGCCGGCCCCGGTGTTCGTCTTGTTACATTTGTAGGCTGCTGTGCGCTATCACCAGTAGGCTGCCCCCGGTGTTCGTCTTGTTACATTTGTAGGCTGCTGTGCGCTATCACCAGTAGGCTGCCCCCGGTGTTCGTCTTGTTACATTTGAATGCTGCTGTGCGCCATCACCAGTAGGCCGGCCCCAGCGTTCACCTTGTTACATTTGTAGGCTGCTGTGCGCCATCATCAGTAGGCCCCCCCGGCGTTCATCTTGTTACATTTGTAGGCTGCTGTGCGCCATCATCAGTAGGCCGCCCCCGGCGTTCATCTTGTTACATTTGTAGGCTGCTGTGCGCTATCACCAGTAGGCTGCCCCCGGTGTTCGTCTTGTTACATTTGTAGGCTGCTGTGCGCCATCATCAGTAGGCCGGCCCCGGTGTTCGTCTTGTTACATTTGTAGGCTGCTGTGCGCTATCACCAGTAGGCTGCCCCCGGTGTTCGTCTTGTTACATTTGTAGGCTGCTGTGCGCCATCACCAGTAGGCCGGCCCCGGTGTTCGTCTTGTTACATTTGAATGCTGCTGTGCGCCATCACCAGTAGGCCGGCCCCAGCGTTCACCTTGTTACATTTGTAGGCTGCTGTGCAGCATTACCAGTAGGCTGGCCCCAGCGTTCACCTTGTTACATTTGTAGGCTGCTGTGCAGCATTACCAGTAGGCCAGCCCCGGTGTTCGTCTTGTTACATTTGTAGGCTGCTGTGCGCCATCATCAGTAGGCCGGCCCCGGTGTTCGTCTTGTTACATTTGTAGGCTGCTGTGCGCTATCATCAGTAGGCCGGCCCCGGTGTTCGTCTTGTTACATTTGTAGGCTGCTGTGCGCTATCATCAGTAGGCCGGCCCCGGTGTTCGTCTTGTTACATTTGTAGGCTGCTGTGCGCTATCATCAGTAGGCCGGCCCCGGTGTTCGTCTTGTTACATTTGTAGGCTGCTGTGCGCCATCATCAGTAGGCCGGCCCCGGTGTTCGTCTTGTTACATTTGTAGGCTGCTGTGCGCTATCATCAGTAGGCCGGCCCCGGTGTTCGTCTTGTTACATTTGTAGGCTGCTGTGCGCCATCATCAGTAGGCCGGCCCCGGTGTTCGTCTTGTTACATTTGTAGGCTGCTGTGCGCCATCATCAGTAGGCCGGCCCCGGTGTTCGTCTTGTTACATTTGTAGGCTGCTGTGCGCTATCATCAGTAGGCCGGCCCCGGTGTTCGTCTTGTTACATTTGTAGGCTGCTGTGCGCCATCACCAGTAGGCCGGCCCCGGTGTTCGTCTTGTTACATTTGAATGCTGCTGTGCGCCATCACCAGTAGGCCGGCCCCAGCGTTCACCTTGTTACATTTGTAGGCTGCTGTGCAGCATTACCAGTAGGCTGGCCCCAGCGTTCACCTTGTTACATTTGTAGGCTGCTGTGCAGCATTACCAGTAGGCCGGCCCCAGCGTTCATCTTGTTACATTTGTACGCTGCTGTGCGCCATCATCAGTAGGCCGCCCCCGGCGTTCATCTTGTTACATCTGTAGGCTGCCGTGCGCCATCATCAGTAGGCCGCCCCATCTGATTGTTCCAGTTTGCCAGGTCTGTTTTCTTTGACTGGTCTCCCTGAGGTCAGTGATTGTTACAGGTCAGTTCTTGGCAGATGAACTAGGCGGGTGCACAACTAGGTAAATTATAGTTACGCAGTCCCCACTTCCGAGCCTACTGAGTGACGCAGCACAGTGTCCCGGTCAGCACTGACCCCGTGTATGAATTAACCTGTCACATTTTGTTGGTTGGTGTATGTGTAACCAGCCTGAGTTTAACAGTAAAACTTCATTTGACAAGTTTAGTGTTTACCGCTTTCCTTGTCCGCGGCTTCGCTGTATCTTGGGGAGCCCACCCCGGTCCACGACACACAACTATAAGTATTTCTCCTACTTTGAAAAGTGTTCTTGTGGTTGTCCTCGCCTGCTCGCAGCCCAAGGAAAACTACAGCAGCTTAATATTTCATTGTTTTTCCTTAGACATATACAATGGCAAATATATTTTTGCATGTTTATCCTTTTTTTGACGTGAAGTGCTGAATTGATAAACTTCTAAGTGTTGCTCTCCAGTCATATTTGTGGCTTCTTAGGAGAAAAAAAAAACAAGTGAAAAAAACAAAACAATAAAATCTCTGAAGTTTCTGCTTCAAACTTGTTTTTGCTTAAGAAACATGAAATCCTTATGTTTTGTGAAAGCAGTTATTTAATAAAACATATCGCTATTGTTCTGGAGGAGGAAGCCATTCACATGTTTTCTGATGTTTTCTACAAAAAGAGCTGTTTTCTGTCAGGTGCAATATTGAAAACGTCTAATTCGGCCTCTGCAGAAGTTCTGCACATCAGATGGGCTAGATATGGAGGAGAGGGACGTAGGAAGCGGAGCCCAGGACGCAAGCCGGTAAGATGGCGCCTCGGGCTCAATAGATGCAGAATTCACTTACAGCAGTTCAGCCCCAGGCAGAATAAAAATAAAAATTGCTTAAAGAAAAATCTCCCTATCATACATTAGATTACCAGGTATTTAGCCTCGCCACGTTCTTGGAAGAAATTCTGACAATCCGAACAAAACGAGACTCAAACAGGACAAGAAATATAATATAACATTGTATCATTGAATAACCAGAAATAATATTCTGGTGGTCCTGTGCTGGACCCCAGGGATGTAATACCAGACACAACCTGTGGACAGAGGTGGCACTCTTTCTGGGACGAAGCAGCCATAATTTTCAAAATCTCTATTAGATATTTGTCGAAATTTTCCTGAAAGGTTTCACTGAGATAAAAAACCTTTAGATGCAGATGGACACCGACAGTGATCAGCTTGTTCCCTCATTCCCCGGAGAGGGAATACGCTATTCACTAAATATGACTTGTCGTTTTTTTATCGTATGTAGAACGTGCGGGGAATTTTTACCGGCACCTTCTATCCCTGCCCTAAAGAGCTTATGATCTAATTTTGTTGCCAAGGAACAGAGTATAATGAGGAATTGATCGAAGGTTCAGGCCCTTCCTTTCATGCACTCCTTTTCACAGGCGTCTTTAATCTATGGTTCATTTTCAGTATTTTTGAGAGCAGCTCAGGTAAAGGAGGTTCATTGGAAGTAAGAAAAGTATGAATATATATATATATATACATAGGAGTTTTTATCCGGCAGGAAGGAAAATAGGGTAACATAAAATGCTGAATACATTTCTGCTTAGTGTTTCTCTTAGAAGGAGTATTGCGGTTTAAGAAGGAGTATTTTTATTGATAATACATACTAGAATATTAGTACAAAATCTATATAACAAGAGAAAAAAATATAGTAAGGTGCATAAGGATGAACGCATAGGACCACCGGTGCCACACACCCACCAATAATCTGTATAAATAGGCAAGAACGCTTGTCCAATAAAGTAAATGATTATGGTGCATATGACATCATAGTCTTAAAAATTCATATTACTAAGGACAGCGCTCACCAGTATTAGGCCTCTTTCATACATCCGTTTTGCGCCGTCAGGCGAGATCCAGCTTTTTTTTGTAAAACCGGATCCAGCGAAATGCAATGCTGGATCCGGTTTTCCCCGTTGACTTGTATTAGCACCAGATCACGCTGGATGGCATTGCGGTTCATCCGTTTTTTGCCAGATCTGGCTATTTGTCTCATTCCGGCGTCTGGAAAAAACGGCTACTGTAACGTTTTTTGTCTCCGGCGAAAAAGCCGGAAGCGCCGGATCCGACATTTCCGGCTTTTTGCTATGGCTATGGGCGCCGGAATGCGCCAGATCAAGAAAAAGACGGATCCAGCCACCGGATCCGTTTTTTATGTCTGCGCATGCTCAGATCCAATTGGCCAGCCCCCAGGAAACATATAACCTGCTAGACGGATCCGGCAGAAAAACGGATCCATTTCTACAGTTCTCCAAAATTTACGCCGGATCCGGTTTTTCTAAAAATAGCCGGATCCTGCCTGACGGCAAAAAACTGATGTGTGAAAGTAGCCTTAACGGAGGGTGGTTGGCACCGGGATGGATCCTCTAAACCCCATTGCGTGTTTCGCTTTTTGATGGATTGCTTTCTCAAGGGGATGTGCAATAAAAAACGGCAAGGACCTTTTCATGACATTGGTGATCAGTGGAAAGACCGGTCACATGGTATGTGCCGAATAATAATATCGGCTCCTTCGGTGCATGCACACTGGATACCATTGGTGACCAGTGGAATGACTGGTCACATGGTGTGCACTGGCCAATAGTATCAGCTCCTTCGGCGCATGTGTTTTCCTGCAAAACACAAGCATTCTGCAAGCATTTTTAGCTAGCAGAATGCTAGCGCTTTTCCAAGCAATCTTAAGCATCGCTTGGAAAAGTGATTGACAGGTTGGTCACACACAAGTATAGTGCTTGACAAGTGTGGCAAACTTTTTACAATTGATGCTGCCTATGCGACATCAATAGTAAAAGATAGAATGTTAAAAATAATTAAAAAAGTATGGATATACTCACCTCCTAGCGGCCCCCTGATCTCCTCAGTGGCGCTCTCGATTGCTACATCATCAGAGGTCATTCTCGCAAAGCACGCCTGGGAATGGAACTTGCCGGCAGCGCTGCTGAGAACTTCGGGGGCCATCAGAAGGTGAGTATATCCCTAATTTTTATTTTTATTCTATTCTTTACAGGAATATGGTACCCAGGGCATGTAGAGTCTCCTCTCCTCCAGACCCTGGGTACCATCCGCACATGAAACACTCACTTTATGCATGGTGGGCATAACCACATGTGTAAAGTGAGCGTTTCAATGCAATCCTATGGCAGCGGAATCACCGCGATTCTGCAAAATTAATGGACATGCTGCGGATTTTACCGCTATGCGATTCCGCAGCGGAAAAATCTGCAGCATTGGCACAGCAACTGTGGAATCCCATAGGATTGCATGGGATGCATTTTGTTAGCGTTTTTTAAGCGTTTCTGCAACGGCAAAAACGCGATGGAAATGCTTAAAAACGCAACGTGGGCGCACAGCCTCAATGTTAAGGATGAGTGCACACAGTGCGGATTCTGCTGCAGATTTTTCCACGCCGATTTGCAAGTAAATCCGCAGGTAACACCTGGACAATGGAACAGGTGTCAAACCGCAGCAGAATCTGCAGAAAGAATTGACATGCTGCGGATTTAAAAAACCGCAGCAAATCCGCGCGGAAACATCCGCAGCATGTACACTGCGGTTTTTAAAAGCCATTGGAAAACATTGTACTGTACTCTGCTTGCGGATCCGCAGCAAAATCCGTACTGTGTGCACATACCCTTAAATTAACCTTCCCTAAAAATTATAGACTGTTCATGTCTTTGTCAGTAGGCAAATCTACAAAATCAGCAAGCGATCAAATATTTCTTTCCTTCACTGTGTATATATATATATATTGGGCTCTATAGCAAAAGTTCTAATTGCCATCCCCACAAAAAATATAAAAGTATTTGGTGTAGTAAGAAGGGTACAGCGCATGGCACAGTCACAATAGAGAATTCCTCCCATCGCTTAAAGACAAGGTCAGAGATAAATGTAAATGTGTCTTTGTAAAAGCCCCTTAGTGTTCTCACCGTCCCCAATACCCCTTTCATTGCCTCCCATGATGTGAGAGATGCCCGGACCTCTCGCCACCTCCACCGTTATTGCAATCCCAGTGATCACAATGGATGAACTGCAGGGTGGGTATGGACGTAGAACACCACAATGCTTCTCCATCCAGCAGCTGCTAGAAGAGCTGTGCCCATCCATTAGTCAGTCTCTACCTCTGTGGCTTCTGTGATTGCAGATTTTCTCTCCACGTGTTTCATCAGTGACTTTCCCTTTCCTTGTGTGATGGAATAACTTTGCTTTGTGCTTTTGGTCAATTAGATGCCTTTCTCAAGCTACGAGAAGCTGCAGCCCCATCTCCCTCCTCCCTCACCTCCTTGTTTTTACTGAATTATACTAGATACATTTTAGAATGACTGAAGAGATTGGTAGAAATGTAGCACAAAGTTTCACATATTTATGGCTTCACCAGACAGATGACACACATGATAATGATGCCTTAATACTGGGGCAGATAACATCCCCTCTCCTCCAGAAGTTCTCGCATATGTTCATCAGTATCTGACGTGTCTTCTCAGTCTTGTATCTTTGGACGGCTTCTAATGTGATATTTGGCTCAGTATATTACGTGACAATATAACAGACTCAATATCCAATAAAATCTACTGCATTGCCGCAGGGGATATCGGGAATGAAGTTGTAAGGTAGCTTCACGTTTCGAACTGCTTTGATTAAATTATTATCGAATTGCTGAACTAGTCATTTGCATAGCTAATGCCATTATGGGAAACACTCCCTCTGGAAAATTCTAATTCCCTCTGACTCCAGCTGCCAGTGAATGAATCAAAGTGAGTAAAGTTATTGAAGAGCCTGTCTCATCCCTAAACCCCTTTAATATTAAAACCAGCAGCAGCATTTTGCTGATTGCAGCAGATTTCATTCCCTCGATCCCAGGCAAACCGCTGATTCTGCAGATGAGCTCGCACTTGGCCGCTCATTTACCCTGCAGCGGCCACTACTGGAGAAATATAGTATTTCAACCCCTTGCATATGACAGGTGTCCATACAATAGATGGAGAGCTCAGGTATTCAAAACATACAGTCTCTGTAAGAGTTCTGCTCTGACTTTATTCCTGTCAGGTAAAGGTATAGATAAGGATTGCCCAGTTAGGACATCTGTGTACTGATTTTATATATTGACCAATATTTTGCATACTACCTTGGTCTATGTCATTCCTTAAATCCTTTTGTGTGGTCATCTGATATTAGCTGATCTGGTGAGATGTATTCTCAAAACTATAGGACAGGGTAAGCAGCACAGGGCAGAGTGGCGATGATGCAGTGGAAATGGATGGCATGTGGATCAGCGAGGACTAAAACAACAGGTTGTGGAGGACAGAAAGTGTATCTGCAAGCAGTATATGAAGCTGGAAGGCCATTTTATACAGGGCCTTGCAGCAGGGATACAGTTAACCACAGGTTTAGTAGAGATATATATCCGATAGGGAACTTGCAGCAGGGATATGGTTAACCACAGGTTTAGCAGAGATTTATACGCAATCAGGATCTTGCAGCAGAGAGACAGTTAACCACAGGATAAGCAGAGTCAAGAGAGCAATAGAAACTGGATTTTCAGACTGCTGAGCTAGCAGTCGATGTAAAGTGGAAGAAAATGCACTCGCAAGATGACTTCACCTCATGCAAACAAGCAACACTCACATTCAAATCAGCTTCTGCTAAACAAGCCTACTTTACATCCCTTCCTTATCCCACAACCCCAAACAGTTCAACACTTTTATATCCCTCCTCCGCCCACCACTGCCCCTTCCAACTTCCCTAATCTCTGGGGAGGACTTTGCCACAGACATCAAATATAAGATAGACCAAACAAGGCAAGTCTTTGTTGTCCAACCACCACCAACCCCTTTGTAAACCAGACCAATGCCCAAACCCCAAAACCCATTCTTCTGGGGGTCTCAAGGCACTGCGCCGAAACGCGCTTTGGGGCGGGTGGTACCACAGCTTGGCAGGTAATCCCTTGGCATATTATTACTTTAATTTATGGTCTGTGCTCTTACAATTTTCCTATTATGGCTATGTGCCTTTTTGAATACTCTGGTAATTCTAGTCTATTCTGTATTCTTTGATGTATCTCACATCCATATTATTATATGTTAGCACATGCTTTTGCACCTTGCACTATGCACTTTTGAGCTGACCTGTATGTTTATATTTTGATTACTGCGCCTTGGTTTTTTATCCTGACCATAACCGTGGTCCATCGTTTCTTTGACTTACCATTGTCCTACTCCCTGTGAATTTCTCTTACTTTGTGTTTTATTTGTGTCTTATTGTTAATCTAATAAAGCTTATATTAGTTTGATATATTGGTTCTTTTTGGTGCTTCTTTCTTGATATCATTTCCACTAAGGTCACAGTATTTACCATCAGGGTCTCAGCTTCCATCTGATTTTTTGTCACAGTATCTCTCACTAGCGTCAGGGAACTTTCCACTACAAGGATCACAGTGTTCACTACCAGGGTCTCAGCTTCTATCTGATACTAGGGTCACAGTATCTCAAACTGGGGTGAGGGAATCTTCCACTACAGGGTTCACAGTGTTTACCACTAGGGTCTCAACTTCTATCTGATACTAGGGTAACAGTATCTCAATCAGGTGTTTGGGAATCTTTCACCACTAAGGTCACAGTGTTTACCACCAGGGTCTCAGCTTCCGTCTGATTCTTGGGTCACAGTATCTCCTACTGGGGTCAGGGAATTTCCACCACTAAGGTCACAGTGTTTACCACCAGGGTCTCAGCTCCTATCTGATACTAGGGTCACAGTATCTCTCACTAGGGTCAGGAAATCTTCCACCGCTAGGGTGACAGTATTTACCACCAGGGTCTCAGCTTCCATCTGATTCTTGGATCACAGTATCTCCCACTGGGGTCAACAAATCTTCCACCATGAGGGTGACAGTGTTTACCACTAGGGTCTCAGCTTCTATCTGATACCAGGGTCACAGTATCTCAAACTGGTGTCAGGGAATCTTTCACCACTAAGGTCACAGTGTTTACCACCAGGGTCTCAGCTTCTATCTGTTACTAGGGTCACAGTATCTCTCACTAGGGTCAGGAAATCTTCCACCGCTAGGGTGACAGTATTTACCACCAGAGTCTCAGCTTCTATGTGAGACTAGGGTCACAGTATCTCTCACTAGGGTCAGGAAATCTTCCACCACTAGGGTGACAGTATTTACTGCCAGGGTTTCAGCTTCCATCTAATTCTTGGATCACAGTATCTCTCACTAGGGTAAGGAAATCTTCCACCATGAGGGTGACAGTATTTACCACCAGGGTCTCAGCTTCGATCTTATTCTTGGATCACAGTATCTCCCACTGGGGTCAGGGAATCTTCCACCATGAGGGTGACAGTGTTTACCACTAGGGTCTCAGCTTCTATCTGATACTAAGGTTACGGTATCTCTCACTAGGGTCAGGAAACCGTCCACCACTAAGGTGACAGTGTTTACCCCCAGGGTCTCAGCTTCTATCGCCGGGGTCACTGTATAGTGGACACTTCGGTTATTTTGGTGAGCGTGTTACAGAGAGTTGCCCTTTCCTCATTACAGCTCAGCATTTTTATTATTTTATTAATTGGGATGTGAAGTCACCAGATATCTGCGTCTGGAGATCTCACTGGAGACACAAAATCGTCTTCAGATTATATAACCAAGAAAGATGTCACTTCAGAATTCTGTTATTAGAATTTCTAACTAAATTAACCCCCGTCCTGAACCAACGCTGCAATATCTTACAGTATTACAATGGCATTGTAGCGCCTTGGATTCTGGAGAAAAAGCTAATGTAGCAAGACACGGAATATGTAATCTCATCTTTCAGCTAACACCAGAGATTCCAATTCCCTGCGTGCACAGAAAAATCCTGACTAATGCGCACAAGAGCTTTAAGGTGAAGAGAAATTCTCTGATAATATCTAATTGGCGACCATAATAGATTTTTTTTCCTATGAAAGTTATTGCTTTTTATTATTTATCGCTCGCTCCCCGCTCCCTTTCTATTATCTTACTATTACTTTGATATCCAGCATTTCCCTTTCCCCGCTCTCGACCCAAACTATAGTGTGCTAGTAGGTTAGAGCTGTGCCAAAGTTTTAATAAGAGCGCAGCTTATTTCTTTTCTGCAGTGTCATGTCATTCGAGCACGCACAGAATAATTTAATCCTTACAGCAATAATAACAAAGGTGAATGTGATTCTACTAACACCAGCTAAGACGATTCTCGCTCAGCGGCGTCAGTTCCAAACCTTTATATGCCGAACAGTCTGCGGGAAGGTCTAAGAAAAGTTTTTTTACTAGTTTTGTAAAAAAAAAAAAAAAAAAAGGTGGAGGTAACTTTTTTTATTGAACTGAGGACTTTGTCCATGAAGCCAGAAAGTTTTGTTTTAAGTGAGTGTCACCAAAATTTTCCCCAAAAAGTGTGAAATGAGCCTCCATTCCCACTGACACCGCTCCTTCCGCTATATTAGCACCCTGGAGCCATTATACCAGTATGGGTGGATGATCACTTTGATACCTTTGTTGCAGAACACAATTGTATGAGAGCTTTATTTTCCGTGGCGTCTGGACTGTCTCGGTCTCTTCTTACGCTGCGCTCAGTGTTTATCACTTAAGAGCTGAGGTTTTAGAAATTCTGACCAGAGCATTAAGATAAAAACGGAGAGCACAGAATCCAGAGAAGAAACAGAAGTTAATAGCTGTTTAATGAGAGTGTCATCATTTTTCCAACTAAAATAATTTTAGATTTAAAAGTAAAGCAAAATTTCCTAGCGGCATCCAGTCGGAAGCAGATGCTTGGGTGACATGGCAGTGCAAGCTGTGTTCAATTTGACCTTGTAGATTAAAGCATTTTTCAAAATTAGTTTAAGCCTCCCAATCTGTGAAAATTCTGTTCTATCGGAGGTTCTATAAAAGTCATAGCCACCAGCAGCAGCTTTTCCGCAGTGTAAACTATTAATTACAATAATCAAAATCAGCGTTTTTTTCTGTTTTTTTTTTCAAGCTGACAGATAACACAACACAGTCATTGCCCCTGTCATGTGCGCAGGCTGTAATTCGAATAAATGATAAGCACGCATTATTTATTGCAAGATGTGATAAACTGGCATCGAGGGACGCAGTTTATCACTCGCAGATTCTGCCTTATGCACATTCAGGGTATACTTATAGATTATAGGTAGAAGTTTCGTTATGCAGGTATCTTATTTTTATGTTACGTTTATTCCTGTTATAGGTGTTTATGTTCATTTCTAGTAATAGAAAAAACTGACGGCACATCTAGAACTAGTCTGAATAGGTGCATACCAAATGGCAACTTACATATTAAATAGAAAATGGTAGCACACCAAATATGAAATATGTGAAATACGAATAGCAAAATGTCTTTAGTAATACATTTCATAATGGCTTTTGTAAGGCATATCAAATATGAAATAAGTGAAACATGAATAGCATAATGGCTTTTGTAATCTAGAAAAACATATGAGATACTTAGCACAAGATTTGGCCAAAAGATTTGAGCCCATTCACCAACGACAAGGTGATCTCAGATTGAATGGGTCCCTATACTGACTGCCTAGTGTGACCTGACCTCTGGCTAGTAACATGATAAAGCCATTATGAAATGTATTACTAAAGCCATTTTGCTATTCGTATTTCACATATTTCATATTTGGTGTGCTACCATTTTCTATTTAATATGTAAGTTGCCATTTGGTATGCACCTATTCAGACTAGTTCTAGATGTGCCGTCAGTTTTTTCTATTACTTGTATACTGTTTTTCTGACTGAGCACTCCGCCCTTCATCAAGTGGTGATTTTAATCGCATTCAATCACATGTTTGGTTCCTATCGTCCTATATATACAGGCTTTATCATGTTACTAGCCAGAGGTCAGTTCACACTAGGCAGTCAGTATAGGGACCCATTCAATCTGAGATCACCTTGTCGTTGGTGAATGGGCTCACATCTTTTGGCCAAATTTTGTGCTAAGTATCTCATATGTTTTTCTAGATTACAAAAGCCATTATGCTATTCATATTTCACTTATTTCATATTTGATATGCCTTACAAAAGCCATTATGAAATGTATTACTAAAGCCATTTTGCTATTCGTATTTCACATATTTCATATTTGGTGTGCTACCATTTTCTATTTAATATGTTAATTTCTATACTCACTTTAACATTTTAACTTATGTATAGAAGAAGTGATTCTGGATTTATAGCCTGAGATTAAAAGAGACTCCTGTGAATGTGCACAGACATTGTATGAGATGTAATAGAGTGCAGCCTATGATGACCACACAATCACCGAATGACAGCACCTCCATAGTGCGGCAACAAAGACTCCACTGTAACATTATCATTATGGAGCACAGCCTACAACCGCAAAATCAAACTACTGCAACTGCACCACCAAAGCCCAGCTTATACATGAACATGCACACAGAGCATTATCAGAGTAGAGCACAGCCTATACATACATCATCACACTACCTAAACAATGCAATGTTACCTCAGAGAAAATGTAAGCTGCACCACACAACACCTGACCCTCTCTGCTAGTGCTTGTAGTGTGACAATCACTCACACCTTGTAAGCTGCTGACCGGAGGAAACAACCGGATGCCACTTCAAACAATCCAGATAATTTCAGTACTTCAGTAAAATACAAAGGGAAAAAAAGATGAAAGATGGCACTTACCAGTAAAATCCAATACTTTATTTAATCAATAAAACATATCAGTCGGGAGAAAGGGAGCTGGAGTGGAAGAGACGACGGCCGTTTCGCGCTGTCGTTGCGCTTCTACGGGTCACCCTGTCTGTGAGAGCCAGTGCAGAGGTTTAGCCAGTGTTTTCTCACGATATATCTGACTATGATCCGACTCATATGGCATTTTGCCCTACAACAATCCCACCATCATGTCTCCCCATACTACGTGTTGGCTTCTGGTTTGGTCGGAGGCATCACTGAGCCGTTATGTTCTGATAGGTGACAAGCACAAGGCATATAAGATGTGATACATAAGACATTAGGTTGTATTGTCACAAAGCTCTGCCAGATCTATCGCACGACAGACACCAAGACCCTCCATGGACCCCACTGGCTTATAATAGGGTCCATTGGGTTCCATCTTTCATTTTGAAAAGTGAATGCTGCCACGGCTGCCACTGCTGGTGTGAACAGAGCCTGAGACTGACACTGCTCAGATAAAGCGGCGGAAAACTTCAGAATGAGACTTCAGTGCAGAAACGAGATGGAAATTTCTGACTGATTTCTGGCTTATCTGTTCTCGTTAAATTGGTTCTAACCCCACAGATAACACCGAGCGCAGAAGTTGGTGTTTATAGGTAAAGGCGTATGAATTATACCCTCATTGCTCGTCCTTGTGGACAGTCTGACATCAGACACAATATACAACTCCTGGAGGCCGTATACTGCCTGAATATGAAGATCATGGCTGGTAATGATGTGTCACAAGGAAGTTCCTATCCTGGTAACTGTGTTTCCCATTCTCTGCCCTTCTCCCTGCTTACAGATTTCATCTGTCCTACACCTGTGCATTCGCCCTTCCGCCGTTCTGCTTATTCCTTTTGCTTTTTATTTTTTGTTTTTGCATCTTTTAGGCTGTTGAAGTGACCTAGCGTGATCTGCAATGGTCAACCTGAAGCACCGTGATGAAAATCCAGCAATGTCCCTACAGTCACACAGATGGTGGATGATAATGCCACAAATCCTGACATATAAAATCACAGGGTACTTGGAGTTATAATGTCCTTTAGACTACTGTGATAATTTTCAGGGGAAATAATGGAATTGGTCTCAGATCCCTTTAAGTCGGACAATCCAAATTAATATTAAAGGGATTTTTTACCACAGGAGAAACTTTCAGCAGAAAGAGCATCTTTCCGAATACTAACAGTGTATCCATTGTAGCACATTGTTAGTATTCCGCTCTGATGTGATTGTCGCATGGCTGCATGTATGTGATTTGTATATTTGGGGTCGAATGCCAACTAGATTCTTATCCATTTCTCTCAATGTTTTATTATGTCCAGTAAACAATCCTTAGTCTCACTGCTCGTACTGGAAAGAATTCATAGTCTCATTGCTCTTACTGTAAAAAATCCATGTATTCATTGCTTGCCTGTCAACTGTGATGATGATGATGATGATGATGAAGATAGTGATGAGTTAATGCCAATTTTTCTGGGTTGGGGGTGTGAAAGGATCATTATCCACTTCCCTGAGTGTTTGGGGTAATGAAAGGGTTGATGTCAAAATTCCAGATAGCCCGCAGCATTAGGCTATGTGCACGCATAATTTTTGAAGGCTTTGAGTGAAAACTCTTCAAATCCTCCTCAAAGATGCAAAATTCCTTAAAAACTTGGGAGTTTCTGCTCAGTTTGTACTTTGAAAACTCGGTAAAAAAAACTCTATGTGCACATAACCTTAAAAGGGTGCTATACCTGCATCCTAAAGTAGTGAAGGTATAATTCCTTGGGTTATTGGCAATAACAGGATTAATACCTACAACACCACTGGGGTCATACCATCAGCTATCATCTTGTCAGACTCGCAATAAATAAACTCGAGTACGCCATGTTCCACTAAGTCACGTAAGTGGTGATGTTTTACATCATTGTGCTTAGTCCTTGCACTAATCTTCTCACTGCTGGAAAGTTTAATGCTTCCTTGGTTGTCCTCATAGATAACTGTTGGTTGAGCTAATGGCTTGCCGAAATCTTCCAAAAGTCGTTTCTATCAAAATACTTCTTGACTTGCATAAGCATCAGACATCTATTCTGCTTCTGTAGAAGATAATGCGACTGACACTTGTTTTCTGCTGGATCAAGAAGTTGAATTTTCTCCTAACTTTAACAAGTAACCACTTGCTGATTTACGATCACTTGAATCTCCAGCCCAATCTGCATCCACATAACCTCTGAGAGTGAGATCTCCTGATGCAGATATCTTAAGATTTAGCCTTTGACTTTCTTTAAGATATTGATGAATTCTCTTAGTTGCATACCAGTGTCTTTGGCGTGGCTTGCTTACACGTCGGCAGAGAATTCTGACTGTGGCGGTGATATCCGGACGAGTTGTGGTTGCTATGTACAGATGCGCCCCCACTGCTTGTCTGTAACTCTCATTGCTGGGTAGCAGATCATCTTCTCCTTCCAACTTTAAGTAGGATGGATCGATTGGTGTTGACGCACCTTTGGCCTCTGACATTCCAAACTGGTTTAGGATTGCGGACATTTTAGAACTTTGGTTGAGAAGAAAATTCCCATCTTACTCTGTCTCTGGATTTGGAGTCCCAAATAATATGTCAGATTTCCAAGGTCCTTAGTCTTAAAGTGCAGGTTGAGAATTTCACCTAGCTTTGCAATTTCCTTTTCATCTTGATGACACATGATTACATTATCTACATATAGGAGAACATACATCCACTCCATGACTACATTTTTCGTACACAAACATGGATCAGCTTGTGATCTTTTAAATCTTTCATCCATCAAAAATTTGCTCATTTTCGAGTTCCAAGCTCTCGCCGACTGTTTAAGTCCATAGAGAAATGTTTGCATTTTACAAACAAGGTGCTCTTCACCTTTTTTTATATATCCCTCAGGTTGGCTCATGTACAACTCTTCTTCAATGTCACCATGTAGGAAGGCTGTTTTGATGTCAAAATGTCTAACTGTCATCTGTTGAACTGCAGCCATGGACATTAAAGTTCTGAATGTGGTTTGCTTCGCAGCTGGAGAAAATGTAACATCATAATCTTCACCATACTTTTGCGACCAATCTTGCCTTAAACCGGTGAACCGGTGAACATATTTGTTTTTGAAGACCCACTTACATCCGATAGCTCTTTTTCCTTGTGGTAGCTCAGTAAGCTCCCATGTCTGGAGTTGGTGAAGGGATTCCATCTCTTCATTAGCGGCATTTATCCACTTCTGCTTCTCGTGGACAGGCAGTTTTGGCATCTCTTGCCATGACTTTGGCTCCGGTTCAGGAAGTGTTCTGACCATATAAGAAAGGCGTCTAGCTGGGATCCCTTTGTTTGGTCTTTCTGATCTCCTGACTGGAGGTTGACTTGGTTCTTCTGTGTCTTCCTTGGTGGCTTCAGAGCTTATCCACACTTCAGTGTTTTCCTTTGCGGCATCTGGGTTTGGTGATTGAGATTCTTGTTCTTGCTTCTTAGGTTGAATAACTGGTGTAACTTCATGGAATTTGAGCAATACAGTTTTCATCAATCACCACATCTCTGCTGATTCTTGCTGTGTTGGTCTCTGGGTGCAGGATTCTGTGTCCCTTTTAGGTTTCGCTATAGCCCACCAGGACTCCTTGCTCTGCTTGTGATTCCCACTTGGAACATTTTTCTATGGGGACATACACAAATGTTTTGCTTCCAAATATCCTGAGGTGCTTCAGGTTAGGCTTCTCGCAGGTCCATAGCTCATATGGAGTTTTATTCGTGGCTTTACCTGGGACTCTGTTTTGAAGACAGCAAGCTGTCAGGACGGCTTCTACCCAATACGTTGTAGGTAGATTCGCATCAAACAACATACAACACCTGTATGTATCAGATCCAGAGGCTGTGCAGATCTAGTGGTGCTTATTTCAGGAAAGGATTTTCTGGACATTTTCCCTTTAAGATAGTCCCTGACTCCAATAATTCTCGATACTTTGAAATATGGAGTTTCCTAGAAAGTTGCACAGAACAGAAGTCATTACATGTGCATTTCACCCTAGGACAAGACATCGAGTATCCAGGGAGGTTTAATCATTTATTTCCGCTGTTGATAAAATATAGATATCAAAAAATAATTGACACAAATATTAGAGAGTCGTCCTCAGATATTTCCGCAGCTCTGGTGAGACTTGTCACCACTGACAGGGGGTTTATGTCATGTAATGAAAGTTTCATGTCTTCTGACAGATGAGCAAAGAATAAGACTTGTAAAGGACTGACACATCGTAACAGAAGGCAGAGAAAGAAACAGAGCGGGAGAGAGCGCAAAACCTTCCGTGCACTTACATTTATCTATCTATCATCTATCTATCTATTATCTATAATCTATCTATCTATCTATTGTCTATCTATCTATCTATAGTATCTATCTATTATCTATCATCTCTCCATATTAATTGTCCATTTTGTCACATATAATTTTATTATTATTCTTATTAAAGAACGGATACATAATTATTGTTCTGCAAATAATGTATTTATTGCACACATGTTAAAATCATTAAAAACTTGAATATTTTTTACTTTAGCCATTTAGCTGTAATCAATACTTTACTGTTTAATTTTTTTTTAAAGGATGAAAATATTAATATTTCACATAAGAGTTTTTATTTTAAAAGATTTTACAGAGATCAACCATGCTCTACCCTGAAGAAGGTGGTGCAGAAACAAACTGTGATCCTGTGATCGCCCCCTGCTGTACAGAGAATCTAATGGAAGACTGACGTGTGACACTTTGAAGGATCATGCGACTTTTTGCATTATGAAGTTAAAAAACAAAAAAGTTAATCTTTGAGCCTGTGCAAAATTCCTCAACCCACGTTTGCCAATTTTAAGAATTTGACGCAAAAAAATGGCAACAAATACCACAAGACAAAAAAATCAAATGAGGAGTCAGAACCATTGCCTGAAAAATCTATTGCAGAAACTTTTCCGTATCTAACAATTCGGAGTGATGCTTCATCTTTACTGAGAATATCCAGCAGGAGTCGGAAAACAACCCAAACCACAGAGAGAAGGCAGTGATGGGAGCGGCCATTGCTTTGTGTTTAGTATTGATCCTCTACTTATAATCCAGTGTTATAAATCCGACATGTGATGAGATGGCTCCGCTGGCTCTGTCCCAGTATATACTGGAATACTGAAAAGCAGAAAACACAAAATATCAGCTTGTTCCTCGATCCAGTAGCCACTTCAATAAATAATCAAATAAAAATATATATATATACCATATATATAAATAAAACCCTAAGAAGTAATATGTCATTTTCGGATGACACGTTCCCTAAGTAATGAATTTGTGATGGTGTTTGTTGTATTACTGTGTTATTTTCCTTCTCACTCTCCCCGGACTTGTTCTGATTATCAGTTCTGCTTCAGGTTTATTCCGTGACGGTGAATGTGGGATTTTACTGTATATATTTCTGTGGCTTCTGCATCTGTTCACAATGTAACCGTTTGGTGTCTGGCTGGAGATGTAGGAATATTGGGACTGAAGGTCACCGGCGAGTGACACCAGCGAGATCTGAACCTGGTTCACTGTCTTTGTAATCTCGCCAGCGCACTAGTACTGTAATTAATAATGGTGGAGGGGCAGCCGGAGCGTCGATGGATCTCCTGAGAACATTAGTATTAAATTCAACAGGTGGAAACTATTAGGGCCATTGGGCCGTTACATTATGGCTGATATGCCTAAAATAATCAGGACTCACCGGGGCGTGCACTGTAATCTGACCTAAAAATGCATTTCTCAATATCCAGACTCCTGATATTGTATTTTTGTGACTTAAGGAACTGAAATATACAGGGAGGATTGTAATAATATGTTACAGTAATTACATTTATGCAAATAGGTGAATATTTATATACATAGCTGCTGTTTATTTTTAAACGTTTCCATTTTTTATAATTTGCATGTCAGTAACATTTCACCATCAGTTGATTTCCAGAATTCCACAAATTTTCCTTGTTATTGTAGCAGTTTTCTTATTGAGGAGTATATATATATATATATATATATATATATACTGTATATATATATATGTACACTGCTCAAGAAAATAAGGGGAACACTCAAATAACACATCCTAGATCTGATTGAATGAAATATTCTCACTGAATACTTTGTTCTGTACAAAGGTGAATGTGCTGACAACAAAATCACACAAAAATCATCAATGGAAATCAAATTTATTAACCAATGGAGGCCTGGATTTGGAGTCACACACAAAATTAAAGTGGAATGTAATGTCCTTAAAACAAGTCAAAATGATGCTCAGTACTGTGTGTGTGGCCTCCACGTGCCTGTATGACCTCCCTACTGTACAACACCTGGTCATGCTCCTGATGACACAGCAGATGGTGTCCTGAGGGATCTCCTCCCAGACCTGGACTAAAGCATCCGCCAACTCCTGGACAGTCTGTGGTGCAACGTTGATTCACTATAACAATAAAAGAAGGGTGGGGGAACAAGAGGCACAATAGTGCCCTATCACTAGTGACACTACGATGTGAGTGGTGTGATGCAGTTCCACTCACCTATTCCAGTTGTGTGACCCACAACTGGCTTGAAGACATAACACAGTATCAGCTGCTGCAGGACCTCCACCGACCACTCCAACATGGAAAAACTGCCAGAGAATATGGGAAGCAAGGTGTGCACAGTCCGCGCTGCTGAGTCCACAAAATCACCTGGGATGCAAGATGTTGTAACAAAGTACTTCTTTATTCCTTCCTACGCGTTTCGGCGCCCTTCCTGGCACCTTCCTCAGAGATCCTCATTGATCCCTGAGGAAGGTGCCAGGAAGGGCGCCGAAACGCGTAGGAAGGAATAAAGAAGTACTTTGTTACAACATCTTGCATCCCAGGTGATTTTGTGGACTCAGCAGCGCGGACTGTGGCACACCTTGCTTCCCATATTCTCTGTGGTGCAACGTGACGTTGATGGATGGAGCGACATACGATGTCCCAGATGTGCTCAATCGGATTCAGGTCTGGGGAACGGGTGGGCCAGTCCATAGCTTCAATGCCTTCATCTTGCAGGAATTGCTGACACACTCCAGCCACATGAAGTGTGGCATTGTCCTGCCTTAGGAGGAACCCAGGGCCTAGCCGCAACAGCATATGGTCTCACAAGGGGTCTGAGGATCTCATCTCGGTACCTAATGGCAGTCAAGCTACCTCTGGCGAGCACATGGAGGGCTGTGCGGCCCTCCAAAGAAATGCCACCTCACACCATTATGACTCACTGCCAAACCGGACATGCTGAAGGATGTTGCAGGCAGCAGATCACTCTCCACGGCATCTCCAGACTCTGTCACGTCTGTCATATGTGCTCAGTGTGAACCTGCTTTCATCTGTGAAGAGCACAGGGCGCAAGTGGCGAATTTGCCAATCCTGGTGCTCTGTGGCAAATGCCAAGCATCCTGCACGGTGTTGGGCTGTGAGCACAACCCCCATCTGTGGACATTGGGCCCTCAGACTATCCTCATGGAGTCGGTTTCTAACCATTTGTGCAGACACATGCACATTTGTGGCCTGCTAGAGGTCATTTTGCAGGGCTCTGGCAGTGCTCCTCCTGTTCCTCCTTGCACAAAGGCAGAGGTAGCGGTCCTGCTGCTGGGTTGTTGCCCTCCGACAGCCCCCTCCACGTCTCCTAGTGTACTGGCTGTCTCCTGGTAGCACCTCCAGCCTCTGGACTCTACGCTGACAGACACAGCAAACCTTCTTGCCACAGCTCACATTGATGTGCCATCCTGGATGAGCTGCACTACCTGAGCCATTTGTGTGGGTTGTAGAGTCCGTCTCATGCTACCATGAGTGTGAAAGCACAACCAGCATTGAA
Source organism: Dendrobates tinctorius (assembly GCF_039654945.1). Lineage (NCBI taxonomy): Eukaryota > Metazoa > Chordata > Amphibia > Anura > Dendrobatidae > Dendrobates > Dendrobates tinctorius. The sequence continues at coordinate 27,151,029 of NW_027361806.1, read as the reverse complement.
AAGTGAGCAAAACATCAGCCAGAAAGCATTGGTACTGAGATGTGGTCTGTGGTCCCCACCTGCAGAAGCATTCCTTTATTGAGGGTGTCTTGATAATTGGCAATAATTTCCATCTGTTGTCTATTCCATTTGCACAACAGCATGTGAAATTGATTGTCAATCAGTTCTGCTTCCAAAGTTGACAGTTTGATTTCACAGAAGTTTGATTCACTTGGAGTTATATTCTGTTGTTTAAGTGTTCCCTTTATTTTTTTGAGCAGTGTATATATACACCATGTATGTGGTGCGTGCAGTGGAACCTGAGAAGTGTTGGACTATAGGATATCTGTTTCTGCCTTATAAAATAGTCATAAGAAACTATAAAAAAATTAAGAACCTTACTTATCAAGTTGTTACACAATGCTCCGGGAATAGCGTGAAGTAGCAAAAAGACGAAGTAGGTAAGTTTACTGCTACACAAATATCTACATAATGGGCAGAATGGCAGCCAGGAAGTGGTCTGGGTAGGTGGCAGTAAAGAATATGCAACCGGACCGATCGGGGCAAAATCAGAATAACAGAACATGTAGTGCACCACTGAAACTAAAAATGAGCCATTGCTCGGGCACGGGAAGATTGGGGTGTGGGCATACTGTATCAGGAGTTTTTTTGCATGTGGAGCTCAAAGTGTCACAACCAATCATTTTTCCTATCCCCACACACTCAGTTTCAGGCTTCTCCCCCTATGGCCACTTAACATCCATTTCCCACCCCCTAAATGTGCATTTGGACACCAGGCTTAAATCTAATGATTTAGCATCCAGTCTTCAAGCTCCCTTGGAACAACTGTTTTACAAGAGGTTTTGTGAGTCCTCCAAGCTCCCAAAAGATTTGTCCACTTTTCCGCGAGTTTGGGAGGTCTCCGATCTTATGATCAGTAGGAATCAAACAGCTGAGACTCAAAGCAATCCTGAGAACACGTTTCTGAAATGCCCCATGAGAATGCGGAGATGGCAGCACATACACCCTACTTATCTACTCATTGTCGATAGCATTGCCAGAAAATGTCTAGTGTTGTCCTCGGCCAGCTTTGAAGACTTTGATTGGATGGATGGAGCACATGCACGGCTACCTCTTCATTCTGACGTAGTACTTCTGAGACCCATCCATAGTAACTATGGGATCCCAAAGATTGGACCCCGACTGATGTGCAAGACTTATGTTGTGGACCAGATATTATAAAATCATGTTTATTTTTTACGCCGGCCATCATTCAGACCAATGGCATCGAGGATCCCCTTCACCAGGTGAGACAGAACTCTTGGAGAAAGGGCACAGTCCTGGTCACTGCACCCACTGGCGGACACATACAGAAAAGGGCTCCTGTGCAAGAACAATAGATGTGTGCTTAGCAGCACAAGAACTCCAAAAATGCAAAATTGCTCCTGCTTTGGAGATGAAAATGGCCCCCCTTATCTCTTGGGCCCCAGTGCGGCCATATAGGTTGCACCAATGATAAGTCGGCCCCTAGTTCCACACATTTTGTTACTGGTTGGCAAGAACATGTGCAGGAGGACTAAGGACAAGAAGCAGTAGCCCAAGTGTCCTGGAAATGGCGCTCAGAGTTACAAAGCAGCCAAGCCTTCACTTTCTAGATGGCAAAACCAGACCCAAGGGAAACATTCTGGCTCATCTGGAGGGGTGGATTAGCTAAACCGAGAGTCTGGATTGACAATTTAGATCAGAGTCGTTAGTGCAGAGACACAGATTGGACGTCATGTGGAATTGTGTAGCAAGTTGCACGGACAGGCAGCTTGTTGTAGCAGAACTAAGTGTTCACCCACAAACAGCAGAGCTATAATAGCAGATAAAGATTTATCATAGCAGAGTCGAGTTGGCGGACAGCACCTAAGAGCCGCAGAGCTGGAATAGCAGACAGTTACAATGTTGTAGCAGTGTCGGTTGTGTGGACAGCAGCAGAGCTGAAATAGCAGACAGTTACATTGTTGTAGCAGTGTCGTTTGTGTGGACAGCAGCAGAGATGAAATAGCAGACAGTTACATTGTTGTAGCAGAGTCAGTTGTGTGGACAGCAGCAGAGCTGGAATAGCAGACAGTTACATTGTTGTAGCAGAGTCGGTTGTGTGGACAGCAGCAGAGCTGGAATAGCAGACAGTTACATTGTTGTAGCAGAGTCGGTTGTGTGGACAGCAGCAGAGCCGGAATAGCAGACAGTTACATTGTTGTAGCAGAGTCGGGTGTGTGGACAGCAGCAGAGCTGGAATAGCAGACAGTTACATTGTTGTAGCAGAGTCGGGTGTGTGGACAGCAGCAGAGCTGGAATAGCAGACAGTTACATTGTTGTTGCAGACTCGGGTGTGTGGACAGCAGCAGAGCTGGAATAGCAGACAGTTACATTGTTGTAGCAGAGTCGGGTGTGTGGACAGCAGCAGAGCTGGAATAGCAGACAGTTACATTGTTGTAGCAGAGTCGGTTGTGTGGACAGCAGCAGAGCTGGAATAGCAGACAGTTACATTGTTGTTGCAGAGTCGGGTGTGTGGACAGCAGCAGAGCTGAAATAGCAGACAGTTACATTGTTGTAGCAGAGTCGGGTGTGTGGACAGCAGCAGAGCTGGAATAGCAGACAGTTACATTGTTGTAGCAGAGTCGGGTGTGTGGACAGCAGCAGAGCTGGAATAGCAGACAGTTACATTGTTGTAGCAGTGTCGGTTGTGTGGACAGCAGCAGAGCTGAAATAGCAGACAGTTACATTGTTGTAGAAGTGTCGTTTGTGTGGACAGCAGCAGAGATGAAATAGCAGACAGTTACATTGTTGTAGCAGAGTCAGTTGTGTGGACAGCAGCAGAGCTGGAATAGCAGACAGTTACATTGTTGTAGAAGTGTCGTTTGTGTGGACAGCAGCAGAGATGAAATAGCAGACAGTTACATTGTTGTAGCAGAGTCAGTTGTGTGGACAGCAGCAGAGCTGGAATAGCAGACAGTTACATTGTTGTAGCAGAGTCGGTTGTGTGGACAGCAGCAGAGCTGGAATAGCAGACAGTTACATTGTTGTAGCAGAGTCGGTTGTGTGGACAGCAGCAGAGCCGGAATAGCAGACAGTTACATTGTTGTAGCAGAGTCGGGTGTGTGGACAGCAGCAGAGCTGGAATAGCAGACAGTTACATTGTTGTAGCAGAGTCGGGTGTGTGGACAGCAGCAGAGCTGGAATAGCAGACAGTTACATTGTTGTTGCAGACTCGGGTGTGTGGACAGCAGCAGAGCTGGAATAGCAGACAGTTACATTGTTGTAGCAGAGTCGGGTGTGTGGACAGCAGCAGAGCTGGAATAGCAGACAGTTACATTGTTGTAGCAGAGTCGGGTGTGCAGACAGCAACAAAGTGCACTGGAGCAAAGAGAGTCGGTCAATGAAGAGAGAAGGCGCGCCGACTGACGCTGGAGCCAGGACAGGTGAGTAACGAGATCACTGTAATATTTGCCTTTTTTGCGCTTCTCTTCCATGTTCTTCTTTTAAATATTAAACTTCTTACTCTCTCGTAGACACAAAGTCTGCGCGGCTCGGTCAGAAACACTCGTACGCTTCTTATTTGAGGGCTTTTAGGCCAAGTCTAATGTGTGTGATGGGATGGACTCATTTTGCTGTCTAATGGCTTTAAATAATATTGATCATTAAAGCAAACATTGTATTTGCGAGTTCACAGTTAGCCGGGATCAATGCTTTATTAAAGTTGAATCACAATAATTGACTGTAATTAAGGGCTATGAGATTTTAATGAGGGTTAAAGTCTCAGCAGAGCCCAATAGTATTTAAGGAAAGTGTTATCCTTCAGCTCTCTCGTGTCTCATTTTCATTGTAAGCGACTCAAGGTCATGGAGTCACTTTGAAAAAGAATGAGGCCGCTGGTTTCCCATCCGGCTCCGTGCAGCGTCAGCTCCTGGACGGCGTGAAAATTCGCTTCTGTTACCGCACGGTGGACAGGGGGCAGAGAATCAGAACCAGGCTTCATTACATTGCTACATCTCCTGAGTCGTCCTAAGACGGGATTCAGAAATGAAAGGTCTAACGTCAGGGTTCAGGGCACCTACAGATGTGTCCACTCCTACAGCGTACCGGTCATATGTGGTGAATAAGCTGAGCTAAGCCAAGTGTGGGCAAATGAGGTGTAACAACATTTCTGGCCTTTATAGGACTCGCATCCTGGATTTTTCACCTTTTTTTCCCTTCTACAGACTCTATGACAAAACTTCAATTTTCCCTGAGCTACTTAGTACAGACTGCTATGATGTCCACCGTACACAGCACACAAATACATGAGGATTTCCTGCTCTCTCGTCTCTATGTAGCATATCTTCAGAAGCAGCAACAGCATGGACGAAATTATATAATATTACTGAGCAGGGTAACTGTGAATCATTGTGTGTGATAAGATAATACACTTACTAGAAATAAACAGCAAAACTGAGAACACTATACTGCATTACTAAGTAGTGTAGCTGTGAATGGTGTGAGATAATTACCTACAGGAAAGCAGCAGCACCATGGAGTACATTATACAGCATTACTGAGTAATGTAGATGTGAGTCTAGTACTTGCGTTTTAGAATCCACAGCATGTAGCTCATGATATAGCAGCACCAAGCAGTGTAGCTGGAAAGTAAAATGAAACAGTAAAACTGCTTGGAGGACATTATACAGTATTACGGAGCAGTGTAACTGTGAATCATTCTGTGTGATAAGATAATAAACTTACTAGAAATAAACTGCACAATTGAGAACACTATACTGCATTACTAAGCAGCACTAGCTGTGAATGGTCTGAAATAAACACATACTGGCAAGCAGCAGCATCATGGAGTGCAATAAACAGCATTACTGACTAGTGTAGATGTGAATCTAGTACTGGGGGTTTTAGAATCCACAGCATGTAGCTAATTATATAGCAGCACTAAGCAGTGTAGCTGTGAAGTAAGATGAAACAGTAAAACTGCATGGAGGACATTATTCATCAGTACAGATTGTCAGGAGCCCCGCACTGCACTTGCTCACTGAGCCAGTGCGGGTGTCCTGAGTACAAAAACAGTGCTCAAAGATACCTGTGGAGCAGGGCAGCAGCGGTGACGATGCATGCTTCAGAGTATCAGGACCTGAAGCACATGACTGCTGGGGGCGTGGCCTAAGCTCCACAGAGCTAGGAGCTGCAGGGAAACTCCTAGAAAGGTAACTACAGGACAATGTTACCAAGGGGCATAGACAGAGACAGAAACCAGATGAAGTCAGGGTCAAAGCACAAGATAGCAATACAGTACCAAAGGGTTAGACAGAATGGATAGTCAGGACATAGCAATAGATCAGAAAACCAGAACGGGCAATAGACGGTACAATAGGGACAAACTGTAACGGAGTAACGATAGCCAAGCCAGGAGGTCAGAACCAGAGAAGACAATAGTACCTAAAACGTGAGACGGAGTAGAGAGTGGGGGAACAGGCCGGGTCATACATGGGAAGCAAATAAGCAACGCAGAATACACGCACACCAGGGGGTCAGACACACAGCCAGAATAACAGTATAGCTGACAGAGAACCCTGGTAAAGAGTATAAATACCCCTCCCAGATCCAGAAAGAGGCCACGAACACTTAACCCTGTGAGTGCAGGGCAAGAACACTGTTCAAACCATGACACAGAGAAGTGTAGCTGTGAATCCAATACTAGAGTGAGATAAAATACTCAATAGAAACAATAGCTGCATGAAGGACCTTATACAGAAGTGTGAGGTGAACTTAGCTGCTTCATAGGTAATATTATATAGCAGCACTGAGATGTGTTGCTGTAATGCTAGCACTGCGAAGAGATTGACACTTACTAGAAAGCTGCAGCACTCTGTGTGTCTCCTTTTCCCTCCAACTCTCCTCTCCATAACCTTCACTGTGCAGCTGTAATGTAATCCCTCAGTGAGACCTTAGTGGTGTCTTGTCTTTAGGGACATGGGCTTGGGCATTTTTACAAAAGTGGTGCGGAAGAGGATAAATGGCTCATAAGTGGAGAAAAAAAATTCTACCATAAAATATATTGCATCATTTACTTTTTACCATCGAGATGATGCATCAGGGGTCTACATTAGGTGCAAGTGTTTGAGTGGCTCCTTGGCCCCTGTATAAAATCTGTAGCAGGGCCCCCACTCACCACGTGCCATCAGTTATATTCATGTGTTGTTATCTAGCGGAAGGACTATTGGGTACCCCAAGGCATTAGAGCGCAGCTGAGACTGCCACCTCTGCACCCATAGCTATGTTTCCTGACAGACCTTGCTTCCTGCGGGTATTCATATCTGGGGGTGTATGAAGTTGGAGCAACATTGCTGTTCCCTTCCAGAAAAGCGCCACTCGTGGACAAAGTTTGTGTCTGGTATTGCAGCTGATCTCTATTTAAAGTGAATGGGTCTGAACGGCAGTACCACACATGACCTCTGGACTAGAGTGGCGCTGTGTTTTTGGGAGGAAAACAGCCACGTTTTTCTAGCCTCATACAATCCCTGTAAAATGAAATGGACTGTCCAGAAAAAGTTGAAATTCTGATAGCTGATAAGTATGTGCAGTGCATCTCCCGTCAGTCTTATCGCTCACTGGCTCGTATCTATCAGATATGATTCCAAAACCTGTCGAGTTTCCTGAGCTCAGAAAGACATTGACCTTTGTCCAGTTGCTAAGAAACTACTGTCTGCTTTTCACAGAGACACTGAGATAAAAGGACAGAGCTGGAGGAGCGGTTTTTATTCATGGTCAGGCGGTATTATTCTGGGCCATCCTCGTTGTATGAATGGGCACTAGACTCCAGAAACAAGCCACTTATATAAGAAAGCCATCAGATATATAATAACCCTCCGGAACATTGCGCTTCCTTTCCCGCGCTCTCCATATAGCTCATATAAGAGGATTATTATCTGCAGGGACCGATGTCAGAAGGACGGATGGGACAATGGCAGCGTCACAGAAGCAATTGGAAAACTTCATATAATAATTTACATCAAACTTCACATTATACAGCTGTATTTTCCTTAATTATCTGTGATATTTTGTGGCTGAGCTCGTTCTGTGGACATTTCCATAGATGCGGTGGTTCTGTCCCGTGAGGCTCGGCTTACTGTTTCCCTTCATCCTTTTCCACTGTGATAGTTTAGGCCAGGTTGTGATGATAACCCAGATTCCACCTCTAATGTCCTCATCCTAGGCTTCTTAAGGCCGGCTCAGGTGGCTGTGCGCTGCCTGAGTATTCAGGTAATAGTGCATGCTGCTACCACAATCTTTCCAGGAGACAAGCCACCCACTGGGCTCTGTTACAGACGATCGCACCAAAATGTAACACGGTGCGTTTGACGCCGGTCGGCGCACCGTCAAAAGGACGCAAGCGCTGGTAAACGCATACCTGCGCATGGCCTGCATACACAATGCTAAAGATAGGGTACACAGGTCGCATGCAGCATCATGCGCCCATAGGCGGAGCTGACTGGAGGAGGTGTGGCCGTGGGTGGAGCTTCACAGCGGCCATGCGCAGACCGACGCAGCTCCAGGAAACACTAGGGTGAAACTAGCCAACTCTGTGCTGTTTGCACGCTTAGCTTTGCTGCATTAAGGACTGGTCCATGCCACACTACACAGCTCTGCTGATTGAAGGTGCTGTCTATAGTTTTCTCAGCTCTGCTGCTTCAGGATACCAACATATCTATTTGTCTCAGTTAATCCTAGGTGCTGTCCGTACACTTACCTCTGCTTCATCTAGTTCTTTCAGCTCCAGTGTTCCACTTGCCATCTTGCATATCCCTCCTGATCTTCGCTGTTCCATATACCATCCATCGGCATCAACACCTCATCCCGGTTTATGGCATAGTGAATCCCCCTCACCAGATGAGCCCAGAACATTGGGGTGATAATTAGGATTTGGGATCCGATTCCTCATCTATTATCCACAGCGCCGTGTCTTATCATAGACCGTCCTGTGAACTGGAGGACCCGACTTTACCTGTAGGGATAGAATCACTCAGATTATTTTATCTCTCCAGTGTGGGTGATGTAGGATAATGGTTTGCTGCCGGGTTTGTCATAGATTTCATGGGGATCAGAACAATAGGACAGGTCATTAGTCTTCCAGCAGGTCTCCGGTGTATAAGAAAGACATAGCTGAACTGGAGCGGGTGCAGAGAAGAGCGACCAAGGTTATTAGGGAACTAGGGGGTCTGCAATACCAAGACAGGTTATTACACTTGGGGTTATTTAGTTTGGAGAATCGAAGGCTTAGGGGTGATCTTATTACAATGTATAAATATATGCGGGGACAGTACAAAGACCTTTCTAATGATCTTTTTACTCTTAGACCTGTGTCGGGGACAAGGGGGCATCCTCTACGTCTGGAGGAAAGAAGGTTTAAGCATACTCACAGACGCGGATTCTTTACTGTAAGAGCAGTGAGACTATGGAACTCTCTGCCATATGATGTTGTAATGAGTGATTACCTACTAAAATTTAAGAAGGGACTGGATGCCTTTCTTGAAAAGTATAATATTACAGGGTATATACACTAGTGTCCTTAATATTGCGTTGATCCAGGGAGCTAGTCTGATTGCCGTATGTGGAGTCGGGAAGGAATTTTTTTCCCCAATGTGAAGCTTACTGTTTGCCACATGGGTTTTTTTGCCTTCCTCTGGATCAACATGTTAGGACAGGATATGGGTTGAACTAGGTGGACTTAAAGTCTTCCTTCAACCTTAATAACTATGTTACTATGTTACCCTTATTACAAAAAAAAGATGGACAGTCCCTATCATTAGCTGGAATGAAACCTACATGTGATGGATTATTGGATATTCTAGATTATCGTCAATTTAATAAGATTGTGTAAAATTCACTTGTAAAGTTTTATAGTGAAAGGTCCAATACATGGTCAATGATCGTGTAGCTTTATTCTTCTAAGAGTTGCTCCTTTGTTTTCAGGTCCCTGTGCTCAGGCTGCAGGATCTGCGGAGTGCTACAATCCAGAACTGGATTATTAATTTTAGGTGTAATTCTGGTTTAAGATCATTTCACAACACTTTAAAGTCATTAACACCAAATATACAGATCAGCAGCAGTGTTGCTTCCTAGATTAGTGGGGTCTTCTCAACTATTGGACACTTGTAATAACTTATCCGAATGTGTCTAGTCTACCTAGTGGCCTAGCCGTCCAGGGAACTCTTCAGAATAATCCGTCCCGGTTTGCTCATGAGCATTTACACTATTTCTGACTGTTATGTGGACTGCGTCCTCCATTTTCCACCAGTTTCTCCCCTACAGGCTATCTCTTTAACCCCTTAGTGACGAGCCAATTTTGACGTTAATGACAGGGCCAATTTTTAGAATTCTGACCACTGTCATTTTATGAGGCTATAGCTCTGGAACGCTTCATCCCACCAGATACCACTGATTCTGGGAGTGTTGTTTTTTCGTGACATATTGTACTTCATGTTAGTGGTAAAATTTCTTCAATGTGACTTGTGTTTATTTATGAAAAAAACGGAAATTTAGCAAAAAGTTTGATAATTTTGCAATTTTCAAACTGGTATTTTTTGTGCCCTTAAATCAGAGAGTCATGTCACATACTATAGTCAGGGGTGGGATTCAGCGGGTTCTCCCCGGTTCGGTGGAACCGGTTGTTAAAAAAGCAGCCGGTTCCCCGAACCGGGGAGATCTAGAGCCGCGATCCGGTCCTCTGATGTCCTGGCGCTGCCTGGAGGCAAGGAGCAGAGGACTCTTGCTCTGCTTCCCGCCGGATACCGCGCGCATTGATACGTGACGACGCATGCTGCTGCTCTGTCTGCTGACTAGTACTGGACAGAGCACAGCAGTCAGCACACCCCGGCAGGCCCCGCTGTCCGCGCACTGATTCCTGCGGCTGCCCAGTGAGCTGAGCCTGGACAGGACACTAGTCTGTGTGTGGTGGCCCGCCGCCCGCCTGCCTCACCTCACAACTTCAGCCTGTGTATGGTACACAAGCCAACACCAGGTCAGTTACTGTATATGTGCAGTGCTGCTGCTTATTGGGGGCCTGTGCTGTGCTGCCTACTAGGGACCTGTGCCTGCCTATTAGGGACCTGTGCCTGCCTATTTGGGACCTGTTCTGCCTATTAGGGACCTGTGCCTGCCTATTGGGGACCTGTGCCTGCCTATTAGGGACCTGTGCCTGCCTATTAGGGACCTGTGCCTGCCTATTGGGGACCTGTGCTGCCTACTAGCGACCTATGCCTGCCATTTGGGGACTTGTGCCTGCCTATTAGGGACCTGTGCCTGCCTATTAGGGACCTGTGCAGCTTATAGGGAACAATGCTGCCTATTGGGGACCTGTGCTGCCTATTGGGGAACAATGCTGTCTATTGGGGACCTATGCTGCCTATTGGGGACCTGCACTGCCTTTTGGGGAACAATGCTGTCTATTGGGGACCTGTGCTGCCTATTGGGGACCTGTGCTGCCTATTGGGGACCTGTGCTGCCTATTGGGGAACAATGCTGTCTATTGGGGACCTATGCTGCCTATTGGGGAACAATGCTGTCTATTGGGGACCTGCACTGCCTATTGGGGAACAATGCTGTCTATTGGGGAACAATGCTGTCTATTGGGGACCTGTGCTGCCTATTGGGGAACAATGCTGTCTATTGGGGACCTGTGCTGCCTATTGGGGAACAATGCTGCCTATTGGGGAACAATGCTGCCTATTGGGGACCTGTGCTGTCTATTGGGGAACAATGCTGTCTATTGGGGAACAATGCTGTCTATTGGGGACCTGTGCTGCCTATTGGGGAACAATGCTGCCTATTGGGGAACAATGCTGCCTATTGGGGACCTGTGCTGTCTATTGGGGAACAATGCTGTCTATTGGGGACCTGTGCTGCCTATTGGGGAACAATGCTGTCTATTGGGGACCTGTGCTGCCTATTGGGGACCTGTGCCTGCCTATTGGGGAACAATGCTGCCTATTGGGGAACAATGCTGCCTATTGGGGACCTGTGCTGCCTATTGGGGACCTGTGCTGCATATTGGGGAACAATGCTGTCTATTGGGGACCTGTGCTGCCTATTGGGGAACAATGCTGTCTATTGGGGACCTGTGCTGCCTTTTGGGGACCTGTGCTGCCTATTGGGGACCTGTGCTGCCTATAGGGAACAGCTCCTTGACTGCGCCCCTACCTGTATATGTTTGATGAAAAGGTGCATGTAAATGGGTGTGGCGTAATAATGGGTGTGGCGTAATAATGGGTGTGGCTTAAAATGGGTGTGGCTTTCCTACACACAAACACAGAACCTGTTGTTAAAAATTTGAATCCCACTACTGACTATAGTTAATAAATAACATTTCCCTCATGTCTACTTTACATCATAATTTTGAAAACATAATTTTTTTTTGTTAGGACGTTATAAGGGTTAAAAGTTGACCAGCGATTTCTCATTTTTACAACAAAATTTACAAAACCATTCCTTTATGGACCACCTCACATTTGAAGTGACTTTGAGGGGTCTATATGGCAGAAAATACCCCAAAGTGACACCATTCTAAAAACTGCACCCCTCCAGGTGCTCAAAACCACATTCAAGAAGTTTATTAACCCTTCAGGTGCTTTTGACCCAAACCTTTTTTATTTTCACAATGGTAACAGGAGAAAATGGACCACAAAATTGGTTGTGCAATTTCTCCTGAGTACACCGATACCCCGTATGTGGAGGAAAGCCGCTGTTTGGGCACATGGCAGGGCTCAGAAGGGAGGAAGCACCATTTGACTTTTTGAATGCAAAATTGGCTGGAATCAATGGTGGCGCCATGTCATGTTTGGAGACCCCCTGATGTGCCTAAACAGTGGAAACCCCCCAATTCTAACTCCAACCCTAACACAGCCCTACCCCTAACTCTAATACAAACCCTAACCCTAATCCCAACCCTAATCACAGCCATAACCCCAACAGTGATCCCAAAACAACCTCAACCCCAACACCACAACCGTAACCCCAACACAACCATAACCCTATCCCCAACTCTAACCCTAGCCCCAACCCTAACTGCAAAGAATGGCAAAAATACATTTTTTTATTTTTATTACTTTTACCTAACTAACGGGGTGACAAAGGGGGTTTGATTTACTATTTTTTTATTTTGATCACTGTGATAGGGTTTATCACAGTGATCAAAATGAACCAATAGGAAAAATCTCCTATTATTGCCAGGTACCGGATGGCAGATCTCGGTGGGCACACTGCACATGTGTCCACCATTTTCTTCCAGGAAGAAGATGTAGAGGACCAGGATCAGAGCTGGAGGGTCCAGGGATTGCGGAGCTACCGGGGGAGCTTAGGGGACCCCATTTCTCTCTCCTCTGGTATGCTAGATCATATCAGAGGAGAGAGAAATGAATGGGAATGACTTTTTTTCCGATTGCGGTTATTTGTAGATTACCAGCGTTTACAAGACTGGGGATGGTAAAAACCGACCCGAATCATGTTTTCCTGGGTCTCAGCTACCCCCGGAGATTTTCAGACATTGGGTGATGCTATGCCCTTATTTCTCAGCACCGTTAAAAAGAGGCGCTGATTAATAAGTGCCCTTAACTGCCGTCGTTAAAAGGCATACAGGCGGTCGTTAAACGGTTAATTTTCAGTTCTCTCTGAGCTGTTGGGTGTGCACTACTTGCTATGATGTCTCCTATACACAGCACACACAGACATGAGCGATTCCTGCTGTCCTGTCTTTATGTAGCACATGTTCAGAATCAGCAACAGCATGGAAGACATTATACTGCGGTATTGAGGAATGTAGTAGTGAATCCAGATCTGATCAAAATAAAACACATACTAGAAAGCAACAGCAGGATAGAGCATATTATTCAGCTGTCCTGAGCAATGAGTCTGTAAATCCAGTTCTGGGGTAAGAGAAAACACTTGCCAAAAAGCAATATGGAGGATATTATACGGCAGTACTGAGCAGTGTAGCGTAAGACTCAATAAAGAGCAGTAGAAGTATGGATAACATTATATAGTAGTACTGAGCAGAGTCACTTGGAATCCATCTCTGGGATTGGATCAAATATATTTACTAGGATGGAGGACATGAAATAGCAGTACTGAGCAGTGTAGCTGAGAATTCAGCTCTGGCGTGAGATAGAAGATGAAGCAGAAGCACAAGTCTATCTCTCTTCCTTTCTCTATTACTATATTCTCTCATCCCTATAGACTTTAATTGGCAGCTGCAATGTGATCCCTCAGTGAAATAGCAGTCCATCTTTTCTTGAACAGTCGGTTATTTAGCTTTTGTTATTTAGCTTGTAAAACATCCACAGTGAAACGAGTACTGTATCAACATGGGCTAAAAGGCCACTCTGCAGGAAGAAGCCATTACTCCAAAAGAAATATAAAAACAAGATTAATGTTTGCAAATGCACTTAGTAACAAAGACCTTAATTTTTGGAGACCTGTCCTGTGGTCTGATGTAACTGAAATTTAACTTTTTGGGCATAATGACCATCGTTACATTTGGAGGAAAAAGTGAGAAGCTTGGAAGCCTAAGAACACCATCCCAACTGTGAAACATGGTGGAGGCAGCATCATGTTGTGGGGTTGTTTTGCTGCAGGACAGACTGGTGCACTTCACAAAATAGATGGCATCATTAGAACAGAAGATTATGTGGCAATACTGAAGCAACATCTCAAGACATCAGCCAGGAAGTTACAGCTTGGGAGGAAATGGGTCTATCAAATGGACAATGACCAGAAGCACACTGCCAAAATGGTAACAAAGTGGCTTCAGGATCACAAAGTCAGTGTTGTGGAGCAGCCATCACAAAGCCCTGATCTCAATCCTATTGACACTTTATGGGCAAAGCTGAAAAGGCCGATGCAAGCATGGCGACCTACAAACATGGGGCAGTTACACCAGTTTTGTCAGGAGGAATGGGCCCAAATCTCGACCAACTATTGTGAGAAGCTTGTGGAAGGAGATCCCAAACATCTAACCCAAGTTAAGGTCAGGTTAAGGTCAATGGCACCAAATACTAATAAAAGGGATGGAAACTTCTGACTTTGCAGTAAGTAATAAAAATGCCTTAAAACTTTCTCTCTCTCTCCCATTATTCTGGCACTTGGCAAATATTAATAATTATGGTAATCCTAATGGACCTAAAACGGGAAAGGTTTGTTCTGATTTCATGTCAGATATTGAGAAAAACCTGCGGATGTATCTTTATATATAGTGGATGGAAACTTCTGGTTTCAACTGTGCTACAAAGTTTCCTATAGGATAACATCCCTCCTTGTGGAGAGTGACATGCCGGGTCAAACATGTCAGTGTAAGGAGACTTATAGGCCATGCAATGCTCCTCTGGGAATTTAAATATGCAAATTGCCTCTTCAGAGAGGAAAAGGACTTAATCTCTAGCGCCGCCTATTGGTAGTAGCAATCCTAAAAGTCATTATTTACCTTTTAACGAGCCTTGTCACATGACTTTGGGCAGCAGCCAAACCAGAATCCGTATTTACAGACACGTGTTTCCTATATTCACCTGTGCTGCTGATTTATGCACGGTTTGAATTTGTCAGACGCAGCTCTCACCTCCTGCTGACTTCTTATATGTCGCAAGGCGGAGATTGGGTGCAGGGATCACGTGACGTAACAACCTCACATGAGCCCCGGGAACGCGAATGGCCAGAGGCGTAGCTAGGGTTTTGGTTCGGGGGGGGGGACAAAACTTCTGAGTGAGCCCCCAACCAAGTAACCTTGATTACAACTCGGTGACGCACAATAATAGTGGAAGAGAACCTCAGCAGAGGACCGCGCTGTTGCTGAATATAATTTCTAAATAAAGACCAATATTGATATTACCGCCATATAGTGAGTGGTAGATACCCGTTGTACACAACATACCATATAAGAGATCACAGCACAGATGGTAACTTACAGCTGACGTTCTTTCTGATGGAATCGTTCACTTTTCCATCTGGCCCAGACCAACATGACAACTTCTTCCAGCCAGGACTCGTCTGCAGAGATTACAACAAAGATTCATTTCATGTCTCATATTTTCAGCACTGTCACCAATGGGACTACTCCCTACCTGCACAAACTCCTTACCCTGCTGATACTCCAATGCTGAGCCGCTGCTGCTGTATGTGTCCCTTTAACTGTACCTGCTGTGTGGTTCTCTGTGCCCTCTATATTCTAAAGCCACTCTCTAGAAAACAGTGCCCATATGTTGTCCCCTAGAAAGTAATAGCGCCATTTGTGCCCCTTTGACAGTCACAGTTACCTGAGTTCCCTATAACAATAAGTGCCCACTTTACATTTAATAATGTCATGAGTCTCCCCCCTGTACAGCACCCCTATACACAGTATGATGCTCCCCTATACACTGTATGATGCTCCCCTATACACTGTATGATGCTCCCCTATACACAGTATGATGCTCCCCTATACACAGTATGATGCTCTCTTATACACAGTATGATGCTCCCCTATACACTGTATGATGCTCCCCTATACACAGTATGATGCTCCCCTATACACTGTAAGATGCTCCCCTATACACAGTATGATGCTCCCCTATACACTGTATGATGCTCCCCTATACACTGTATGATGCTCCCCTATACACAGTATGATGCTCCCCTATACACTGTATGATGCTCCCCTATACACAGTATGATGCTCCCCTATACACTGTATGATTCTCCCCTATACACTGTATGATGCTCCCCTATACACTGTATGATGCTCCCCTATACACAGTATGATGCTCCCCTATACACAGTATGATGCTCCCCTATACACTGTATGATGCTCCCCTATACACTGTATGATGCTCCCCTATACACAGTATGATGCTCCCCTATACACTGTATGATGCTCCCCTATACACTGTATGATGCTCCCCTATACACAGTATGATGCTCCCCTATACACTGTATGATGCTCCCCTATACACAGTATGATGCTCCCCTATACACTGTATGATGCTCTCTTATACACAGTATGATGCTCCCCTATACACTGTATGATGCTCCCCTATACACAGTATGATGCTCCCCTATACACTGTAAGATGCTCCCCTATACACAGTATGATGCTCCCCTATACACTGTATGATGCTCCCCTATACACTGTATGATGCTCCCCTATACACAGTATGATGCTCCCCTATACACTGTATGATGCTCCCCTATACACAGTATGATGCTCCCCTATACACTGTATGATTCTCCCCTATACACTGTATGATGCTCCCCTATACACTGTATGATGCTCCCCTATACACAGTATGATGCTCCCCTATACACAGTATGATGCTCCCCTATACACTGTATGATGCTCCCCTATACACTGTATGATGCTCCCCTATACACTGTATGATGCTCCCCTATACACTGTATGATGCTCCCCTATACACAGTATGATGCTCCCCTATACACTGTATGATGCTCCCCTATACACAGTATGATGCTCCCCTATACACTGTATGATTCTCCCCTATACACTGTATGATGCTCCCCTATACACTGTATGATGCTCCCCTATACACAGTATGATGCTCCCCTATACACAGTATGATGCTCCCCTATACACTGTATGATGCTCCCCTATACACTGTATGATGCTCCCCTATACACAGTATGATGCTCCCCTATGCACTGTATGATGCTCCCCTATACACTGTATGATGCTCCCCTATACACTGTATGATGCTCCCCTATACACTGTATGATGCTCCCCTATACACTGTATGATGCTCCCCTATACACAGTATGATGCTCCCCTATACACTGTATGATGCTCCCCTATACACAGTATGATGCTCCCCTATACACAGTATGATGCTCCCCTATACACTGTATGATGCTCCCCTATACACAGTATGATGCTCCCCTATACACTGTATGATGCTCCCCTATACACAGTATGATGCTCCCCTATACACAGTATGATGCTCCCCTATACACTGTATGATGCTCCCCTATACACTGTATGATGCTCCCCTATACACTGTATGATGCTCCCCTATACACAGTATGATGCTCCCCTATACACTGTATGATGCTCCCCTATACACTGTATGATGCTCCCCTATACACAGTATGATGCTCCCCTATACACAGTATGATGCTCCCCTATACACTGTATGATGCTCCCCTATACACTGTATGATGCTCCCCTATACACTGTATGATGCTCCCCTATACACTGAATGATGCTCCCCTATACACTGTATGATGCTCCCCTATACACAGTATGATGCTCCCCTATACACAGTATGATGCTCCCCTATACACTGTATGATGCTCCCCTATACACAGTATGATGCTCCCCTATACACAGTATGATGCTCCCCTATACACAGTATGATGCTCTCTTATACACAGTATGATGCTCCCCTATACACAGTATGATGCTCTCTTATACACAGTATGATGCTCCCCTATACACAGTATGATGCTCTCTTATACACAGTATGATGCTCCCCTATACACAGTATGATGCTCTCTTATACACAGTATGATGCTCCCCTATACACAGTATGATGCTCTCTTATACACAGTATGATGCTCCCCTATACACAGTATGATGCTCTCTTATACACAGTATGATGCTCCCCTATACACAGTATGATGCTCCCCTATACACAGTATGATGCTCCCCTATACACAGTATGATGCTCCCCTATACACTGTATGATGCTCCCCTATACACAGTATGATGCTCCCCTATACACTGTATGATGCTCCCCTATACACAGTATGATGCTCCCCTATACACAGTATGATGCTCTCTTATACACAGTATGATGCTCCCCTATACACAGTATGATGCTCCCCTATACACAGTATGATGCTCCCCTATACACAGTATGATGCTCCCCTATACACAGTATGATGCTCTCTTATACACAGTATGATGCTCCCCTATACACAGTATGATGCTCTCTTATACACAGTATGATGCTCCCCTATACACAGTATGATGCTCTCTTATACACAGTATGATGCTCCCCTATACACAGTATGATGCTCTCTTATACACAGTATGATGCTCCCCTATACACAGTATGATGCTCCCCTATACACAGTATGATGCTCCCCTATACACAGTATGATGCTCCCCTATACGCTGTATGATGCTCCCCTATACACAGTATGATGCTCTCTTATACACAGTCTAATCCCCCCTCACTGTATATACACTGACCGCTTATTATTCCCCAAATTGTTTGATAGCTCCAACACTGTAATCTCCACACTGTATGATGGCCCGCTAGATAGCCTCCATATAGTATAATGCACCAGACAAGTTCACTGTAGTCCTCAATATAGTATAATGCACTCCCCATAGGCAGACCCTATAGAATAATGCAGCCCTTTATATGATGCACCCCATAGGCAGCCTCATAAAAAATAAATCCAAAACTCACCTTTCCTCCTGGTTTCTTCACTGCTGTGAGCTCCCGCACATCTCCGGACTGTAGGCTCCGAGTAGTGACGACATTGCGACCCCCTGTCAGTGTTGCCGTTAGTGACATCAGAAGCTGATGAGAGGGGAATGATGGGAGAGGGAGCGCAATGCTCCTCCTCTCATCAATGGAGTCAGCTGAAATGGCCTCCAGCCAACACAGTTCATTTTGCAATGACAGGTGGGGACCCAGGGCCCTAGCGCCTGCTCAGGGGCCCCATAGCGGCCGGGTGGCAGAGCAGGGAGATCGATTCTGCCTGATCTGTCGCAGAATGTAACACTATCGGCGTGCTGTGGGTGGGTCCCCTCAGAGCGCTGGTCCCGGGGTGATCCCTCCCCCCTTTAGCTCATCACATTGTAGGATTCACTCCAACAATACGTCACCTGCATTACTGATACTAATCTATGATAATAAATGCCCTAAGCAGCTTCCGGTTGTAACAACTTCCGTCCAGTTGTAACCGGTGACGTCACCGCACACCTCTTTCCATGTTAACCCTCAACACACACACTCCACTCACCTTTCACCATCTCCACTCACGTCCACTCACTCTTTCACTCCACATACGACCCTTTCTGTCACTCCGTCTCTCATACTCACGCCGTCATCGCCGCTGATCCACGATCCCCGCCATCCTGGATCCAGACGTCCTCCACGCCGGCGACATGTTCTTGCGGCGACGCCATTTTGGATCGGCGAAATCCCGCGATAGTCAAGATGGCGTCGCCGCAAGAACATGTCGCCGGCGTGGACGACGTCGGGATCCAAAATGGCGTCGGTGAAATCTCGCGAGATTTCGCCGACGCCATTTTGGATCCCGACTGCATCCACGCCGGCGACATGTTCCTGCGGCGACGCTATTTTGGATCGGCGAAATCCCGCGATACTCAAGATGGCGTCGCCGCAAGAACATGTCGCCGGCGTGGACAACGTCTGGATCCAGGATGGCGCCAGCGGAAGAAGATGTCGGGGATCGTGGAGCAGCAGCGATGACGGCGTGAGTATGAGAGACGGAGTGAGAGAAGGGGTCGTATGTGGAGTGAAAGAGTGAGTGGAGATGGTGAAAGGTGAGAGGAGTGTGTGTGTTGAGGGTTAACATGGCAAGAGGTGTGATGCTATGGCATCCTCCCGATGCGATAGCATCGGGCCATAATCTAGTATATTATATCACACTAGTAACATGTCCATAACATGTCTATTCCTCAGCTATTTGTCATCAAGCACTAACTGCTGCTGTGGCACTACAAGTGCCAGACTTCACTTCCCAGTTGGAGCAGCAAACACTAGTTAGGCTGTGTGCACACGTTGCGGATTCTGCTGCGTTGTACAGTACAGTCTATGAGAAATGAAAAGCACAGGGCACATGCTGCGGATTTTCTGCAGATTTAAATCCTCAGCATGTCCATTCTTTGTGCTGATTCCGCAGCGTTTTGTCACCTGCTCCATTATAGGAATCCGCAGGTGTAAAAACGCCGGGGAAATCCGCACAAAATCTGCACTAAATCCGCAGGTGAAACGCCGGTCATTTAACCTGTGGATTTGGCCAAATCCGTGCGGAAAAATCCGCAGAGTAATCCACAACGTGTGCACCTACCCTAATCCTCCAGGACTCGCTGTCAGCCTGGTAACGGGTAGGTTAATAATTACACGCCAGCACAAACAGCGAGACAAGGTGATACACTGGCTTAACCCTCCCTCTGCCTGCCAGGGAGGATGCGCCGCTCTCTCTGCACAGCTCAATGACTGCAGCCAGCAGTGCGATCTCTAGTTTGCACTTTTCCTGGTTTTCTCTCAGTCCCAAAGTGCAGTAAATTCCCAGGCCAAGACAAAGCATCGCCATATAGCGCATCAGTGACCGCTGCAAAGTGCCTGAAAACTATGTAACACGTAAGGAGAGCATCATGTAATGAATATTACACCCAAATAGCAGTAAGTTGTATGTATATATCCAAAGCAACAGATTAGACACTTCAAATAGTAATTAACATAGATACTCACCAATCCCCATGCTGTGTGCAGTGTCCACCAGTCCTGGAGCAGCGGCTCCTCAGCTTTCAGGCTCCTCTCAGTCAGAAGCAATCAAGTGCAGAGCAGACAGTGAACTCGGCTCACAGGCAGAGCCCCCTGCGTCCCGGCTGCTGCTGGAGCTGATGACTTCTCTGCAGCAGGGAGCTTTCAAGGAGAGCGCGCTCAGCCAGGATTGGGTGAGTGACCTCCCCTCCCTCTCTCCTCTGCAGAAGAGCGGTCACATGACTCACTCCCTGCTGCAGCATGTAATTGTATCGGCGCGATTTGCACACCGATATAGTTAGGCCTCTTTCACACATCAGGTTTTCGCCGTCAGGCGCGATCCGGCGCTTTTGACAAAAACCGTCTCCGGCGAAATGCAATGCCGGATCCGGTTTCCCCCCCATTGACTTGCATTAGAGCCGGATCGAGTCGGATGGCCATGCGTTTCATCCGGTTTTCGCCGGATCCGGCAATGTGACGCGATCCGGCGTCTGGAAAAAACGGCTACTGTAACGTTTTTTGTCTCCGGCGAAAAAGCCGGACACGCCGGAACCGGCGTGTCCGGCTTTTTCATACAATGGAAGCCTATGAGCGCCGCAATGCGCCTGATCCGGCGACAGCCAGATCCGGTGGCCGGATCCGTTTTTTTTGGTCTGAGCATGCTCAGTAGCTCTGCCCACAAGACATATATAAAAGCAAGACAGTGTGACCCACAGCCACACCCAACATGCCACCCAAGCCAAGAACCAGGAGCAGGAGAAGGCAGCAGACATCTGCAGCAGCAGCACCATCAGCACCACCCCAAATGGAGCAGCATGCTGAACAACGGGAGGGGAGTCCAGCAGCAGATGAGAGACGGTAATTATCAAATCCCCCATTCCTCCAAACTAGGGCCATGGAATATCAAGATATTCATTGGCCCTTTGTTTCTCTTTATTCAACAGCCGCCCAATAGATGCAGCAGCAGCAGCAATGGCAGCAGCAGGAACACCACCCACAGCCATGGAGTCTGGCCATGAGGAAGACAGCACATCTTCTTCTGGGAGCCCTCCCTCGCATCGTCAGCGTTTGACGGTAAGTTTTTATTTCCAAAATCCATCTTCTCTGTAATATATGTCTATTCATTGCCTTTTATTTCAAAACAGGAATCACAAGATGAAGAGGAGCTCCCAGAAGAAGAAGGAAGGGGTGGACAGACACCTGGAGTGGGCTCACAATTGGTAAGTTTTTTGCATCAAACGCAGAAACACAACATCACACTACACACAACACATAGAAAACAATGTTCTGCAGACCACACACAGCAAACAAATGCCTACATCCAAAGACATAACATTTTTTGTTTTCTTCTCTAGTCTTCCCAATCTGGTGCTCGGCCAAGAGGTCCTCGCAGTGCCTCCCGGGGTCGTCGGCGACAGCAACGCGGCGGTCACCAGCGTGTAAGTATAAATATTTTTGCTTTGTTTTTTTGCACTTTTTATTTCATTTCTTTTGTGGAGGCTAATTATGTTATTTTTGTCTTTTTCTTTAACAGCCTTCACAGCGTGCTCCCGACTCTGACGGTGAGGATGGAGGAATCGATGTGGACCACCTCATCGATCTCGTCAGAGAAAGGGAGCCGCTCTGGAATATGGCTGACCGCCGCCACGCTGACCTGATCGTTACCCGACGACTCTGGGAGGAAATCTGTTCGCTCCTTGTGGGCCGCTGGGAGGACCTCGAAGCTCGGGCCCAGATTAAAGAGCGTAAGTATATACAGTACCGGTTGCTTGATTTAAACCAGTGTTTCCCGAACTCCAGTCCTCGTGGTCCCCACGGATCATGTGTTCAGGATTTCTATTTACTATGGAAATCCTGAAAACATGACCCCTGGGGACCATGAGGACTGGAGTTTGGGAAACACTGATGTTGTATACTAACCACTCCTTTCTCGTTTCAGGGGAGAGAATTGTGAAGCGGTGGCGGTCTGTGAGGGATCGTTTCAAGAAGGAGTTCAATAAAGAGATGCGGGCCCCGAGTGGATCTGGAGGACGCAGGAGCAAGTACAAGTACGCACAAGCCCTGTCGTTCCTCCGGGAGACAATGCTCACCAGAAGGTAAATATTACACACCACATGTGACAAAAAAATGTTTAGATGTAACTTTTTTTTTTCAGCCAGGGCCATACCATGTCACTATTTTAATTGTTTTTTTTCTCTTTATTCCACAGCACGGTGAGCAGCACTCGGGAGCCTGCACGATTGGACCCTTCTGAGGCGATCCCTGAGGAGACCGGCACCGAGGGACACTTCGACCGCCCCGGTACATCTGCACCTTCCCAGCCTTCCCACACATTCGACCCATCTGTCCCATCCACCAGCACAGGAGCATCGTGGCCGCCTAGATTACATGAAGCTGCTGGTGAGGAGATCGCTTTCCCTTTACCCCACCCTTCTGCCCCTGCCACCTCTAGTACACCTGCGGGTACTGGGCGGCAGCGGCAGAGGGGTCAGGAAAAGAGTTATGCGCCAGAGTTCTTGCATCTGAATGCATCTTTCCAGAACTGTCTAAAAGTCTTGTCAGAGCAAATCTCCGCAGGCTTTCAGCAGATCAACTCCAGCATTCTGTAGGTGAAGACACTTCTGCAAACCATGCATTCAGAAGCAAGATCTTCGCCAAACCACACCTTTTTCAGGTCTGTTGTGGAGCACATGGCAACACTATCTCCTACCCAGCAGATGCATGTAATGCATTCGTGCCACGGTGCTCTACAGCAGGTTACCTCCCAACCTCCACCTCCCACCCCAGTAGTTCCTCCACCTGCACCCCCTCCAGCCACTTTCCATCCTCCCCCTCCTATTACATCTGCACCCCCTCCAGCCACTTTCCATCCTCCCCCTCCTATTACATACCAGCAACCTCCCCAGTACCAGACATCTCCCCACTTCCAGCAACCTGCCCCGTACCAAACTCCTTCCCCGTACCAAACTCCTTCCCCATACAACTTTCCATCAACATCATCTGCTCCTACAGTCCCTGCCCAACCCTCCACTCCACCGCCCACCACCTCTTCTGCCTCCCACATGTCCACCCATGCTGTAGCTTTTTCCACACTTTCACCTCTAACTGTTCCTTCCCCACCACGATCCCAGTCCTCTCTCCACACTCCCAGTGTCGAAATGTCCCGCAGCCCCTCCAGCAGTATTTCCACCCCACACTACACAGATTTATGATGTGTTTTGTAATAAAAATGCCCAGTTGGTTTCAAACCTTTATTAAAAAAGTTTTTTTAACTTTAAAAACAGTTTACAAAAAAAAAATATTTTAAATAAAAGTTAAATTATTGTTTACACTGGTTGTCTGTCATTTCTTTCTGCGGCGAAATATGTTTAAAAAAAAGGTTAAATACAGGGTATTTAAAAGGTAAAAAGGTATTCAAAACCAGGTATATAACTGTGGGTAAATTTTAGCTTTTTGCCACAGTTGTGTTCCTGGTTGTGTTTGAAGCAAAGTATTTCACCTAAAAAGTTGTGTTTATTGTTGGTGATTTCCTAACAATGTACACAACTTTTGTTAAAAGGTGAAATATTTTGCATAAAACACAACCAGGTACACACCTGTGGCCTAAAGCTAAAAATAGAGACCATGACAAGATAGCCAACTTTGGTTGGCAAAGGTATATACTGTTGGTACAGAAGGTACACAAGTTTGGTTAGGGCACAAATCTTTCACACTCTGTCATCCTGCCAGTGTACTCTGCCTTGAGGTGACATAAAGTATAGTGCAAAATTGTCCCTCATTACTGAAACCGTCACAGAACTTCTAGTGGTAATGTCATGGTAATCTTGCAAGGTGGTTTCTTCAGAGGTGTCCTCAATGGAAATGGGTTCCTTGCAGATAACAAAATTGTGGAGTACCACGCACGCTTTGATCACCTCGTCAACAGTTTCTGTCTTGAGGTTGATCGCAATCAATAGGACCCGCCATTTGGCTGTCAGAATACCAAAGGTACATTCCACCATTCTTCTTGCTCTTGTGAGGCGGTAATTAAAAATGTGTTTTGGTCTTGTCAATCCTCTGCTAGAGTACGGTTTCAAAAGGTGTTCTGACAGCTGGAAGGCTTCATCCCCTACACAGACAAATGGCATAGGTGGGCCAGATGTTTGTGGCAGCGGTCTAGGTGGTGGGAACTGGAAGGTGTTTCCATACAGTTTACGCCCCATGGCAGACAGTTTGAAAACTTGAGAGTCATTGGAGCGGCCATAGGCCCCAATATCAACAGCAATAAATTTGTATTCCGCGTCAGCGATGGCCATGAGGACAATTGAAAAATATTTCTTGTAATTGAAATATTCCGATCCCGATCCAGCTGGCTTTACAATGCGGATATGTTTCCCGTCCACAGCGCCCAAGCAGTTTGGAAACTGACATATCTGTTGAAACTTGTCAGCAATTTCAATCCACCTCTCTGTTGTGGGCTCTGGTAAAAACTCTTCAGCTAAGGAGTCCCACAGTGCACGGCATGTGTACTTCACAATTCCAGATATGGTGGAAATCCCGAGTCTGTACTGGAAATGCAGTGACGAAAGGGATTCTCCAGTTGCAAGAAATCTGTGGGGAATTAAAAAACAATAAATTAGTTTTAAATCACAGCATTACATACCAAAACTGAGCTATAACCCTTGGAGATACAAACTACCACCAACAAGATTGCAGTGAAAGTGTGCTCTGATGCGAGCACATCCAATAAATGTGGCTTACCTTAAAGTCACCATCAGACGCTCTGCGGGTGAAACAGAGAAGCGGCAATAGGTGTCCGATTTTCTTATGAGGTGTGCAATGCGCTCCACCAAGTAATCAAAATTCTCCATTTTCATCCTAACATATCCAAAAAATTTATCCGGGTTTCGTCGAAGGTCCATGCAGAGTGTAGAATAGACCCCACGCGTCATTCTCTTGGCTGTGATGGGGTGGATCCACAAACGTCATCTACGATGCCTGATGCGCTGCTGTCTCGCTCTCTCCTTCTCCAGAACAATCACCCTCAAACGATTCGCCTCCGCTGTAAAATCCGCCAAATTCTTCAAAATATTTCCAATCACAACATCCATCTTCGCCAGTAACTTGCTCTTCTCTCCAACCTGCACTTTCTCCTCTCCAACCTGTCAAAGAAGGGCTGTAGGAACACGCTATATATAGTTTTCCAGTAGCCAATCCCGTTCGGAAGGCCACAAGGGTCAATTTTAAAAACCGGATCCGGCGTAATCCGTCGAAAAACGGATAGAAAAACGGATGAACCGGATGAGACGGATCCGGTTTTGTCTGTCAAGAACAAGACGGATCCGGCAGAAAACCGGATCCGGCACATCAGGTTTTACAAAGCATTTGCCGGATCCGGCGTTCCAGCACGACGCCGGATCGCGCCTGACGCCGAAAACCTGATGTGTGAAAGTAGCCTTACATAGCATAGCTCGGGTGGGCCCCATCAGAGCGCGGGGCCCGGGGCCACCGCCCCATCAGAGCGCGGGGACCGGGGCCACCGCCCCCTCTGCCCCCCCGGTAGCTACGCTACTGCGAATGGCAACACCGTCCCGGCACCGAAGGCGAGTATAGAAGTTTTTATTTTAACAGGGACAAACATTCAGATTGTCCACTAGTAGGACAACCCCTTTAAGATTTAAAGTAGTGGAGAACCAGCCCCTTTAAAGTTATAATACCGGCTGGACAGAAGTTTCCGCCGCTCTGGATGTTGTCTCTTCTTGTTTAGCAGAAGGTGATGTTTTGTGATTTAAGATATAATCTCAGCGACACATTTACTGATCGCCTTAAGCGCCAAACTTTTCCAATCGCTCCTTTAAGTGTCACTGTCCATTAGGTTTACTCGCGTTTTATTACATTAAAAGTGAGCTAATTATGATGTTTTTTGTCACATTGGAATGTAATGAACCATACATCGCGATCGCACTGGTAATGTATTTCTGTAAATTAAAAAAAAAGATGGATAATGGATACATTGAGAGAAGCGGAGATTAGCTTCCAGGGTGACTGGATGACTTATGAATGCAAAGTAGGAAAAATCCGAAGGGCAAAATGTCTTCTCCTTATCGGCCATGACACCTTCAAAACTTATAAAGAAGCAGCTTTGCATTAGGTCTTCATACAAATGCTCAATTACTTGGTGCATAAAGATTTTCTGAGATTATGTTACTCACCTGTCCCGGCACAAGCGTCCATGGTAATCCAGCACACACCTTGGAGGTCACTTTCTAAGCTGCTGCAGGAGTATTCAGGTAGTTGACTCACTAGTATGCTATAGGACTCCGCTATATTTTTGGATTCATCTGACATACTGAACTCTATTACATTATTGGGCTTTGCTATATCACCATTTGTAAGTCTCCTGCTATACCCAGCTCTGCTGAACCGCTGTGCTCTGCTACACCATCACTGGTGAGTCTCCTGAAATACTCAACACTTCTATTCTGCAGTACTCTGCTGCAGGACCAAAAGTGAGTCTCCTGAAATACCCAACTCTGCTGTGCTACTGGGCTCTGCTGCATCACTACAAGTTAGTCTCTTCTTCTTCTTTCTTCTTTATTTTTTTTTATATAGCGCTAAAATATTCCGCAGTGTGATGGGGCTCGCAATCTAAATTCCCTATCAGTCTTTGGAATGTGGGAGGAAACTGGAGAACCCGGAGGAAACCCATGCAAACACAGGGAGAACATACAAACTCCTTGCAGATGTTGAACCCAGGACCCCAGCGCTGCAAGGCTGCAGTGCTAACCACTGAGCCACCATGCTGCCCATGTCTCCTGACATTCCCAACTCTGCTGTGCTACTCTGCTGCTGCAATACAAGTTAGTCAACTGTAATGCCCATCTGAACTGAACTGCTGGGTTCTGTTATGCCAGTACAAGTGAGTCTCCAATCACAGCTAGCTCTGCTTTTCCACTGAGCTCTGCTGCATCACAACACTGCTTAAATACTCAGCTCCACTCTTCACTAGGCTCTTCTGCATCACTACATGTGAGTTTCCTGAAATGCCCAACTAAACTGTTCTGCTGTGTCAGTACAAGTGAGTCTCCTAAAACAGCTTTTCTGCTGGGCTCTGCAGCATTAAAACACTGCTTTCTCAGCTCTGCTGTTCCAGTAGGCTCTTCTGCATCCCTACAGTTGAGTTTCCTGAAATGCCCAACTAAACTATTCCTCTGGGTTCTGCTGCATAACTTTGTGTGAGTCTCTTTAAATACTCAGCTCTGCTGTTCCACTGGGCTTTACAAGTGGATTTTCTAATGTAACCCAGCTCTGCTGTTCTGTTCCGCTAGGCTCCACAACATCATTACTACTGAATTACATAACCAGCTCTGCTGTACCAATGGACTCTGCTGTCAACTCTACTACTTCACAGATTCTCCAGGTTCTTTGTGACCTAATACAGCTGCCATCCAGCCTCCGCAGTCTCAGTTACTTTTACCGCTTCTCCTTCAATCAATCCAGATTTACAGCTTCAAGCATTCCCCTTCAGCTGGTGCGCCGTACCGCCGTGCGCCTCCTTAATCCCTGTGCAGTCGGATCCTGCGCTCATGTTATCTCTCCTCTATTGGTAGTTACACTCAGTTATTAGAAAGTTAGAAATTACTAGAAGGGAGTATGCAGCATCTGACATCACACAGGTCTCATTTGTAGACTGTTACCATGGAGACACATAGATCTGCAGAGGAGCTGTAGACACATGATGAAAGACTATTGGAGAATATCTATTTTTTTCTTTTTTGTTGGGATGACTGTGAATGTGCTCATTCCTAGAATAATTACAGGTCATCTGTCTATCTGTTTGCTTTTGGATTTGAACGAAATATGTTATCAGGAAATAGGTGGATATAAATTTAGCTGCAATGATAAATATGAATAAATACAAGTACAGATGCTGATGAAGGCAGGTGCGAAACGCGCGTCGGGGTGGACGCATGTGTTACTGAGCTTCTCCCTCTGTGGTGTCCTTAGAAGGTATGATTTAGCCATCCTAATATCTCCTTGCCGTCTATGCCTATCTGTACTTACATGGCTTTGTTCTACTACTGGCTGGACCTTCTGCCATTTGACACCCTACCACCTGGTATCTATTGAGGGTTCCTTATTATTAACTTTCCATTGTTTAACTAGGTATTTATGTGACGGCCAGTGGTCAATTGCAATGTATATGTGACTTTGTCACCTGCTCGTACTGTGTGTCCTGCATTTCCTTGTACCGCACACATGCACTTTTGGCTCCCTCTCACCTGTAATGATATAATTGTATAATAAAGTGTTTACATCTTGTGTTTACACTGTGCATGATCGTCCCTCTTTTCTCCTTCTTCATTCATATACACATATTTAAAAAGTAACCGTTGCTTTAGTTTTTATTTCAAAAATCAATAATGCACATAAAAATACGGTAAGAAACTTTGTCATGTGTTATCAGCGAAATCTGCGTCTTTCTCCTTTTGGACTGATAATTCATTTTCTATTTCCAGGAAAAATCTGTTTTCAGTGAAGCCCGATTGTTTCATCACTGAGATCGGAGACAACAGTTGGTTCTTATAAGATTCTATGGATGGGGAGAAGCTATAGGCAGATATAGAGAAGCTGCAAGTTCTCCTAAATCATCAGTTACAGTTCTCCATAGAACTTTATAAGCACCAACTGTCATCTTCTGTCTCAATAATGGGAAGGTCTATTTTCACTGAAGACATTTTTTTTTCATGACAGCTGAGAATTGTGAGAATGAAAGATCAGTCCAGGAGGAGAAAGAAGCGGATTTCTTTAATAACGTATGCGACAAAGTTTTTTATTTTCACTTGAACTTAGTTTATGAAAAAAATGTAAAAAAAAAAAAGTAAAATGATGAATACTCGTTAGATATGAGAAGCAGATGAGACACAGGGGCCGGGCGGATAACTGCTCTCCTCCGAGGCTACCGATTGGCACATTGCTACATCTAGGAGAACAGTTAGGCACTGTCATTTATTTGTGATTGCTGGGGGGGAGGTCTCAACACCCTGATCTCCTCCAATCAAAACTTTTGAAATGTGAAGAAGTTTTTGGGAAGTGCAGTTAGGCTTTCAGACATGTACCGGTAATTTAGTTGTAGCGAAGAATCCAAGAAGAATGGCGCAGGGGAGGATGACTGCACGGTCTGACATTACACCCTTGTCGCCTGTTATCAGACACATAACTCTGCATAGGAGCTGCATACACTGAAAAAATAGTGAAAATAATTTGCAATATTGCTTCACTTCTTATTTTAAATACAACAGAACGTTACAAAAATAAAAGTGATTTGTGAAAGTGTCCAGTCCCACTGTAGTGTGTTAGATCTGCAGTATCTGCTAGGTTCTTCTAGAAAGTTCTGTGTAATATGTCCATAGTTCATTGCCGTGTTGTAATCACTTCTTCTGTAGATCGGGAGTAATATTAATGTGGCTGTGAGTATTTCCAGCGCCGTCAGCCCCAGATCAGAATGAATTATTGATTTACAGACCGCAATTATGTAAAAGAAAATTCTCCGAACAGCGAAATGCGCTTGGCATTTTTCAAGGTTGGTTGATGAGAGGCAAATGCGACAGCTACGCTGCACCCTGAGAGCTTACACAGGACGCGGATTATTCTGTGATTTTACTATAAGGGCGCTGACAATGGTAATTACCAAGAAAAATTTGGCTTCAAATAAAATCAATTCGGTAAATGAAATGAAATGGATAAAATACACTTTTGGCTCCAGATGAGAAGTGTGATCCCGAGAAGACCAGAGACAACGGGGGACCAGAGGTCACGAACAGGACGCTTTATGTAACCCTGTAACCCAAGACTAAAGATGCCATTCATTTACAGTCCATATTCAGTTGTTATAGGATTATTCTGCTAATTATGTTTCATTTTGCTGTTTCCATATTGAGGAATAATGTGATGTAGATTGATGCCTTACATCAGGAGGAACCATCAGAGCCAATATAAAAGCCACGGAAGGGAATGCAGCAGACATTGTAGGGTGATTCAGGATAGTGAGAGCTTACAGCTCAGCAACAAAGATAGTAAGAGAAAGCCATAAAATAATGGACAAATACTCCACACAGTTATGTGTTCTACATCTGCAGCAGTGAAAACGATGAGTGTAGTAATCTGTGAATATTACAGAAATTCAATTGATAGAGAGAGAGATAGGAGAAGTGCAGGCAGCAGTACCAGACTAAGATGTGATTGATCAGTGATATGGTGGAGCTGCATCTGTCTTGCTGCATTCAAATTAATTTTATACAATTTCGTTTTCATTCTTAATGCACTAGAAAGCAGCAGCAAGCCACAGAAAAAAGATGAAATCATTGTCAGTGTGCTGCTTGTCACAAATAACTGTACAGGGCTCTTGCATTTCTTGTGCAATCATTTTTGTGATTGGGGATTCATTTTTATCTTAAAGTAAAAGATAAAATTACCCAAAATCCAGACATTTATCTGCAACTGTCTTTAGAATGTGTCCACGTTGCAAAAAAATTTTTGTTTTGCACATCTGTTTTATGGCTCCCGTGTGACAACTATCCATGTCACACCTATACTGCGACCGGCCGCCACGTTTTGTGAAGGTGTACCCGCACAGCATCTTTTGTTACTTTTTGGCAAGGGTTGAATAATTGGGGTTGAAAAGATTGTCACAAGTTAATTATAGTGTTGTGAAAAATGTAAAGAAAGTGGCACTGGACAGGGTAATACACTCAGGGCCTGAGAGATGGACGGGTCTGAGAAAACTGTCACAAACCTTTGAGAGTGTTCCCCTGCCTCTGATGCATCTGATGTGTGTCTCCCTAGTCTGAACTCCTTGGTTGATCAAGGAACTGTGACTTCTGCCTCCAGCATTGTCAGAAGGGAATTTTTTTTTAATAATTCTTCATCTAAGGCCTTCTGGTATTGTACCATTTTATTAGACCTCTTCGCCAGGGAAGGAGAGTTGGAAATTTCTCCTTGCAGCGTGGGTCTAGAAAGGTGACCAACCAGTAATTAGTATTTGCCAAAATGCATACAACGCAATGGTCATGGGAAAGACAGTGGAACATAAACTCGTCCATGTGAGCCAGCCAAGACTTCCCTGTCCCCACCAAAAGGACGACTGTCCATGTTGTCGGCCCCATCTTCCTCCTCGTCCTCCCTCTCCTCCTCGTCTTCAGGTCATCCACTCTGAACAGATGGGATGAAGGTGGTGTGAGTAGTGCTGTCTGTAGCGAAGTGAACCAGCTCCTGTTCCTCCTCCTCATTATCGCCCAATCTTCGTTGAGAACATGAGATGAAGTTGGGCTGTGTAGCATCACCCAGTTTAGAGTTTTGCTCCATCTCACCTTGCTCCTACTGCAAAGTCTCCTTAATTGAGAGCAACGAGCATTTAAGTAGACAGAGAAATTGGATGGTGATTATGGCGTCCCTGCCACTCACCATCTTTGTCGAATCCTCAAACTTTTGTGTGGAGGCTGACCAGAATAACTACGGGCATGGTATAGCTGGTATTCAACTACTGGCCTCTGGTGCTCACAAAGCCTTGCCAACATACAGTGGGTGCGGAAAGTATTCAGACCCCTTTACATTTTTCACTCCTTGCTTCATTGCAGTCATTTGGTAAATTCAAAAAAGTTCATTTTTTCTCATTTAATGTCCACTCTGCACCCCATCTTGATTGAAAAAAGCAGAAATGTAGAAATTTTTGCAAATTTATTAAAAAAGAAAAACTGAATTATCCCATGGTCATAAGTACCCTTTGCTCAGTATTGAGTATTACTATCATAGGAAAATTTGCCCACCTCAGCTGGACTTCTTACACTGCAGAATCAATATACCAATGCTATTTCTAACCAAACAACTCTGGCTTTTTTATTTGGATGCAGAACTGGTGCAGTATAAATGGCGTATAATATTTGTCTGCTGAAAAAATTGACAGGAATAGTAGAACACACAAATTCGCCCACCTCACATGGACTTGTTACACTGCAGTATCGATACAGCGATTGAGATCCAACCAAGTCTGGCTGTATGCTTTTGATGCACAACTGGCAGGCTATAAATGCCATATAATTTTTCACTGCTGAAAAAAGTTAGTAGTATTACTAGAGCTGGAAAATTTGCCCACTTCAGATGGACTGGTTACACCGCAGGAGCAATAAGCAATGCTACTGAGATCCAACCAAGTCTGGCTGCAGCTATTGGTGTATAATATTTTCCTGCCCAGAGCAATTTGCAGGATTAAGAGCCAAAAAAATATTATTAGCCCTGAGAAGGGGTTCTGGTATGAGCTGCAGCATAAAGGACATACAGTTCACCCTATCCTGTCCTACATGATCCCTTCAGCATCATCTCTCCCTAAGTGCTGAGACCAGCAGTGTTACTATTGATCACCATTAGCCCTAAGAAGGGCGGTTGTTATACAGAAATCTAAATATAATACAATTATAAATAGAATTATAATAATAGAATTATAATTGTGGTTGAATTCCTGGAGAATACACAGCTACAATCCTGTCCCTCTCTCACCAGCACCTCTCCCTGCTCTGCCTGTGGCCGGGGTACAGTGTGATGAGCATGACGTCACGGGTCTTATATAGAGCTGATGACACTATACTGCCAGCCAATCACAGTAATGCCACAACCAAGATGGCTACAGCATTACAGTGACTGGCAGGCAATCCCCATATGTTCTTTGGCTCTCTAAAAACCACCAAACGTGCCGGGAGGGGACTCGAGTTTGCACATGAGCATTCACAAATACTCACCAAGTAATGAGCATCCAGAGCACACTGATGCTTGAGTGAGTGACGAGCAGTGACGAGCTCATCACTATTAATAATAGATTATTGGCTGCTTGCAGTCACCAGTAGGTGGAGCAATAGAGCCGAGAACTTTATTATTATGCATTGAAGTGAATGCAGTGAACTGCTGATCTCCCCCTTGTGGTGGCTGCAGACAGTTGTGATTTTACTCTGAGAAGAGAATTTGTAGCTTTGTACAATGAAAATTGGCCCAGACACTACAGACAATAGAAATAAACTCTTTGTTATTATGGACTATCTGTAAATTTACTACACTGGATTCTATTTCATTTTCCTTGGAAGACCCCTTTAAATGTAACAGTCACCATGTGCCTGTTTACAGTGACTATATATTCTACTGTATGTAATATTTGAAGCTTTCATACAAGACCAGAAAATCTCCACCCATCACCCTGACACTTAAAAAGTTGTCAAATTTGGACAGACCGCCAGTCAAATTTGCCCGGACAGAATTTAAGCCTGAAAGATCACATCCACTGCAGAACCTTTTGGGAAGCAAAGCTGTCAATCATTGATGTGCTCTCTGAAGCAGAGCAGTGATTGGCAACGACGTGTCCCAGGAGGTTCTGCAGCAGCTACACACTTCTCCGTGCTAACCTTTGTGATGGATAAATGAAATCTCACAGTGATCTAAATCGTTAAATCACAAAGCTGCCTGGAGGGGAACTTGCCCCGTGATTCCCGCACTCGCCCGCCCAATGCCGAAGTCGATATTTCTAAAACTCCTTTCAAAACTTTCTTTCCAAATACTGTAACCAAAGTTCGTCTGACTGTACTGACATCGCATCGCAGCGTCCTGCCAAGAAGACGCATAAATATTTCATCACAATTTATGAATGAGAGACGAACGCAGAAGGATTCCCCCGAGAATTTACAGCAAGTCCCAGCTACAATGTGATACATGTACAGGTGTAACCAGAAGATTCCATCCACTATATATAAAGTCACATCCGCAGGTTTCTCGCAATATCTGACATGAAGTCAGAATAAACCTTTCCCGTTTTAGGACAATTAGGATTGCCATAATTATTAATATTTGCCAAATGCCAGAATAATGAGAGAGGGAGAAAGTTTTAAGGCATTTTTATTACTTACTGCAAAGTCAGAAGTTTCCATCCCCTAAGATTACTACTGCATGCCTTTACACATTTCTGACTGCCCATAAGATGACGTCGTGTTTGGAGGCTTCTGATAGGTGTTTTTTATTATTTTGTAAATTTCTTTGAAAAAATAAAAAATGACAGCTACATTTTTAGACCTAAAATGCTAACAAAATACAAGAACATTTTACAAGTGTTGCCGATGTAAAGCCGACATGAGGGAAAAGTCATTAATGTTTTTCTGTGGTATGACTATCTGGATTAAAGGGATAATCATTCCAAGTTTGAAAATTGCTAATTTTTTTTACATTTTTGTCAAATTTCTGATTTTTTTTATAAATAAACACAAAAGATATCGACCTACATTTACCAATAATGTTAAATTATAATGTTACACAAAAAAAAAACAGTCCCAAAATCACTGGGATTTGTTTAAGCGTTTCAGAGTTATTATTACCACATAAAGTCACACCGGTCAGATTTAATAAATTTGCCCCGGTCACTAAAGGGTTAAACAGACAAAACCTAAGATGGAAACGATATCGGCATACACCCTGCAGTAAGGAAATAGTAATAGTACATGCAGATAATGGGTGGGACTCGCTATACACAGTTTTTGATGAAAAGGCGTAAAAAGGCGACTGTGCCCAGTCGGGGTGATCATTACCTCTGGTATTAAATCCTCACCTTGTTTGGTTTTGCTGTAGTTTTTTTGTACTTTGTGAAACAGCAGTGCGGCCACTTATTTGTCTTCAGAAATTCATTTATAAACAGGTGCATCTCACAAAATTAGAATATATCATCAAAAAGTGAGTTTCAGTTCTTTGATACAAAAAGTGACTCTCCTCTATTCTATAGAGTCGTTACACACAGAGTGATCTATGTCACGGGTTTATTTCTGGTAATGTTGATGATTATGGCTTACAGCCAATGAAAACCCAAAAGTCATTATCTCAGGAAATTAGAATACTTCATAACACCAGCTGGAAAAATGATTGTAAAATCTGAAATGTTGGTGTGACGACGAACACACCCCGTGTCCCCAATATGTCACGATCCCACCACTGACACGGGTTTGTCAGCGGACGGAGGGACGTGACGCACTGCCGGCACACGGCTATCACAGGCACGGTGGGGGCTTATCTTAGTTATCCCACCACCGGCACCATGTGACAAAAATATACAGCAAGCTAATCTTGCCCTAACAATTTATCGCAGGGGGGTATTTTGGATGCCCCCCCACCACTGCTAACAACCTTCCAAGAACTGCGGGGATTTATGTACTGTATATCCCACTTTCTCCGTTCCACTTTGGAACTCGCAGCTCTCTGGTGCCCCCCTTACTCTCAGGTCAGTCAGGGAACTGCACCTAGGATAATTAGTCGCCGGATGGGCTGCTTGTTGTGCACGGGCAGTTAGACTACTGCAGTAAGGGAATTATCAATGCGTTGGCCTCAGCCACTCATTCAGCAATATCAGACCCATCCGTACTGCCAGCTAGCCTAACCAACCGCACACACCACGCTGCCACCAGCCACAATTCACTTAATCAAAGAGTTAATAAAGAGGGTCTGTGGCAATCCCCCAAATCATTA